>NW_026000305.1:6802353-6874884 GCF_001458135.2 Marmota marmota marmota | reverse complement strand
ATAGATATATTGCCTGTCAAAATGCTGCCCCAAGTATCTAGAATATAGACTGGAACAGTCCTCAATACTCACTTTTTAGTGGTTCTCATAGTTTTGAATACCCATCCAAAGGTCATGAGATTTCTGGGAAAATCCTTTTATATAAATGTAAAGATGAAACAAAACCAAAACACAAAAATATAGGAAGTAACAGACAGTTCAAGGAGCAGGAGACTTCATTTAAAAATCCCTTTGTAAATTAATTCAGGGAGTCAAGAGAAGATATTGCATCCAGAGAACAAAAATTTCTATTCCCGTGAATTTCATGATAACAACAAATGTATTTAGATAATATAAAAGAATGTTGGAAATTTTAAAAACCGAATTGACATGTTTAAATTATACTATAGGAATATTGAAATGCTACATCAAATTTCTGGAAATATAAAAGATAAGAGAACAAAAATAATTGATGATAGATAAGACAATTAGAGAATGATGTCAGAAAGTCCAACAGAATATTCATAAGAGTTCCACGAACACAGAACAGATGAATCGATATGGATAACTTTATCAAAGAACTGAAACAAGGTATTTCATAACTAAAGTTTAGGCCTGGTCAGATTTAATGGGTCTAAAACATATCAACATTTTAGATGTAAAATCAATCAAAGTTACAATTAGAAAACTTATTGTAACACTAAAGATAAAGAGAGGATTCTAAAAGGTATTGGGAAGGAGTAGAGATGGAATTAGGTCACCAGTAAGGGATGGTGAATGATAATGGGATCAAACTTCTCAATAGAGATCCTAAAATTTAGAAAATAATGAATTAGGGATTTAATATTACTGAGAAGATTATTTTAAATGTTGAATTTTAATTATTTATTTAACATGCCATTAGGCCCCTCTTCTTCTTCTTCTTCTCCTTCTTCTTCTTCTTCTTATTATTATTATTTTGCATTACTGGGAATGGAACACAGAAGTACTCTATCAGTGAGCTAAATTCCCATCCCTTTTAAAAGATATAACACATTTTTCTTGGTTCTTTTAAGTAGAATTCTTTTGATATAATTCCACAAGCATTGAATATATCTTATTTAATTTGAACCTCATTCTTATGCCCATCCTTTTTTATTTTTTTGTTTTGAGTCAGGGTTTTTTGCTACATTGCCAAGGCTGGCCTTTAACCTTCCTCAGCCTCTTGAGTTGCTGGGATTAGAGGCATGTGCCATGGTGCCTAGATATATTTTATGGTTTTATTGTGAAAAGAATACTTGCTATGAGATCTATACTCCTAAGAAATTTTACGTACATAATATAATTAACTAACTATATGTACAATGTTGTATGGCATGTCTCCAAAATCTATTCATTGTATATAACGAAAACTCTATACCCTTTAAAAATAAGTCCTCATTTCTTCCTTCACCATCCCTTGACAACCATCATCATGTATTAATGGCATCAGTATATTCATTTAAAAACCTCATATAAGTGGAATCATGCAGTATAATATTTGTTTTTCTGTGACCATCTTTATTGAACTTAGCATAATGTTCTTCATATTCACCCAAGATTTTTTAATTTTTAAAATTTTTAAAAAATTTATACATGACAAGTGAATGCATTTCAATTCTTATTTCCCATATAGAACACAATTTTTCATATCTATGGTTGTATATTCACACTAATTCTTGTCTTCATACATGTACTTTGGATAATAATGACCATCACATTCCACCATCATTTCTAAACCAATGCCCCCTCCCTTCCCTTCCAAACCCTCTCCCCTATCTAGAGTTTGTCTATTCCTCCCATGCTCCCTTTCCCTATCCCACTATGAATCAGCCTCCATATATTAAAGAAAAATTTGGTATTTGTTTTTTTGGGATTAGCTAACTGCATTTAGCATTATCTTCTCTAATCCATCCATTTACCCAAAAATGCCATCATTTTATTCTTTTATTGCTGACTAAAATTCCATTATGTATATATGCCATATTTTTTTTTTACCCATTCATTTATTGAACGGCATCAAGGTTTGTTCCACAGTTTACCTATTGGGAATTATGCTGCTATTAATATTGAAGTGGCTGTGTCTCTGTGGTATGCTGTTTTTAAGCACTTTGGGTATAGTCTGAGGAGAAGGATAGATGGGTCAAATGGTGATTCCATTCCCAATATTCCAAGAAATCTCCATACTGCTTTCAATAATGGCTGCACCAATTTGCAGTCCCACCAGCAGTGTCTGAGTATACCTTTTTCCCCACATCCTCGCCAACACTTATGGTTGTTTGTCTTCATAATAGCTGCCATTCTGACTGGCATGAGATGAAATCTTAGAGTAGTTTTTATTTGCATTTTTTAGCTGCTAGTGATGATGAACATTTTTTTTTTCATATATTTGTTGATTGATTGTATATCATCTTCTGAGAAGTGTCTGTTCTGGTCCTTGGCCCATTTATGATTGGGTTATTTTTTTTTTTTTTGGTGTTTAGCGTTTTGGGTTCTTTATATACCCTAGAGATTAGTGCTCTATCTGATGTGTGAGGGGTAAAGTTTTGCTCCCAAGATGTAGGCTCTCTATTTAGCTGATAGATTATTTCTTTTGCTGAGAAGAAACTTTTTAGTTTGAGTCCATCCCATTTATTGATTCTTTTAATTTATTTTGGCCACAGGAGTCTTATTAAGGAAGTTGGGGCTTAATCCCACATGATGGAGATTAGGGCTTACTTTTTCTTCTTTTAGAGGAAATTATTACTTAAAATCCTGGGATCCTAAATAAAATACATAAGTATCAGAAAAGTGGGGTCTGATATATCAAGACTCCCAGCTACAGCTAATTATGACCCCTCAAGGGACACTATGGTTTTCAGATAAGTGCCACCATTGTATCTCGCAACCAACTATATCACAACCACCCTGTCAACCAGAGTATCAAGGCCCTCACAAAGGAAGTTGTCAGGGGCTATCTACTGGGTAATAAACCAATTTAGGGAAGACAGGGAAATCAAGGCATAAACAAAGGACTAAGTTTCCTTAAAAACTCTGTGCAGTCCCTATGCTGTATGTAACCCTCTACTTTCACTCTCACTATTAAACTTTTGCTTACTACTCTGTTTTGCTTGAGTTCTTTCTGGTGAAATCACAAGGACCAATACCAGAGTACTGTGGTGGCTGTCCCACAATCCCTCAAGGAATTGTAGTACTCTGCACACTGAGGAAGGTGAGGCATTCTGGATCTCATTTCCAAATACTTGCCTGTTTAGATAAGTTTCCCCAAAGTTTCATTTTTTTTTTTGCCTCCTGGATTTTTCTAGGTGCATAGAACAAATGACTGTCCTTCATTGTCTCTTCTCTCTACCCACCTGTTCATAGCTAACTAACCTAACAGTTGAGAAATAGGGAATAGATAAATTTCCCCCAGAAATTGTCTTCAAATTGTATATGCTACACACTGGTAAGAGATTCTGAAACTACCCTTCTCCCTCACACACACACACACACACACACACACACACACATATTCTAGTGAGAATAACTGAGAGAGTGGGTGTGTTTAAGAAGAATCTGAGGACCAAAGAGTGAATTACCTAGGGTCCCACGCATATAATGTGTCAGGTGTCATAATTCCCCAATTATTGCTCATTTTCTTAGCCCACCTGCCTCATAACATCCTCCAATTTTTTATCTGCATTGTAAGCATACTTCCATGAAATCTTCTCTATTTTCCCAAGGCAGAGGGAGATCATCTGAACACTCATAGCAGTTTGATTTTATCTTTTCATCATCTGAAAACTCATGGCACTATGACTTCATCTTGATTTACTATATTCTCTATATAGCTCCATTATTTATAAATTGTGTTGCATCTCTTATTGGACCATTCTATTAATATTTTAGCACTGTTCCCCTTGACTAGCATCATATCTTGAAAGTTAAAGATTATAAGTAAATATTTCAACTCAAATATGATTGTATTAATAAAATGTTTGAAGCACAAAGTTATGTTCATTTTTAAGGTTGGTAATGAGTCAGTGTTCAATTTGGAAAGAAAATTACATGACATATTTAAAATAGAGAGGATTCTGTGCAGGAAATCAATTTCAGGTTAGTGGCAAGGTTTCTAGAAGCACAAGGAATGTGTTGGAGAAGCCAGAAAGAGAAGATGCTACTAAAAACAGGAAGCAACTACAACCTGGACTCATGAGCCCACACCTGTTGCTGATCTGCTATAAGAGCTGCGGGCACCACTACTTCTACTCCAACTGTGCTGCTGCTGAGATTACACTATTACAGATGCTGCTGAAGAAATCATCCTTACTGTTAGAAGCTCAGTTTTCTCAGCTCACTTATGGAGCTCCGTAGTCATTAACTACTAATGCTGCTGAAAGTTTATTCCAGAAGGGGAAAAATGGAACTGTTTTTTTTTCTTGCCCTCAAATTCCTTGCCAGTCTTGCCATGGACAGGTTCTAACTTGAAACCAGCTGGCAAGGAAGCATAGGATTCAAGTTTTTCCAGCATCCAGACACTTGTCTCATTAAAGTCTGAGACTGGAGTTAAAGGCAAAAGGTGAATGGGGTTACTCTTCTTTATGATACTACTGTCATCCATATTGCTTTTGTTTTAAAGTAATTCAAGACACATGTGTGTATAAAACTTCAGAGAGCATTGAGTAGAAGAGACTCTGGGAAAAGAGCCAGATTTATATGGGATGTGATTGTTCATATGAACTATGATTCAATCAACAATCAGCCAAACAATATTTACTCCATGCTATAATCATCTCCATTACTTGACCTGTGCAAAGCACTCTTAGGATACCCAGAAGAGAAAGGATGGAACTGGCATTGACTGAGTGTTTACTATAATGCAAGGTGCTTTATATGTGTTATCCCTCTTCAATCTTTGAACTAACTTTGTGAAAACCTAGTTTATAGAAACCTAAACATGAAAGAAGAAATTATCTATGTTCACAGTATGAAGTAATAGATCTATACTTCAAAATCATTTGGGTATAATTCAAAATTCTACCATCTTTCTTATAAGTTAGCTGTATTAAAGCCATGCTTTATTTGTAATGTTTATGGTAAAGCCACCATATATATATATATATATGATATTGTATGCATATAAAATTTAATGGGAATAATAAAATATCCAGTTGAATTTTAAATACTAACATTGACATTACAAATTGAAAATAAGCTACTAGGAGAATCCCCTCAAAGAAGCAGACAGAGGGAGAATAGAAGATCAGTGGCTCTAGAATTCTTAATAGTAGTTTAAACAAAGATGATGCTGTCAATGTTAATATTAACTAGAGTTAAAATGTGATAACTAATATTGTGTTAGGTATTGTGTTTACCATGTTTATATGAGCTATTTTATTGTAGGGTCACAACAATCCTATGATGTAGGTACTATTATTATATCCTCATGTTACAAGTAAGGAAATTGAGGATTAAACAAATTAAATAGCTTTAGAGTCAAACTTTGAACTCAGGAAGTCTGGTTCTAGCACTTACTAAACTTGGCCTCCCCTTAGAAAATAATGTTTTACAGATAGCCATGGAAAGGGTTAGAAATACGTGAAGACATTTTTTTTTCTTTAATGACTTATATGCAAAAAAAGAAAAGAAAAGATATGAGGTTATTGAAAAGGACAATTTCTCCTGTGTGATTTAGTAAAATGATGATATTTAAAGAAAAAAAATTATAAAAATAAGGAAATTGGTTCTGTGGACACAATACATAGAAGTACAGTAAGAGTAAGTAGAATTTTAGCAGTTGGTTTCAATCTAAACTATCCCAGAATGATGAACTCTGAGCCCCCAAAACTTGGATTAGGCCTGATGGATATGGTAATGGCACAACAGATATCTAATGACAAGACCTGTAATATTGGAGATATGTAGGTTAGACTCATCTCTGTTCCATGGAATCTTTCGTTACATAGTAAAGATGAAAAATGTACATCTGGAATCTCAAAAATAATGTGATTACTTTAAATGTTGATTGAGTAAATATCTATAGAGAAAGAAACAGTTTGAAGGTATCACTAAAGGGGAATGACTGTGGACACAGAGACATGAATTTTGGAGATAAACAAAACAAAATACACTGATTTTCTTGGTGGTGGTGCAGTAAGTTGTAGCAGTGGTAAAATTCAACTGAGGAGTCACTACTGTAGAAATGATCTGGCTTCTGTTTAGAAATTTTTAAACACAAACCAACACACACACACACACACAATCACACACAATTTTCTTTTACAATTTGTGGAATAAAATCTTTGAAAGTAAAACAAAGACATTCACACAACATAACTCACTATTAAGCGTGCAACTGGAGTCCTCTAGTGGCTGAGAGATCTCTGTTAAACGAACTATAACTTCACTTAGCAGGCTTTGAAGAGGGAGATATTCTGTCACATATGAGTGTCAAAGTAGGCTTATAGGTGCTAGGGCAACTTAGGTATTTCTGAATAAGGAAACCTGCCTCCTTCTGTTATGCCATGGATTCCAAACAGATTTTTCTGGAAGTGACTGGGGGCAGGGTAATAGAAAAGAGATAAATTTCTTCGTTTATTTGGGGGTAATGAAAGGACCTGAAGATAATTAGAGCAGTCAGATGTCACGATGTTTTTCAATATGACTGGGGTTTAAGAATAGAATGGTGGCTCTTATTTACATATGTAACTAAAAGAATCAATAAAAAAAAGATGTGGAGGGTCTCATAAAAATTAAAGGGAGATCAGTAGAATAGAGGAAAGGGACAGGGGGTGGAAAAAAGGGAGGAAAAGAGGAAATGCTGCAGAATGATATTGAGTGAATTATGTTCTTATATCGTGTGCATGTATGAATATGTAACAACAAATCCTACCATTATGAGCAACTATAATGCATCAACAAAAATTGGGGTTGGTGCAGTGGTACATGCTTGTAATCCCAGCAGCTTTGGGGGCTGAG
The DNA here is from genome assembly GCF_001458135.2 of Marmota marmota marmota. Classification (NCBI taxonomy): domain Eukaryota; kingdom Metazoa; phylum Chordata; class Mammalia; order Rodentia; family Sciuridae; genus Marmota; species Marmota marmota. The sequence continues at coordinate 6,867,930 of NW_026000305.1, read as the reverse complement.
GCAGGAGGATTTCAAATTCAAAGTGAGCTTCAGCAACTTAATGAGGCCCTAAGCAACTTAGTAGGACCCTTTCTCAAAATACCTCAACATTGTAAAAGCTATCTTTGCTAAGCCCAAGGCCAGCATGATTCTAAATGGAAAAATATTGGAGACAGTCCCTCTAAGAACCGGAACAAGACAGGGATGCCCTCTTTCACCACTCCTATTCAACACAGACAGAACAATTGGACAGAAAGAAAGAACTTAAAGGCATATGAATAGGAAAAGAAGAACTCAAACTATCGCTATTTGCCAATGACATGATTCTATAAGTATAGTATCCAAAATTTCCACCAGAAAAATCCTAGAATTAAGAAATGAATACAGCAAAGTAGCAGGATGTAAAGCCAATACCTATAATTCAAATGCATTTCTATACATCAGTGATGAATCCTCTGAAAGAGAAATTAGGAAAACCACCCCATTCACAATAGCCTTAAAAAAAAACAACTTGGGAATCAATTTATCAAAAGAAGTGAAACACCTATACAACGAAAATTACAGAATGTTAAAGAAAGTAGTTGAAGAAGACCTTAGAAGATGGAAATATCTCCCATGTTATTGAATAGAAAGAATCAATATTGTCCAAATGGCCATACTATCAAAAGCATTATACAGATTTAATGTTATTCCAATTAAAATCTCAACACCATTCCTCATAGAAATAGAAAACAACACTATACCCAAAGAAATTAAAATCAGCATACTATAGTGACACATCCATACCAATGTTTATAGCAGCCCAATTCACAATAGCTAAACTGTGCAACCAACCTAGATGCTCTTTGGTAGGTGAATGGATAAAGAAACGGTGGGATAGATGCACAATGGAATATTACTCAGCATTAAAAGAGAATAAAATTATGGCATTTTCAAGTAAATGGATGGAGTTGGAGAAGATAATGCAAAGTGAAGTAAGCCAATCCCCAAAAACCAAAGGCTGAATGTCCTCTCTGATAACTAGATTCTCATCCATAATGGGGGCATGGGAAGAATGGAGGAACTTTGGATTGGGCAAAAGGGAGGTGAAGGACGGGAACAGGCATGGGGGTAGGAAAGATGGTAGAGTGAGAAGAACATCATTACCCTAGGTACATGTATATTTGCACAAATAGTGCGACTATATTGTGTATACCAGGAAATGAAAAGTTGTGTTTTATTTGTATACAATGAAACAAAAAGTGCTCCTATTTCAATCTCTAGTACCCTCCCCCAAACAGGAAAACAACATAGAAGTGCAGTTGCAAACAAACAGCCAAAGAACTCATAGAAAGAAGATTATCAAATGTTTTCACTTATATGTGAAAACTAAAATGTTGATTTCAAAGAAAAAGAACATAAAATAATGGTTATCAGAGCCTGAGAAGAGTGTGGAAGTGAGAGATGGAGATACAATGGTTAATAGGTACAAGACTACAGTTGAGCAGAAGAAATGACCTCTAATATTCTGAAGCACAGTAGGATGACTATAAATGATGATAATTAATTATTTCAAAATATCTAGTAGAGAGAATTTTGAATGTTCTTACCACAAAGAAACAATAAATGTTTGTGTTGATGGATATTCCAATTGCCCTGATCTTATCATTATATATTAAACATATGTATTTATTTATCAACTGTATCCATAAGTATGCATTAATAATAATATGTGCAGTTAAACTGAAAAAAATAAATTTATAAGATTCAACATATCATCACATTACATTCACCAATTCCTAAGCCTGCTGGTTTGTGATGTTTAATGTACATTTAACGTGATGCCTTTAGAAGCATACATAAAAAAAATGAAATGAAATTGTTCTTAAAATTATCAACATTTACTACCTTGCTCATAACTTTGTTTATGTATGTGTTCAAAAATAACATAATATGCTATTAATACCCAACAATCTGGGACGAATAACAAACAGGTAGCCATCTTATTGATGAGCAGTCTGTCCCTGTTATCCCTGAGCTGCTTTCAGGTAACATTGTATCCTTTTTACCTATGAGTTTGTATAGGGAAACCCACTTAGAATGTTTTGTTCTGCCTTCTCCTAGCTCCTTATGATAACATCGATAACAAACTAATGGATTAAATGCAGATGTAAAATAATTTGGGAACATGAAATTCAGATATTGTTCTAAAACCATTTGTCTGGTATAGGACTTTAGAACCTGGAGAATGCATTATTAAAATTGCTTTTCTGTTTCAGTTCACCACATGCAAAAGGTCATCTAATAGTCATTTTGTCTTATTAGAATAATATACAGACAATAAATAAGATCATATTATTTTCGTGGTTCCAGGCAAAAAGCATGCATAATATGAGCAATCCTTTGGGCAAAACTGAAACACAATTTCTGTATTTTGGAAATTATGCATTGCTATATTTTAAAAATTTAAATATCAAACAAAATTTGGTAAAATAATGAAAATATACTTTTCAGTTGCATTTGGTCATCTAGCATTGGGATCAAGTAAAATATTTATTTGTAATGTCAAAAACTTTATTTTTTTATTATGTGAAAATTAATTTGAACAAAAGATATAGTGTATAATTTTAAACCATAACAATTAAACAAAAATCTTTCAATCCACCAACCATTCAAAAGATCTAGAACCGTATGAACATTGTTGTATCTGTGGGGGTGCTGTTTTATTCTATTATATCACCTCTAACCATTCCATTCACTGCCAGGTGGTAGACACTGTCATCAATAAGTCTCTTGTTTTTCATCTCTCTACCTTTTGTTTATACTTTATCATATATGTATACTTATACTTTATCATATATGTATATGGGTGGTAAACCACACATTGCTTAGATTAGGTTGTTTCTGAACTTTATAAAAGAGTATCATGCTGCATGTAGTCTTCTACATTCTTTTTATATCCAATATGTTGTGAATTTTCATTCAGTTGTTATTGTTACACACTATGCATTTTCACCTCTGGTCACTATTCCTTTATTTGATATAGTAAAATTGTTATATACATTTTCTTGCTGGTGCATATTAGGCTTATTTCTAAAGATTTTCTTTTAAAGAGAATGCTTCTTGAAAGATATTTAGATATTTCTTTGGGTAAATAATTGTACCATGTTTTTCTATTCAGTGCAGTTGTTCTCTAAGTGTGGTGTCTGAATCAATAACATAAGCATCACCTATTATAAATGGATATGGACTCCAACTCTGTCATACTGAATCAGAAACTCTCTGGGTGAGATGCAGTAATTTGTGTTTAACAAGCCTCTAAGTGATACTAATGCATGCTCATGTTTGAAAACTATCATTTCAGAATATACAGAAAAATATATATTCTATTAGTTGAATTTCTGGGTAATAACATTTCTTCTTCAACTTTATGTGATCATGTCATTTTATTTTCTGAAGAGATTGTATCAGCCTTCACTGTATAAATTCTACTTCCATTTCACTCATATTCCCTCTGGCCCTTCCTATTATTGTTTTCCAACTTAGTATCTAACTCTCATCTAAGTGTTCATATCTCTAAATGTTAATGAGATTAAAAATCTTTTAATTTAGGCATGGGAGAATAGTTTTATGTGAGTGCATATTTGTGAAGTTGTATATGTTTCTTATTGACTTGTATAGTTGCGTATTGTAGAAAATAAATCTTTTTCCAGTTTTATGTGTAGCAAATATACCATGTTCAGTGTATTCTTTCTCCTTAATCAAAAAATATTTTGAGAAAGAGAAGTTCTTGATATTAATGTAGCCATATTTATCATTCTCAACTAATTAGCATTTTTCAATACTAAGAATCCTTTCACTGACATAATGTCACAAACTCATAATTTTATTTTCTTTTAAGAGTTTATGGTTTTCTTTCCTATATGTTATTAATAGATTCCAGATTTATCTTTGTGTATAGCATATAATAATCTCCTTTTATTTTTATATGGAATTAAGTCAGAACTCTTTATTATATAAGTCTTCTGTTAGTTGGCGATCTGTAATGTCATTATTACCTTTTCTCAAATTTTCTTATATGTCTAGGTCTTTGGGCACTGTTATTTGAAGCCATCAAAATTCTTCAAAACACACTGTCAGTATTTTTATTAGAATTGTATTGATTCTTGATCTAGAGAAATACTTCAAAACACTTAAATTCTAGGGGGCTGGGGTTGTGGCTCAGTGGTAGAGCTCTTGTCGAGCACGTGTGAGGCCCTGGGGTTCAATCCTCAGCACTACATAAAAACAAATAAACAAAATAAAGGTATTGTGTACAAAAAAAATTTTTAAAAATGCTGTTATTATAACTATTATACCATTTAACATTAAAAAAAAAAACACTTGAATTCTAAACACCTCTTCTTGAGTTACATGTTATTGTTGCAAGGTGTTATTCCTCCCACATACAACAAGTTGTAATTATTTTATACCTAATGTTTGTTTGCCCACTTCTTTATTCAGTATTCCTTCTATCATTTCAGTTATTTTTGTGAGGTCATTTCTTATTTGAAATATATTGTTTAGAAATCATATTAGTGAATGTTTGCACAAAATTCAGCATATATCGAAATATATCTTTATTTCTTCTGCTTCCTTGAAGATAATTATTTTGGTACAGGGCTTTTGGTGGACATTTATTTTCACTATTGAAAAAAATACTACTGAATTTTTTTATTGTTTTGATTGTCGCTTTTCAAAATCTGCTTCCAGTCTTAATGTGGTTCCTTTCAGTGATTTGTTATATACCTCTAGCTGCTTTTTCATCTTTTACTTAGAAATAATGATAGATTCAGAGGGAATTGCAAAAATAGTATACTGGAGTACCTTGTACCCTTGACCCTACTCCCACCAATGGTGACATTTTAAATAACTATAATACAAAATCAAAGCCAGGAAATCACCTTTGTCTCAAAGTATGTGTATGGCTCTGTTCAACCACAACCACAGTCAATATAAAGTGTGGTTTTCTCATTACTGCAAATATCTCCATTGTGTCATCCCTCTGTATTCACATATCCATCCCTCCCATGTCACCATTTTTAAATCTGGTAATAACTAATCTATTTTTAATATCTACATTGTTGTAATTTTGAGAATGTCACATACACGGAAACATATAGCATGTGGTGTTTTGATTATTTTGCTTTTAGCTCTGCAAAATGCCTTTAAAGTCCAGCCAAGATTTTGTGATTTTGTGTCCATAGATAATTCATTCCTTTCAATTGATGAATAGTATTTCATGGATTATCCATCTAGAGCAATATTTTGGTAGTCCCCAGTTTGGAGGTATTAAAAATAAAAACTCTTGTGAATATAAATTTGTGTGTGCATGTATGTACATTCATGTGCATATACATTTTTATTTTTTTCTTTTGATTTAAGATTTCTAGGCTTTATGGTAAGAGCATGTTTAATTTTATCAAAGAACAAAAACAAAAACCACCAAATAATTTTCTAGAATTATTATACCATTTAACATTCAAACAAGAAACAGATGAATAATCTAATTTCTCTTCATCCTCATCAGAATTTGGTATTACTACCTTTTAATCTCATTTTACTTGTCCTTTGCTTATAGGTGTGTACTAATATTTGAACATGATCCACTAAGTAAATTAAGATCATAATGATATATCACTGTACACTTACCATAATGGCTAATATTTTAGAAAACAATGATAAAATTATTTGGGATATATTATTTCTTCCTTTTATTATTAAATTTGAGGTAATGCATTCCATGTTTGATAAAATTCTCAAGTAAAAACACCTGAACCTAGGATTGGGGTTGTAGCTCAGTGGTAGAGTGCTTGCCTAGCACGTATAAGGCCCTGGGTTCAATCCTCAGCACCACATAAAAATAAATAAATAAAATAAAGGTATAATTTTTTTAAACAATAAAACAGAAAACACCTGAACCTAAAGATTTACTTTTTGAATGGTTATGAATTGCAAATTCAATATCTCTAATTGATATAGAAATACTCACAAGGTGTGTTATATGTTGAAAGACCTGTGGTAGATTTTGGTTTCATAACAATTACTTATTTCATCTCAATTTCAAAATTATGTAAATAGAATTATCCATAATATTACCTCATTATTCTTACGAATCTAGATGATCTATAGTGATATCCCCCAATTTGTTCCTAATATTGATAATTTTGTCCACTTTTTGGTTTTGTCAACCATGCTAGATATTAATGTATTTCGTTGATCTTTACAAAGATATGCCCTTAATCTTATTAGTTTTTCTGTATACATTTTATTTTTTCTGTTTCATGAAATTATTATTATTGTTACTATTATTGTTATTATTTTATTTATTGCTGCACTGTGTTTATTTTTCTCTCAAAATTTTCTGTTTTGTTTAGGTGAAAGTCTAGATTATGATATATTAAATATAACAGCTTTGATAACATAGTACATATACCATAAAATTCACTAATTTAAGTTGAGCAATTTAATATTTTTTGTATATCCACATATCTAAACAACTATAACCAATTTTAGAACATTTTTATAACTCAAAAAATACATATTAGCAATCACTCCCCATTATGTCTCAAACTCCTTTCATACTCTGGCAAACATTTCTTTCTAATGGTAACTTTTCATTTCTATGGATTTACCTCTTGTAAATATTTTAGAAATCATAAAATGTAGTTTTCTGGGATTGACTTCCTTAAATTAATATAATGCTCAAACTTCATCTGTGTTATATAACATGTAACATATTGCATTACTTTTATGACTTACTAATATTACATTATATGAATATATTTATTCTTTCCACTTTTTGACCATTATGGATAATGCTCTGGAATTTTATGCACTTTTTTTGTGCAGACACAAATTTTTTAGGGGCTGTTATACCAAAATAATTGATGTTCCATGTGGTAGCTATACTATTGAATTTTTGAGGAAATGAGAATTTTTTTTTTTTTTATAAAAGATGCACAATTTTACATTACCAACACCAGGGGATGAATGGTAAAGTCCTTTTCCTCTTGGTCATAATCTTTCTTTTTATGTTAGCCATTCTAGTTCATGTAATATGGTTTCTAATCATGTTGTATTATAGTTCACTGACAGGAAAATCATGAAAATTTATTCATATACTCATTGGTCACTTGTATACCTTCTATAGAGAAACTTTGATTCATATTTTTTGCCCATTTATTTCTGGTATACTTTTGTTTTAATTAATGTATTTTCTGTTATGATTTGGTTATGTCTCCTGAAAGCTCATGTGTGAGACAGGCAGAAATGTTCAGAGGTAAATTGATTAGAATATATACATAACCTAATCAGTGGATCTATTCATTTGACTTATTAATAATTTGGAAAAAAAACACTGCACTGATGGTAACTATAGGCAGCTAGGTTGTGGCTGGAGGAAGTATGTCACTGGAGGAAGGCTTTTGGAGTATATTTTGTTCCTGCAACTTCAATATCTGTGCTTTGTGGAAATCATGAACTAAAGAGTTACCTCAGCCACACTCTTCTGTCATAATGTTCTGCCTCATATCAGGCCCAGAGTAATGCAGTTTGTAGACCATGGACTGAAACTCTGTTACCATGAGACAAAACAAACTTTTCCTCTTCTAAGTTTTTACTGTCAAGTATTCTAGTTTTCAGCAATAAAAAGCTGACTAACACAATATTTTAGATATACCCCAAAATTGAACAAATACTACAGAGTTCTCATAGAACTGCAGAGTACTCCAGAACTGCATAGTTTTGCCTATTATCAACATCTTGCATTAGTTTGATACATTAGCTATAATTCATTAATCCAGATGGATTAAATATCAACTACATTCCATAATTTATACTAAATTTAACTTTTGAATCCTATGGATTTTAACAAATGCATATTGCCATTTGTATACAATTATAATATCATACAGAATAGTTTAGTTACCAAAAGTTTTGTGGTCCTTTATTTATTCATCACTTCCCCTACTATGAAAACTCTGGGAGAAAATGATCTTTTAATAATCTCGATAATTTTGCCTTTTTCAGGATGTCCTATAGTTGGAATTACACAACATGTAGCTTTTTAAGACTGGCTTTTCTCACTTAGCAATATCCACATATGGTTTCTCCATGTCTTTTTGTGGTTAGACAACTTATTTCTTTTTATTCTGAATAACATCCCATTTTGTTTTATTTACTCATTTGTTGAAAGGTTTATTAGTTGCTTCTACTTTTTGTTAATTATAATTAAACTGCTAGAAATATTTGCCTGCAGTTTGTGGTGTGGACATAAACTTTTAACTATATTATGCAAATACAGAGAAGCACAATTATTAGATGCTTTGGAAAAACTGTACTTATCTTGATAAGAAACCACCAACTTCTCCTTCAAACTGGCTATGCAATTTTACATTCTCACCAGAAATTTTAATTGTGTTCTATATGTGCACTAGCATTTGATAACTCAGTATTTTAAACTTTATCCATTCAATAGTGTGTACAGGTATCTTGTTGATTTAACTTGAAATTTCTTAATGACATATGATGGTAGTTTCTTTTCACATGCTAATTTGGATTGATCTCTATATTTTTAGTGAGGTATCTGTTCAGATATATTTTCCTATTAAAAATAATTGGTAGTTTTTTATTGTTAAGTTTTAAGAGTTATTTTATACAATGGAAACAAAAACTGAAAGCGGGGATAGCTAATCTTATATCAGACAAAGGAGACTTCAAACAAAATAAGATAAAAAAGACAAAGATGTCCTCTTGATGTTGGTTACGGGAATCATCTAAAACCAAGGTATAATGGTTATAAATATTTATGCCCCAAACAATGATGACCTATGCATATAAAACAAACCTTTCCAATAAAATAATCAAATAAACCATAATATAGTACTACTTTGTGATACAATATATCTCTAATTAATGAATAGGTCAGACACACTAAACAAAGACTCCTCAGAACTAAAATATACTATTAATAAAATATTCCTAACAAACATCTACAGAATATTGCATTCAATGACATCTGAATTCATTTTCTTTACAGTATCATGTGGAAATTTCTCAAATAAATTACAATTTAGGGCAAAAAGCAAATTTTAGCAAATACAAAATAATAGAGTTAATTCCATACATTCTAACAGATCATAATGAATGAAATGATACCGTGAGGGTAATTCGAAGAGAAAAGTTTATAGTACTGAGTTCCTGCATTAAAAATAGAAAGTTACCAAATAAATAATCCAATGTTATAATTCAAAGCCCTATAAAATGAAGAGCAAGCTAATTGCAAAATCAGTAGAAGGAAGGGAATAATTATTATCAAAATTAAAATTAAAGAAATTGAGAAAAAAAAATACAAAGGATCAATGAGTCAGAGTTTTTTCCAATGAAAAAGAGACTCACAAATACTTAGCCAAATAAACCAAAATAAAGAGATGACCCATATTTTAAAAATAGAGATGAAAAAGGAAATTTCATAATTGACACTTCTGAAATACAGAGCAACATTAGAAAATATTTTGAAAATTAATACTCCAATAAACTACAAAATCTTGAGGACATTGACAAATTTTGAGACATATACAACCTACCATTTAGCTATAGAAAAACTAGACACACCAATATCAAGAAATGAGACTGAAGTAACAACTAAAAACCTACCAAAAAAAAAAAAAAGAAAGAAAAGAAGAAGTCCAGGACTAGATGGCCTTTCAGTTAATTTCTATTAGACCTTTAAGGAAGAACTTATGCCAATTCTCCTTAAATTATTACATAAATTAGAAAAGGAGGGAACACTAAGACATTAATTTTATTTAGCCATTGGCACCCTACTACCCAAACCACACAAAGACACATGAAACAAAAAAATCTTCAGACCAACACCCTGAAGAACATAATGAAAAATTCCCTAGTAAACTATCAGCAAACATATTCAAACACACATTAAGAAGATAGAACACCATAATCAAGTTGGTCTCATCCAATTGATACAAGATTGGTTCAGCATACACAAATCAATACATGTAATTCACCAAATAAATACAATTAAGGACAAGAAAAAAATGATTATCTCAATAGATGCAGAATAGGCATTAGACAAAGTTGAGCACACATTCATATTTAATAGACATCATCATCCAAAGTACATGTATGAAGACATGAATTGGTGTCAACATACTTTATATACAAACAGAGATATGAAAAATTGTGCTGTATACATGTAATAAGAATTGTAATGCATTCTGCTGTCATTTATTTTTTAAACAATTCAATAAAAATATAAAACCAAAATTTAGAAAACAGGAGTAAAAGACAATTATGTAACCATTGTGAAGGCTACATACAACAAACCCAAGACCAACATCATACTGAATGGGAAAAAAACTAAACTAAAAGCATTTCCTGTAAAAACAGGAACAAGAAAATGATGTCTACTCTCACCTTTCCTATTCAACATAGTCTTTGAGACTTTAGTAGAGAAATCAGGCAAGAGAAGAAAATTAACAGTATATGAATAGGGAAAAGAAGTCAAATTATCTCTGTTTGTTGTTAAAAAGACCCAACCACAAGACTTATAGAGCTGATAAACAAATGAAGCAATGTAGCAGGATACATGATTAACATATATAAATCAATCACTTTCCTATATTCCAATAATGAATCTGCTGAAAAAGAAATTTGGAAAACTATCCCATTCATAATACAACAACAAAAAATGTAGGAATAAATTTAACCAAGCAGGTGACTGACCTTTAAAATAAAAACTATAGAACACTAAAGAAAGAAACTAAAGATATTCTACAAGTGTGCCAAAACATACATTGGGGAAAAGATACTCTTTTTAACAGTGCTTGGAAAACTGTATAGTCATATGTAGAAGAATGAAAGTAGATACCTTTCTCTCATTCTGCATAAAATCAGCTCAAAGTGAATCAAAGACCTAGGAATGAGCTCCATAACTTCAACTGCTAGAAGAAAATGTAAGCTCAAAACTCTTAACATATTGGTATAAAGACTTCCTTAACAAGACTCTTGAAAGACAAGAAATAGAACCATGAATCAATTAGTTGGATGCCTTCAAATTAAAAAGTTTCCACATTACAAAGGAAATGACAAAAAAAGAGTTAAGAGAGAGTCTACAGAATGTGAAAAAAAATCTTTTCTACCTGGTCCTCATACAGGGTATTAATATCCAGAATATATAAAGAATCCAAGAAACTTAACAGCAAAAATTTGACCAAAGAACAGAAGTCTCTTTCAAAAGAAGCAATAAAAGTGGTCAAAAATATATGAAAAATGTTCAACATCTCTAGCAGTCAGGGAATTGTAAGTGAAAACTCCATTGAGATTTCATCTCAAGTTAGAATGGCAATGATCAGGAATACAAATAATAATAAATGCTGCTAAAGATGTGGGAAAAGGTACACTCTTTGTTGGTGGAACTAAAAATTAGTATGATTGCTCTGGAAAGCAGCATGAGGGTTCCTCAAATAAGTTAGAATGGAGGCACCATATGACACAGTTATCCCAATTCTCAGTATTTATCCAAAAGATTTAAAATCAGCGTACTGCACTGATAACAGCTACATCAATGCTTATAGCAGCAGTGCAATTCATAATAATCAAATTATGGAATCAGCTCAAATGCGCATCAAAAATGAATGGATAAAAAATGTTGCATAATATCTCTGAAGTTATCAATATATATGCCCGTTGACTCAGCAGATTTTTATTAATTTAAAAAAATGACAGCAGAATGCATTACAGTTCTTATTATACATATACTACAATTTTTCATATCTCTGTATATAAAGTATGTTGACACCCAATTTGTGTCTTCATACATGTACTTTGGATAATGATGTCTATCATATTCCACCATCCTTGCTGTTGGAATAACTTTCAGTCTCAGCTAGCAGCTACTAGCAGCTCCGAGGTGCCTGAAATAACCACGTTCAGGCCTGACAGGAGCGCCTGCAGGATGGGGTGAAACCATGAGACACATGTGGCACTTGTGGTTAGCATTGCCAAACTGCTCAGCCAAGAAACTGAGAGTCAGGGGCTTCAGGGCATGAAACCCCTGACTCAGTAAGGGCTAAAGACCCTTCCAGATTGCTTTTTGCTAGGACAACAATATTTAGAGTTTCCTCACAGTGCGGTTACATTAGGCAGAAGATGATTGGCTTATGGATATTGCCTTATTTATGTATGATTGACAGGCACGCCCCACTCAAACCCTATAACAGTTGTGTGCATTCCAAAAATAAACTGAGCTACTGGACGACGACCTGAGGCGGGTCTCCAGCCAGTTCTCTCACCAGCTACCGGAGTCTGTGTGTTGATTCCGCGTCTCTACCCCACCACGACAAGGTAGCCAAGTGACCATCAACCACGAAGGGACTAGGAAAACATTCACCTTGCTAATCCCCTTCTCCCTCCTTTTCCCTCCCACCCCTCTTCCCTATCTAGAATTTTTCTATTCCTCCCATGCTCCCCATCCCTACCCCACTATGAGTCAGCCTCCTTACACCAGAGAAAACATTCGGTATTTGTTTCTTGGTATTGGCTAACTTCATTTAGCATTATCTTCTCTAACTCCATCCATTTACCTGCAAATGCCATGATTTTATTCTCTTTTATTGCTAAGTTATATTCCATTGCATATATATACCACATTTTTTAATCCATTCATCCACTTAAGGGCATCTAGGTTGGCTCCACAGTTTAGCTATTGTGAGTTGTGCTGCTATAAACATTGATGTGGCTGAGTCCCTGTAGTATGCTGTTTTTTAGTCCTTTGGGTACAGTCTGAGGAGAGGGATAGCTGGGTCAAATGGTGGTTCCATTCCCAGATTTCCAAGGAATATCATACTGTTGTAACATATCACAGCCATGTGGGGCCAACAAAGTATGTTATCAAACACTTTATAGTTTTTCTAAATGGTGAAAAAATAGTAGCTTGGTGTATTAATTTGCATTTCTGATGTAAGTAAGATTAAACATTTTTTCATATACTTAAAAAAATAAAATTTCACATAAAACTATGTTGTACTTAGAGAAATATATTTCCCTTGAGTATATAACTATTACTGTGGTAGCAATTTTTTTTGTGTAATGTTTCTCTATGATTTTTTAGTATTACTTACTAAATTAAATATATATCATTATGTTAGTCTCATGTCCTTGACAGTGTTTTACAATATTTAATATTTTTGTGGCTATGTTCTAACTAAAAATAAATAAGCTTATATTTTTTTTTCAAAAAATGTGGCATGTATACACAGTGGAGTTTTACTCAACCATAAAGAATAATGAAATTATGGCATTTGCTGGTAAATGGATGGGAATATAGAACATAATGCTTATTGAAATATGCCAACCTCAGAAAGTCATGGGTTGAATTTTTGTCTCATATGTGGAAGCTAGATCAAAATAAGAGGGAAAATGGAATGTATGTGTGTGGGGGTGGGGTGGGTGTGTATAATTCCATAAAAACAGAAGACAGATCAGTGTAGTAGAGAATGGTGGTTGAAGGAGAGGGAGGCAGGTGGGGAAAAAATGGACAGAAATTGAACAAACTATCCTGTGTGCATGTGTGAATATACCACAGTAAATTTCAGCTTTATGTGAATTTATAAAACACTAATTTAAAAAACTTTAAATAAACAGAAGAAAGGCCAGTTAAGTAGAGGAAAGGGAACAAAGTTAGGAGGGGGTATAAATGGGAAATACTGTGAACTGAATTGTAGCTAATTATATTCAATGCTTACATAATTATATCACATAAATTCCAATATTATATATATATATGTGTGTGTGTATACATATATATTTATGTAATGCACTAATTAAAAAGATGTTAATGAAAAAATTGTTTTTCTGTATTTTCATAAAAGTAGTTTATGAAATATATGTTTGCTAATACTTTCTCAAAGTATGTCTTGCTCTTTCATTCTTTCAATAGTGACTTTCACAGAGTATACATTTTTTATTTTAATTAAGCATAGCTTCTCAACATTATTGTATCAGGGTTTTGGTGCTGTTTCTACAAACTCATTATGAAATCCAGTGTCACCTATATTTTCACCTATGTTATTTTTAGATGTTTTAGAGGTTTGGATGTTACATTGAAATTTATGATCCTATTTGATTTAATTTTTGAGAGTTATAAGATCATTGTCTAGATGATGTTTTTGAACATTCACATCAATTTGTTCCAGTGGTATTTGTTGGAAAGCATACCCTTTCTCCATTGAATTGTCTTTGCTCCTTTGTCAAAGATTAGTTTTCTATAATTGTGTGGTTCTACTTCAGGCCTCTGTATTGAGTTCCATTCACTAACATGTCTGTTTTTCCATAAGTACTGTAATGTGCTGATCTATGTAATTATGTGTTAAATCTTAAAGTTGGGTGATGTCAGTCCTCTAATTTTGTTGTTCTTAATTATTGGATAATTTTTCTTTCTATATCAACTTTAGAATTAATTTGTTAATATACACAGAGTAGCTTTCTGGAATTTTGATTGGGATTGTATTGATCTATAAGTCTGATAGGGAATAACTTCTCTCTTAGCAATATTGAGTATGCCAATATTGGCATACTTCTCAATTTATTTGTTTGTTTATCTATTTATTTGAAGCTTGTCTTATTTTCCCCCAGACTTATTCAGGTAGAATTGATAAATAAATTACAAAATACCAACAAAATAAATTTAAGAAGACACAAAAATTTCATGGATTAAAAATTAATATTGTTGGGCTGGGGTTGTGGCTCAGTGGTAGAGCGCTTGCCTAGCATGTGTGAGGCACTGGGTTCATCACATTAAAAAAATAATATTGTTAAAATTTCCACACCAACCTAATTGACTGACAATATTGACACATTCCTCATCAAAATGGCAATTGATTTCTTCCCAGAAATATAATAAATAATCCTGAAATTTATATGAGACACAAAAGACCCTGAATAGTCATGCAATCTTGGACAAAAGTACAAAGGTGGAGACATCACCATTTCTGATCTGAAATATTATAGGGCTATAGAAATAAAGACAGGATGATACTAGCATAAAAAACAGTACATAGATCAATTGAAGAGGACTTCAACACCAGAAATAAATCTATGTATCTACAGGTGATTTCCTAGAGGAGGGCAAGAAAAAAAGGAACCTTGATTCATAAATATTCTTGTGTAATATAAACACAACATAAATACTGTATATTTTGCCAATTAGATTGATGAATGTTGTATTTTATGTATTTTTTTGCTTTAATATTAATTGCTAACTAGCAATCATTCATCAATAATTTCATATTTACAGTAGCCACTTGTATTTCTTTCTCTGTGAAATTTCTCCACGTTCTTAGTCATTATTTTCCTCTGGGTGACTGGTATCCTTACTAAGTTTATCCTGAAAAATAGACATTTGCAGTGGATTTTTCAATAATTTCTTCTTATCTGTCTCTATATGTTTATTTTATTTCATATTTTTTGTTATTAACTTTTTATTACATTAGAGTTATACATAATAGTGAAATTATTTTTATATATTCACAAATATTTATCATATAGTTTTCTCTATTTCAGTGACCAGTACTGCCACCTTCCTTCCTCTATTTCTTCCCCTTGATATCTTTGCTCTATTCTGTTGATCTTACATTTATTTACTTTAAATTGATACATTATATTTATTTATAAAATTGGAATAAATAGGGTATATTCATATATTTATCTGGTATAATTTGATAAATGTCATTCAGCAGAACTTCCCCTTGCCCTCCTTCTTCTCCCTTGTTTTTCCTCTTCTGTTCTACTAATATTCTTTCTATATTCACAAGATTCTCTTTTACTTTTGTTTTTCTCTTTAGCTTCTGCGTATGGAAGAAAGCATTTGATCTTCAAATTTCTGTATCTTGCTTATTTCACTTAGCATGATGTTCTCCAATTTCATCCATTTACCAGTAAATGACATAATTTCATTCTTTTTTATGACTGAGGAAAAATCCATTGTTTATATGTACCATAGGTTCTTTATTCATTCATATATTTATGGAGACCTACATTGACTGCATAACTTGGCTGTCCTGGATTGTGCTGCTATGAACATTACTATGAATGTATCATTATATTGTGTAATGATTTTAGTGCTTTTGAATAAAGACCAAGGAGTGGTAGATTTGGGTCATATGATAGTTCCAGTCCTAGCCTTTTAAAGAACCCCCATACTGCTTTCCCAGGTGATTCTAATTTTCTGTCCCAAAAGTAGTGTATAAATATTCCCCCATATTCTTTCCACGAGTTATTATTATTTGTATTCTTGATGATTGCCATTCTAAATGGGGTGAAAAAAAATCATAGTATAGTTTGGATTTGTGTCTCAATGATTGCTAAAGGTGTTGAACTTTTTTTTCCATATATTTGTTGCCCATTTTTATTTCTTCTGGTTGAGAATTTTTTCTTTAAATATTTTGTCTATTTGTTGAATGGGTAATTAGTTTTTGGTGTTACATTTTTTAATTGTTTATATATTCTTATTATTAATCACCTTTTGGAAGAGTGAATAGCTGAGATTTTTATGATTATAATGACATAATTTTTATAATAATAATGACATAATTTCGTTCTTTTATTATATATATTATATAAAAATATATAATGTATATTATATAAAAAAGGATATATATATATAAGATATAATAAAAATGGAATTATGTCAATTGATGATAAATGGATGAAACTGGGTAGCATTTATACATATATATTTATATATACGCTCATATATTTGTGCACGTGTATGTACGTGGTGCTGGGGATTGAACCCAGGGCCTTGTGCATGCAAGGCAAGCACTCTACCAACTGAGCTATATTCCCAGCCCTCTCCAATTCTATAGGCTCCTTCTCCACTCTATTGTTTCATTTTCTGTGCAGAAAGTTTTAAATTTAATGCTATACCACTTATGATTCTTGGTTTTTATTTCTTGAGCTTTATGAGTTTTATACATTATATGTATAATATAATGTTATATATTATATATTTTACATATATATTCATTCTCAAACTTATCAGTACAGTGAGAACACATACATAATCATGCAGAATGTAAAAGAGATAAAAATACACTAATAAAATATAGAAAATAGAAATAAAAATAATTAAACTTGTAAAAAATGTTAGAAAAGGAAAAGAGGGCAATAGAAAAACAACATTAAAGAGAAATAAAGGTCTTGTTTCCATTCACTTGTTCAAACTGTTAGCAAGGATGTATTTGCAGTGCTTTTGTTGTCATACCATTCTTTGTATTTACTTTTGGGCTTTGTAATCTTTGGGTCAAAGGCTGGGAATTGTTAACCTTAAAGTCTTTGTGTTCCTCACCATGCTGTGAGCTGTTTGGGCCTGGAGAAAAAGCTGGTTGTAGTAGTTCTCAGCTTCCCGTCTCATAGTATAGAATGGGATCTACTGGAGATGGCAGACAAATTACATATTTCAATAGCAGGCTGGTACAGAGTTCCAAATTGGATATTTTATAATGTACTTTGGAAATCTGTTGGTGGGCTTTGATATGTGATTAATACTCCTACTTACTGCACAGAGGCTGATCTCTGTTGGAAGCCTGAACCTCAGGAAACTCCTGAAAATTCCACATTTATGATAAGGAGTATAAACCCCCACAAGCCTCAGGTATTCCATCGCTATTGATGTGAATTATCCAGGATTAGACCTCAAGGGTAGATGTACCTGTCTGATTAGTTACTGGCATCTTCCCAGTTGCTCTTATGGACTGCCAGCAAGAAAGGAAACTCTTTCTCCTAGGTTGAGAAGCACTCTTAACCACACAATAGTCAACTGTGGCAACTTCCTTTATGAATTCCCAATATCCCACCTGTGCTGGCTGCCACATAGCCACTTGAAAATTATTTTCTTCACTTTAGCTCTGGTTTCAGCAGGATCCTCCACCCAACAGTGCAGTTAATTTGATTACTTGAACAGAATGCACACAAAGAACAGCAGGAACAATAGGTAGCTAACCATGTTGCCCAGGAAGGTGGTCACTGGTGCCCCACAGAAGCAGAAATGACAGTGAAAGCACCCTTGCTGAATCCTGCCCCTGCAGCAGCCCTGAAATCTCAGATGCTACATTTGTTGCACCTTCCTTCGGGTATCTGGGGGTTTGGAAGGAGACAGAAAAGGGAGGATTCTCTAAGCAGATCTGAGACCTGAACTTCACCTCAGAGATATTCTTCTTATTGCATAAATAACTTTTGTATCTTTAAAATTTTGTCCCATTTCATCTAATGCTTACTGAAAATGCAAATAAATATTAAATTTTTAATGTTTGAAAATACCTTTCATATTACAAGATTGTAAATATTCTCCACTTATGTTTCATTGTGATGATTTAGTAGATTTATTTGATGGGTTTTTAAAAAATATTTCACTATTATGGATTTTTTAATGGTATGATGCAGAAACTGTGTGAAGTCCCTAAGGCAGGGAGGACCTTGACATAATCGAGAAAATTAAAGAAAATCAGTATAACTGGAACATGACCCAGGGAGCAAATTGGAGGATTCTTGTAACAGTTGAATTCATTTGAATATGAACAGACATCAGAGAGTATATGTTGCTATATGTCTGTGTAAACCTGGAAATATAAGACGTGAAAAGACAATTAGATTGGAGAAAATGGGAGAAATAAGAAAATTATCCAGGTCATGTACTTTATAGTCAAGCTGCATCAAATATACCTAATTTATGAAATAAATCATAATACCAGAGGTAAGATTTGGAATATTTTTTGTAAGCTCCCTTGGTAATTCTGATATAGTCAGACTTGAGATACTCTGATTCAGTGTCTTCTTCAATTTTCAGGTGCCCTTCTCCAGAATATTCCCATGTATCCTTGAAATTGTGTTTACCAGATGTGAACACAGCTGGAAAGAAAATTCAACATACTGAGTTTCAAAAACATTAATTTCCATTAGGAGTACCAGGTTGTTCAAAGAAAGAAAAAATAATGCCATTAACTAATATTTGAGGGCTACAGGTTATTTTCCAACCTCAAGAACTTTCCAGAAGTGGTAGTTAGATTAATGATATTTTCATATCAAATCTCTATTTTTTAAATGTCTTTGAAAAATATCATGTAGATAATAATATGATTTATAAAATATATTTTAAAAAAACTTCCAGTTACCAGTTATTTCAGTGTGCCCTAAATGTGTTTTGTGTATAATAGAAAAATTAATTTTATGCTGTTATTTGTTTTCTTAATTACAGAAGTTTTGATAAGAGTTAACTTTGGATGTAAATACAGAAAAAACAGGAAATGCATCTGGCAAGAGTGAAAAACTCACAGCAGAGGAGCTCTGCCATAGGCCTGTATTTTATAAGCCTATGGCCTTCATGCTAAATCCTACACTTTCTTTTTTCATTAGTTAATTTCACTTGTACCTTGGTGACTATTGTACAGAATGATCCATACACTCATAGTTTTTCATTTAATTGCCATGGAAATTTGATAATTTCATCCTAAAGGAGAGTTGAGGAAAACCCAGGAAGAGCTCCGATTACTGAAAACTGGAAAAAATTAATCTTGATTAAAGCACTTCCCCCATGAAAATAGGACCTCCTGAACTTTGTAAGGGCTGATTACTGGAGGCCATTCTTTAGGGAATGCATAACTGTACTTATTCTAGGATTTTTCAAAAATATTGAAATGAAATAGTGGAGACATCAAAAAAGACTTTTAAAGGTGTAATTTAATGGAATGTTGGCAGCAACTTATTTCAGTTCCTCTCTAAAATGAAGTGCCAAAATATGCAAACCACTTTCCAAAACCATGATGTTTGTAAGGAATGTCTGTCAGCTGTCATCACCAATAAAACTTTCCAGGTGAAAAATTTGAAACTGGAAGATCACAGGAGATTTATTGTTCACTTTAAAAAAGGCAATGCATATACTAATTGTTAGGAATCTGGTGGACTTCTTTGCTTCACTAAATGCTTTAAAACATAAGAACTAGGAATAATTTGCAAAGATTAAGTTACTTAAAACATTTTGTTTTCATGGCTATTCATCTTGACTACAAATATCAGTAAATATAGCTTCAACTGTCGCACCACATTAACTCAGTATTATAAAAATGTTGCTTTCCATCTCTCTCTCTCTCTCTCTCTCTCTCTCTCTCTCTCTCACTCACACACACACACACACACTCACACACACACACACACAGAGAGAGAGAGAGAGAGAGAGACAGAGAGAGAGAGAGAGAGAGAGAGAGAGAGAGAGATATGATAATCTATTACAGTTCTTTGCTAAAGTCTCAATGCTGAATGGCCTAAATTAATTTTATTCTATGGGGAATGTCTCTTTTTTGCTTCACAGGGCAATGAAAATACAGAAATAAACAGTTTTTATGTCTTGAGTCATTGTAGATGATGCTGCCTTGGTTGAAAACAGTATTTGCATTGCATTTTTAAATTTCTGCATCTGGCATGAATGACAGGACAATTTTCTATTTCAATAACAATTATGTAATTTTCTACCATGTCTGTGCAGAAAATTGGAAGATTTACACCATTCTCATTAAGTTCAATTAATAAATGTAAATATTAGCTCCTTATATTATAGACATTTGGTATGCAGTTTATGGACAGTAAAACACCAAATATATTATAGTTGTTATTGATTCCAGACTCTTCAAAGTTGAAAATATTGTGTAAATCTATTCTTGGTGGTAATGAAAGTGCAGGGATGGTAGTAAAATCCAGGGTTTCTTCCACATTGCCTGTTTCCATGGAATACTTCAATGAGATTTTGAAATTTATTTTGAATAATACAAGTAATTGTGTACACAGTGTATGGGAGTTAACTAAGCAATTATGTATTTGAACCAAGAATAATCTTATTGGAAAGAATTTAAGGAAACTCAAAGAATGTTCTTCTACACTGTGACAAAACACGTATTTTTCCAGGACAACAATAACAACATAAATAAATAAACTTAGATTCAAATAACTTTAGTCTTGAAAGGAATATTAGAAGTAGATCCCATATTCTTATTTATTTTTATGACATCTATAACAGATGATCATAGTTATAATTAAACATTTCACTATTGGAAATTCTATGTAAGTGAATGACATCTTTTTAAAGAAATTCTTCTTTCACTGATCTTTTCCTGGTAAATTTTCTATAATTTATGTTAGTGTTTATTTCCAGAGCACCTAGATTATTATCCATCTTCCACAAGCTAGTTCTCACGTGTTGGAAAATAGCCGTTGTATACTTTAATTGATTCTTGTATAGACTACATGTCCCAGGTTCCTTCAAACTTTCCTCATATGACCTTATTTCCAGACTGTTTATGATTTAATCATCCTTAAGATGTACTAATTTGTCAATACTTCTTTTGAAACATGATCTAAAACCTTCTTCAAATATGGACAATACATTGCAGATTTTTCAGTCAATAGGTTTCAATGTTAAACTGGACTGCCATACCTTCCATACTAATTCCATATGGCCATCAATTATGTGGCATTTTCCTCTGCCATTTTCATGTTATGCAATAATGTTAACTTAATAAAAACAAATTCAGCTTTTCCTGTGTTTATAGGAAACAACAGCTGAATTAAAAGAAAATATTAGAAAAACAAACCTCTGCTATTCTTCTATTTCCTAAATGTGGATGTATATACAGAAAATAAGAATTTGGTGAAAAAAAATATCAACTGTAGACAGATTTTCTGAGAACCACAAATTCATGTTTCAGCTTATGGAAAAACATAAACTGATTTCTCTTACATGTTTCATAGCCTCTTGGAGTTAGGAAAAAAATAGCACTACAAGAAAGATATCCTAGAATGTAGAAATAGCAAGAACAAAGCTAAATAAGTATGATACTCTGTACACTGAAACCCAATTTGGTTCGAGATAAACCCTAACTAGGAGAGTCATGGACAACATGGCCACCAAAAGAGGTTGAAAGCAGATTGTACAATATGTTGGAGCAGATAATAAAAGAAAATATTAAAATTTTGGACAATTACAAGTATATGAAGAGACAATCTCTAAGATTCTAAGCCACAAAAATATGGATGCTGAGGGAGAATAATATTAAATCTATATTCTGCCTATTACAAATTTTGCTTCCTTTTTTCACTAGTCAAATCTCTCATGACCTGACAAACAAGCTCTTGAACAATAATCTCAGATCAGTTTTTCCACAATAATTTAAAAAAATATGGACAAATTCAAAAAACATTGACCAACAGAACATTAAAAAAAGAATAGAGAGAACAGATAGAGTAAACAAAATCTTCAAATGTTAACAACTTACTCAAATCACACAGTTGCTTAAGAGGGGATGGCTAAAAACTGTAAATACCTGTGTTCAGCATCCTTTGATTTACAAAAGACTGACTCCCTACACTTCTGGGGGGGGGGCACTACTAGGGATTTAAACTCAGGGACTAGCATGTTCTCTACCACTAAGCTACATCTCCAACAGTTTTTAAATTTTATTTTGAGACAGGCTGTCACTAAGTTGCTCAGTCTGGCTCCAAGATTACCGTCCTTGGGGCTGGAGTTGTAGCTCAGTGGTAGTGCTTGCCTCGTACATGTGAGGTACTGTGATCAATTTCCAGCACCACATATAAATTAGCAAATAAAATAAAGGTCCATCAACAACTAAAAAAATTTTTTTTAAAGTAGCTGGGATTATAGGCAGACTGACTCTTTTTGATGCAGACATTCAGAAATGACAAAATTAACACAAAAGAAGAAAAAATCCTCAGAATAACCCTACTCTCACTCTTTTGTTTATCTTGTCCTTATGTGATAAGCCAATCCAAAATATAACACATTATGGGAATAAAGATAATAACCAAAGGTCAAATGCTGTATGAAAACAAGTCTATCTAGATATAATGGAACCATAAAATACAGACACTCTGAATCACTGGAGAGAGCTGGAACAGGACTTAAGAACCTTGGTATATAAGGTCATAAACAGAAGTATAAACATATTTGATAAATTAAAATAATTAATCACTAAAGTATATTTTAATTATGTTATAAATTGAATTCCAATCTTTGGAGACTGTTTTTAACAGCTGACCCTTGACAGTTACTATGTTAAAGCTCATATTAACCACATTTGTTTCCAAAGGCAGACACAGAGGTTGTATCTATTTTTCCATGGTTTGATTCATAAGCAACATAGTATTAAAAGAACCTGGTAAGAACCAAACATTTTTATGGAGCACAGTAACCAGTTGGGGTAAGTGGTGGTACTATACAGTAAAGTAAGAGTATTTTTGTCATATCAATTGATTGATTTCTATTTGCCTATCCCTTTCATTGGATAGATGTTTCCCAGGAAAAAGAGGATCATCCTATTAGTTTTCAGAAAATATACATTCAGTGTTATAAAGACATAGTTATCTCTTTAATGTCTCAATTAAACTCTACCACATATATAATTTCTTAAAAACTAACCACTTCTTATAAAACATTTCATGTACTTTAAGGGTATATTCTCTTATATGCTGCCAAAGTGTCACAAGGATTTTTTTTTTCAAAATAAAAACATACTTTCTAGTTGGATTGGAGACTCTTAATTAAAGGAAGTTAATTATTACTCACAAATATAATTTGTCATCAAGAGTTTACATAATCTGGTTTGATTTTTTTATAAAAAGTTAATGGTTTTCATCAACAAATGAATTTCCATAGTTATGATTTGTAATTTGTGCCATCTTCAAGGGAATAGACAACTTATCTGCAAGAAAAGATAAGTGATAATGTAAAAATAAACTATAAACAGAGTGATTAAATTAAGTTATAACAGCATTGGAAATGAATCAGTATTATCTTGTTCAAGAACTATTATTTACCACTTTGCCAAAATTCAGTCATTTATAAAATTGAAGCTATTGGACTAGTTTGATAATATCTAATGTAATTTCTAATTGTAATATGCTATGATTCAGAGAAATTAAGAGGTAAATTAAATCTGTTCCAAGATCTTGTGTCTCTTACTAATAGCATTTAAATAAGTCTACTCTTCCCATGATCCTTTCTTTCAGTATAAATGATTTATTTGTATTATAAAAAAGTAAATCACAAACATGAACATAGTATTCACTTTGACCCATGATACAATCAAATATAATATATATTCTTAATAATGTAGAGCTACTCCCCTTCAGCTTCCTCTAAGGTTTTTCGTAAACACCATTCTTAAGCTAGGCAGCAATAATAATCCTTTGTATTTCCACATGATCTCAACATTTTAAAGGGCATTTGCTTTTATTTTATCTTCTACAATCATCTTGTGAGTAAAGACTAATGATAATATCTCTATTTGTCAAATGTGCGAATTGAGGCAGAGAACAGTATAATGACTTGTCTCCTGTCATGTAGTTAACAAGTCTGAAACCTAGGCCTATTAATTTCTATTTATTTGTGCTTTTAACTATATCATTACCCATCCTTGACCGTTCATGAGAATGATAACTAAATCAGTATACTATAATATACTGCCTAACAAGAATCCCCAAATCTTAATGACTTCAAATAACCCATGGTTATTTCTCACTCATGCTACATATCCAGCATGGATAATCAGAGGCTTCTGCATCTTATTAAGTTATTCAGTGACCATACTGGCAGAAGCTGTACCATCCTACAGTTGTATGATATGGAATACTTGTCCTACTTGATAAACTAAGCAGAGAAGCGGAAAAACATAAAAAAAGTTTATATCCACATATTTAGGTATTGGTCCAGAAGAGGTACACATTAATTTCACTTGCAGCCTATGTGCTAGGATTGATATTAGAACAGAAACTCACCTAACTACAAAGAACCTGGTAAATATGGAGGAATGCAAGGATGTTTGGTAACTAATAAAATGTCTTAATGTGTACCAGGTAATATGCTAAACATTGTGTGGCATCACCTTATATAATGTTGAGTGCAGTTCTGTTTTACAGATATGACCATTTTCCTAAAGAGAAGGCTGTGTTTGAGGTTAACAATCCACACAAGACTATATGAGTAGCAAATTGTAAATCCAAGAGTGAAACTGATTCTAGAGCCAACACCATCATGATTCGTCCAAGTCCACATCCTCTTCAAATGTCTTCATTTAGTCATTTGTTGATCCTTTTTTTTAATGTGAGCTATAATTTTTGCCTGCTTCGTCTTACATGTGACCCTTATTTTCATTTCTATTTCATTTAAAATGTTTGAAGTACTTTGGATGAGAAAAGGCAGATGAATGAATGATAAATCACTTTTGTTGTATCTTCCTTCTTTCTTATAATAGTACCCCTGCTTCAATAGGAGACCTTAGAAGCTAGCCAGAAATGGTTATTTAATATCCTTAATCTACTGCCTATTGCTCCAGTACATTCATCTCCCTTATTATTCCTTCCCTAAATATAAAATAATGCTTCTTATTTTCATTTTTATCTTTCTTGTAAGAAACATTAACCTTCAAAATATGCTTCCTTTTTGTAACTATGCAATTGTCACTAAGGTTACAACATACAACTATACTTGTAATTAATGATAGAGTAATCCAGATGTAGCTAATATTAATTATTTTTTACAAAAAGAATTAAAATGAAAGTTATTATATGGTTTTATTATTCAAAAACTCCATTATATAGAAACTCACAAGTCACTTTGAAGAATTCTTCAGTATTTTTATTAATTGGAATTTAAAGCATGCCATTCATAGGAAAATTGTTGGACCTGGAGGTCATCATGTGAAGTAAAATAAGTGAAAATCAGACAAGTATTGCATGGTTTCTCTCTCTTTGGAATCTAGAGGGAAAAAAGCAACATGAAAGTATAATGTGGACTATTATGGAATGGGAAAAAAAGGAATGAGAAGGAGTAAATGTGGGTGATTAAAAAGGGTGGATATGATCAAAATTCTTCATATGTATATATGAAAATGTCACACACAACCTGTTATTTTGTACAAATAATATATACTAGCAATTATAATAAAAATAAAACATGGAACTCTGGTTAGTGTAGAAAATATTGGCTTAATACACATTTAATTAAATAGCTCAAATAGTATTTGGCAATAATATGATTTGAATGTCCTCTTGAATATCCAGGTGTTGAAATTTAATATCCAATATGATGATATTAAGAGGTGAGAACTTTGAGATGTGATCAGGTCATGAGGGTTCTTCACTTCATGAATTAGATTAATACTCTTATAGGGCTGGGGCTGTATTGTAGTGGCAGAGCATTTGCCTAGCATATGGAGGCACTGAGTTCAATCCTCAGCACCACATAAAAAATTAACAAATAAAATAAAGGCATTCTGTCCATCTACAACTACAAAAAATATATTTTTTAAATACCCATATATATGAGACTTCATACAGTGTTCAAATCACTTTCCTTTATACCTTACTTCACGTGGGGACAGTATTTCTCCCCACTGAAGGATGTAGCAATGAGGTGCCATCTTAGAAGTGAAGAACAGCCCTCACCAGACAACTGAAAGTGCCTGTTCCTTGACCTTGGACTTTTCAGTCTCTGAAACTGTGAGTACTAAATTTCTGTTCTTTGTAAATGATTTAGTCACAGTTAATTTCTAATAATAGCACAGAGGGAATAAGACAACCCTGTGTCTCATAGATTCATTTAATTTGAGGCCTGAAAGTGAACTCCCTCATTTCACCAATGAAGGGATTATCATCTATAAGGAGGTATTTATTTACAATCAGGCAAACAGAATCAATACCCCTAAGCCTCTAGATTCTCAGTCTAGTCTAATTTAAAACAATACCCATATATACAAACTCTTGGAAAGTTGAACTTAAACTCTTTTAAAACATGATACGTATTTTATTAACTTAACCTATTTCTATTACACATATATGACTCATTGCCCAGACTAATTCAATTGGAAAATTCTTATTGATTACCAAGAAATAACTAAGGTTATACTCAAAACAGAGAAGGATAACAGATTTTAAAATATGGCTAGAATGTCATCCTTATTAAGTAGTAATATATTGTTAACTTGGCTTCACATAATTTTTATGTATCTTTGTACCTTTAGACTTTTTTGATAAGCATGGATTTCTTTTATAATTGAAATGAGTTTTCAAAAGATTTTAAAACAGCATAGCTACTCATATTTGTCTAAAATCTTTCACCAAGTGATTCAATGTACATTCTTGTCTTACAATGAAAAAAGTAAACAATCATATAATACAAAGCCCCCAAAACAGAAGCAGTGTGTCATTCAGAAAAAGCACCAGGCATTTAAAATGTGTCAGTTCAATTATTATGACAAAGAATTAGATGATCTGAATTTTTCTCTCAGATGTGTGAATTTAGGAAAGCAGAAAGACATCACTTCACAGGATTTTTTTTCTGTGTCTAACAAGGATAAAAACATCTACTCTTTCGGCATCACCAGTTTGTTATATGGATTACATTATTTAATATATGTGTAAACTCTCGGGATAATGAAAATTTCTCTACATACCTAAGATATTAATTAGCATGATTAATATAAATAAATAAATATGTATGTGTAATATAGATCACATTTGCTCTACTCTATAGCTTGCCATTTTATTCACTCTTAAAAGGCAAAGACCAAGGAATTAAGTTACTTTTGCTAAATTTTATAGCCAATAAAAGACAAACTTGGAAACTACTATTCTTTGGGCACATTTCATGTATCAGGCATTTCACTAGGTACTTTACAGATATATTATTTTTTCATCCTTCCTATAACCCTTAGAGATAGATGTTATTTCCTCCATCATATGTAGGAAGAAATCAAAGAACAGAAGGGTTAAGTAAATTGTTCAAGGTCGCACAGCTGGGAAGTAGGAGAGCCAGGATTCATATCCAGGTTTGTTAGACTCCAAAGCTCTTTCATTTATTTTGGGCTATCTTTCAGAGATCATACTCACCTTCTGGGGCAATGTTCAATATCTTTTGGCATGAATGCATGTTTTCCAGAAATTGAAAAAGTATAGAACATTGTTTTCTTCTTTTCCTAAAGCACTTGCTTTCTCTCACAAAATAAATGGTTCTCTTTTAATGTCTGTTCCATTGACCTTGTGTCTTTGTGCTGAACAATTTTTTTTAAACTTGCCCTTTCTGTAAGACTGAAATGTTTTTGATTGGATTTATCATACTCCAGAAATTTGGGGCCTTTTCAAGTTTAAAGTGTTTACAAGGATACCCTTTTCTCCTGGATTTGATTATCTCATTGACAGCAGCTGATATCCTCATGCATAGGAATGTATTTACTTATAGGCACATAAGTAATTCATTTATAAAATTGAATTATCTTACTAGGGAGATTGTGTGTTTTGATTGTGTAGCAGTCCTTCTGAAACTGACTTGCAATTGATAAAAGCCAGATGGAAAGCGGAAACAGTCCATTTCATGACTCTTTAAATGTTTAAGTTTGTTAACCCTTGCTCTTCACAATTTTTTGAAGTTTGGTGGTAGGGTGGAAACAATTTGTTGGTGAGTTTTAATATGCAAAGTAGCCAGTAAGTGTATAACATTATGTACAATGGAAAAGAGTTTAAGCTTTAGAAGAGTTTGAAGGACAACATAAAATTAACTGTTATTCAGACACTTTTAAATAGATCCTTATTTACTTATTTGCATTTTTTCATTAAAATGGATCTTAATGTATATATACGACAGTGCATCTCATTTGGGCAGTAACTGGTTCTTAGTATCATTAAATATCTCACCACATGATCACATATTTTGTGTTATTGGTTCAAATGCAACATATAAATATGTTTCTTAAGATGAAATTGTTGTTTTCTTATTTTTTAAAAATATATTTTTAAATATGGACACAATATCTTTATTTTATTTTATTTTATTTATTTTTATGTGATGCTGAGGATAGATCCCAGTGCCTCACATGTGTGAGGCAAGTGCTCTACAACTGAGCTACAACCCCAGCTCCATGTTTTCTTCTTTTCAATGTTTTTACTAGTGCATTAAAATTATAAACAACATGCAGTTCATTTGGACACAATTATAGATTTATATAATATAATTTGCTCCATTTCAGTCCCCAGTATTTCCTTTTTTTCTACCATCCTCCCATCCCCTGTTTTCCTTCCTCTATGTTATTGAACTCTTCTATTTATTTATAGTTTTTAAATTGGTACTTTATAGATATATGAAAGGTGAAATTCACTGTGGTGTATTTGTATGTGTACATAGCATAATTTAGCAAATTTCATTCCACAATTTCTCCCTTTACCTGTCCAGCCCCTCCCCCTCTATTCCATTCCTCTATTCTATTGATCTTCCTTCAATTTTATGAGATTCCCTCCTATTTTCCCTTGTTATGCTCTAGCTTCCACATATGAGAGAAAACATTCAACCTTTGAGTTTCTGTTATTTTAATAATATAATTTATTATATTCTGTTATTTTAATAAATAATAATTTAGATCTTAGATTATATTGTAAGCAATTGTATAGATTACAACAATCTTCATAGCAACATTCTCTAGTGGATAGTATTATCAGCACTGCCATTCTTCATACTGAAGGACCTGAAGCTGGGAGAGTTTACACAACTTTCTTTAAAAAAACCAAACATTTATTTTTTAGTTGTAGTTGGACACAATATCTTTATTTTATTTGTTTATTTTTATGTGGTTCTGAGGATCGAACCCAGGCTTTTGCACATGCTAGGCAGGCACTCTACCGCTGAGCCACAACCACAGCCCTACACAACTTTCTCATGGTCACACAACTATTAAATAGTGGAAGCTGTATTTGAACCCAGAAAATATCTGCCCTATACTCTGTACTCTTTTCCTCTATTCTACATTTCTCCTTTGAATAAAAATGCATTCTGTTGTCATATATATCTTATTAGAATAAATAAATTTAATTTAAAAAGACTAGTTAATCATGATGTTACAATGAGCATCATCCAAAGGAATCAAGCACTTAACTCTTTTTAGTTTTAATAATGGTACTATCATCCCTCCTCTCTCCACAGTACTCAACAGTAGAGTCATCAAATAAACTTTTTCCTTCAATCTCACGTTAAATCACTTGTCAAGACACACAAATCATACCTCTACAGTAGTTAATTCCATTATCTATGCTACTATAGTAGTTTAAGCTCTAATCTACTATCACTCATATGTTGTCACTGCTTCTCTCTGCATCCATTTGTCTCCTGGCACAAAATATATTACATAACATCAGTAGAGGAAACTCTGGTCATACCTATGGCACTATCCATAAACTTCCTGAATACTTTCATATTTAAGTCCAAAGTACACTCTCTGACATTCAAGGTACTCAAAAATTCAGCTAGAGTGTGCCTTTCCATGCTTACTTCACAGCCTTCATTCACGTGTCTTATATTTCAATGTAAAGAAGCCTCTGCAATTCCTTAAAGACAGTCTTTAATTTTCTGTCTTCTTTGACTTTTAAGTAACATCCCTTCTGCCGACAATTACTTCCTCATCATCTCTGCCTGATATTCTGCTAAGTCCTTAAAAGCATATTTCTAACTGTGCATCATCTGTCATTTATTTCCAGCTCCAATGTATACAGTTTGTATGTATTTTCCTCAGCTGAATGTTCATCAAATTAGTTTGCACCTTTCTTGGACTGTCTTCTTATTAAGGCAACTAGCAAACTTATTGATTCCCTTTCCTTAATCTTCTTTTTAATATAAGGGCATATGCCTTCTTGATAGTAAACCTTGATCAACTGGGTTCAATTCAATACAAGGTGTGTTCAGCATATGCAAATTAATGAATGCAATTCACCACAGAAATATAATTAGGGTCAATAATCAGATGATTATCTCAATAAACGCATAAAAGGCCTTTGATAAAATCAATCACCAATTCAAGTTAAAAATCACTGGAAAAACCAGGCATAGAAGGAATGTACAACAATACTGAAAAGGCCATATATGACAAAACCAAAACCAACATCATACTGACCAGAGAAAAACTAAAATTTAAGTTTCCACTTAAAGCAGGAATAAGACAATGATGTCAGATCTCACCACTCCTATTCCATATAGTCTTTGAAACTCTTGCCAGAGCAATCAGGCAAGAGAGGAAGTAAAGGCATACAAATAGGGAAAGAAGAAGCCAAATTATCTGTTTCCTGATGACATGATCATGTATAAAGAAGACTCAAGAAATGCCACTAAGTTACTTATGGAGCTGATTAATAAATTCATCTGAGAAGAATACAGGATCAACATTCATAACGTCAACATTCATAAATCAGTAGCTTTGATGTATTTCAATAGCAAGGGGAAAAATGTATTGCACCTAATACATTGTTGGTGTAACTACAAATTAGTAAAATAATCCTGGAAAGGAATATGGAGATTCCCTGATAAACTAGGAATGGAACCACCATATGACCCAGCTTTTTCATTCTTTTGCATATATCCAAAAGAAGTAAAATCAACATATAATATGAAACAGCCACATCAATATTTATATCAGTGCAATTCAAAATATCCAGGATATAATACCAGCCCAGGTGTCTCTCAATAGATGAATGGGTTAAGGAAATGTGGTATATGTGCACAATGGAATTGCACTCAGCCATAAAGAAGAATGAAATTATGGTATTTTCTGGTAAATTAATAAAAGTGGAGAATACTATACTAAGTGAATTATATCAGACTCTGAGAATCAAGTTTTGAATATTTTCTCTCATGTGTGGATGCAGAGTAAAATAAGAGAAAGGGTGATTATATATCATAAAGGGGGACTCAGATATCAAAAAGATAGGGGGATGTTCAGTGGTGTTTAAGGAGATTGAGCGGGAGGGAAGAGGAATTGGAAAAGTAAAGAAGTGTGTAACAAAATGGATAAAATTATACTATGTACATGTATAAATATACAAAACTGAATTCCACCTTCATGTATACCTATCAATTAAAAATAAATAAATAAACAAGTGGGCATTAAGAGTAGAGGAAGAGGTATAGGGAGAGAAGGGGGAGGGAAAGAGAATGCACCAGTAACAGAAATTGAGTAAATTAAATTCCTTTCATGTATGATTATATATGTTTTGATTATATCAAAACAAACCCAACTATTATGTACAACTATAATGCACTAATAAAAGAAAAAAGACATTAAAATAAGCCTTCCTTATCTTTGTATTATACACAAAATTAATTAAATCTCTATAAATTTATAGGTACTTAATATTTACTGAAATGAATAGAGATGGCCCTATCATCTCCTGTGAGTTCACAGCCCACATTAAATGAATTATGGTATTATTAACAAGTACAAAATAAACTAATTTACCCTTGAAATACAGGTATTTCTGAGAACAGATCTCTATGGAATTATAAAAACAAATGGTATCTCAGTATATATAGTGAAATAACAGAAAATTATTTTGTTTATGTAGAATATATGAAAGATACTCCCAACCTGCCTCCTTGCCATAATGCAACGAGTTTAAGTATGAATTACAAAGTAATTACATTACTCCACCAACAAACCTTGGCTGTCTTATTATGCATGTAAAAGTATGGCTGAAATACACTTGAGTTTTCTAAAACATACCTGATATGAAGTTGGAAGTTTATTCTTCTCCATATCCAGGGGAGCATATATCCTCAAAGTCAAAAATGTAATAAAATCTTCTAAAAAATTGAACTCTAGCCAAAGAGTTGAGGCAGAGTTGGGAAGGCACTGATATGACAATCTATAGACAATGCGATCTAGATTTAGTTTGTTACCAACAAGTTCATTGTGCCTGAGCTAGACTAAAAATAATTATTTCCTACATTAATCTTTTATATGTCCAATGTTATTTGATAATACCTATAAAAATCATGACATATAGATGCAAATTATTTCTGGGAATGGCATTTGAACATTTGTAGTAATAGTAGCTAGTACTTATAATGTGCCCAGCATTTTCTTAAGTGTTTTACATATATTATCTGATTTAATAATCACTATACTACTATGAGATAATTTTCACTACAGTCATCCCATTTACATACGTAGAAATTGAAGTGCAGAGATGTAACTTGTCAGAGGCACTACAGATTGTAAGTTTGGCAGAAATGGAATTTGATCTCATGGAACTTTACTATTTTATGTGTATCCCGAGTATATGCAGAACTCAAAAAACTCAATGCCAAAAAACAATCAACAAACAGGCAAAAGTGCCATGACCCATGTGGTATCAACCAAGGACCTTGAGTAGTAGTGAACTGAAATGCAGAAAACCACAGAGACATTTTGAAAGAAAGCTGAGTCAGGTGGAACACTGCACTCTGATGGAGGAACAGTAACATAGAACTAGTTCTGTAAGTTTATTATATAGGGTCTTAAAATTAGGAAGTTAAAACTAATGGACATTGTAAATTGTTGAAGGCTTGTGAATAATCAAGGACTTCTTTGTTCACTAAAAAGTTACAGAGCTAGAAACATTTTTGCAGCTATCCTGCTGCATCCAAGAAGTCTATTGTATTGGAATGTCTCATATCTGTTAGCGTCAGAGCCAAGTGTCAAGGCTGTTAAAATCCTCAACTTTTGGCAAGGAATGTTTCCCAGGATTTTCTTTTGCCAATACAACAGGATCAGATGATTACTAGGGGCTCATCCAGTCTCTAAATCTCCTCTTTATTTTTTTTTTGGTGGGGGGTACCAAGGATTAAACTGAGGAGCACTGAGCCACTGAGCCACATACCCAGCATTATTTTTTATTTTAAGTAGAGACAGGGTCTCACTGATTTGTTTAGTACCTCACTTTTGCTGAGGCTGACTTTGAACTCATGATCTTCCTGCCTCAGCTTCCTGACCCCTTTTTATTAGTTTTTAACTGTAACAGATGCATGTCTACTTGAAGGTGTTGGAACTGGGAAAGGACAAGCTTGCAGCTGACTGTGAGAAAGCAATATAGAATTTAAAGTAAGGAAATTGCCGCAGTCTGGCTGGGCACAATCAGGAGCCACTTGTCAAAAGAAACTAACTTTATTTTTAGAACCACACACCTCAAACAAAACAGCCTCTCAGGAAAAACCCTCAGAGCCCCAACTGCCACCACCTGCTTCCGACAAGCCTCTCTCTCCAACACAAGCCTCTCTCCACCTCCCACAATCCTCCTGCTCTTGAGGCCAATTGGCTGGGTCTCATGGGCGGAGCCAAAAAAGTCCCCCAATGAGCAGCTCCGTGGTCTGAAAGGGCAGGGAAACAGCCCAATGAGCATCACCGCAGAGGAGCCAATCAGCTAGATGTTGCTGGGGCCGCTGTGAGCCAATAGCTGGAAGTTTGCTGGCAGCTGGAAGTTTGCTGGGGCCCCTTGGGCTGTGGCTCTCAACAGGAAATAAGCTCTATGAGATACCATGTAGTGTGTTTTAGCACTAGGATTTCAAGGGTTGAATCTATTTAGTTCATTTAATAGCTTTTCTGCAAAATCGGTAGGAGATAACATAGAAATCATATTTTTTTTATGACTTGGATGTAACAATGTAGTTGTACGTGATCTAAACATCATTACTATGATTCCAAATTCCTAATAGATGCATTTTTATATTTTCCAATCCCATTGGGAGCTATTGTATAGAACAGGTGTTACACAAATAAATTGATAAGCAACATGGCATCATGATTGTTGTCTGACCTTAAGACTCTATATCTGATTGCCTAAACTCATTACATTAACATTTAAAGCATTTAATTTAGCTTCAAGTTTATTATCAATATCCTCCTGATTTTTAAAGGCTCTTGAAGTATTTTGTTCCAAAACATTGCTATCTACTCATTTTTTATTTTTAAATTTTATTTATTTATTGTTAATCAGTTAGCTCTCCTTTGTTTAGATTTTATTACCCCCTATGAGTAAAAGAATGTTTACTATTGTAAGTGGAAATGGGTGATGACTGTTTTGACTGTTTTAGGTTTGAGAGGGGGCAACATGGGGCAAGTTTTTTGATTTTTGGAATGTTCTGTCAGTCGAGGGATCTGTGGAAAAATTTTGGCTTGGAGAGAACAAGTTATAAAGCCATCTTAGAGGTAGGTGTTCTTATGAGAGGAACAAGAAGACATGAGTATTGGAATGAGAATAATACATAATAAATGTCAC
The DNA here is from genome assembly GCF_001458135.2 of Marmota marmota marmota. Classification (NCBI taxonomy): domain Eukaryota; kingdom Metazoa; phylum Chordata; class Mammalia; order Rodentia; family Sciuridae; genus Marmota; species Marmota marmota. The sequence continues at coordinate 6,832,785 of NW_026000305.1, read as the reverse complement.
AGTATCTGAAACATGTCAATGAATATCATGATGATGATGATAGAAAACATTATATTTTATTAGGATGTGTAAGAGAAAAGTTTTTCCATGACAAGGCTGTGATGACATGACCTTAATTGGGAATACAAATCTTTAAGGATATTAGTTACATTGTCAGAGTTATCAGAAATGTTAACATAACACTTAGTTTTTATAATAGCATAGATATTCCCATAAGACATAGTTAATATATCTAATGCCATCTGATCTTTATAAAATATCAATTTACTGGAATCTCCTGTGTGTATAGTAGAGGTCCCTTTATTTTTGTTACTTAGGGTTAGATAATAATACTAGTAAATAAGTATTATCTGTCTATTAGGAGGTTAGGAAGATTTGTAGGCCTTATATTGATAAAAAATGTTTTGGCTCTGATAGTCTTTGTTTGATAGTTATTAAGCACTCTTGTCTCAGAATATTTTTAAATAGTCTCTAGTTTTATTTAATCTTGGCGGGGCTGACACAAGTGCACATCTGAAGCTACATTAAAGAACTATTGTCTTTTCTTTTAAATGTTTGGGTATGGTTGTACATTGGTTTAAGACCAAGCTGGTCAAACTGACCTTGTTTTTGCATATAGTTAAGAGTCAGTTGAGTTTTTTAGGAGGTCATTCTTAGGAACTTGTGAATAGTCTGTAGTGTCATCTGTCAGATTAGGTCAGGGTCTTGTTGGTTATGTGACTTCTCTAGGAAACATCAGGGATATTTTATTTCCAATGCCCCTCCTCTTTGTAGCATGTGTACTGGTTGGCTTTTGTTTTTCTAGGATCTCATTAATACCCCTGATAGGGAGGTCATGTGGACCTGAGTTATAAAACTCTCAGAGAAGTCCCCTCATTTCCTGGGTTTAAGTTGACTCTTAAGAAAGAGCCAAATACTGGCTATTTTTTTTTTTTTTAATTTTTGGTCCTTGTATATTCAGTCCCTAAGTTTTGTTTTAAACATCTGGAAAATCAGTTTCACCAGTCTTAAATTAGGAGTACTGGGGTTTTATCTTCAATGTTAATAACTTTATGGTTATTTACATTTACCATTTAATTGGGGTTAGTATTAGTACTGGAAGCTAGCCTTACATCTTGTTTGTTCTACAGGTGATGGCCTATTATCTTAAATTAACTGAGGCTGTTATATAAGAAGTTGCACTTCTATAAGGCACTAACAAACAATAGTTATAAAGTTTATTTAAAAATATAAAATAAAATTAGCAAAAGTAAAAACACTTAGTTTGTATAGTAGCTGTGAACCAAGAAACATAATTTTCATAATCCCAAACTTTTACTTCAAACTTTAGTTTTTCACAGGGAGGAGTCAACATTACAGATGTTTATTAAAGTCTCTATTAGATTTAGCCTGTTAGAAATTGAAATAGAGTCTATCAGACTTTTGTATTATGACTTGTTTTTAGTGAAGACACAGAAACAAAGTAATCTTAAACTTTTGTATTTATCAATGTGTGAAAACACATTTAATGTTTAAACATATTACCTTACAGAATTTAAGAAGTCAAGAGTATTTGATTTTATATTTAGTAGTTGATGTTTTAGAACTATAACTTTATAAATCAATCAGATTTAGTTAGTTTTTAAACAAACACATTTATGAAGATTGATCCCATTTATGTTAAATACAATTCACTTATTTTTCACTGTAAAAAGCAAGATATCAGACAAGTGCAGTTAATAGCATTAGCCATCTCTTTTCTCTTGAAGGAGAATTTTAGAGGGAATAGATGTTACATTTTAGACATTTTATAGAAACCAATACTTTGTTAATTTTCTGACCACCTGGAAAATGTTGAGTTAGTAAATTTTACTCTAATTTATTTACTTAATTTAAATTAAACCCTTTTTTAAGTCACACGAACTGAAAGATATTTGGATCCATTTTTAATTAAATTTTGATTTATGAACACTTATCTATCTATATGTAAATTTTGATACCATGTACATGAAATATGGATACAAGAGTATATGTAGTCACAATAATACAATACACATGTGTGTATGTATACATAAAATACACAGGAAACAAAACATTGGATTAAACAAAGGGGAACAGAGGAAATTGGGGGGAGATAAAAATAGAACAGACATTTAAAAATAAATCACACATAACTTTTCTATGTTCATACAGAAATACACAACCATTGTAACTCCACTTCATGTACAACTACAGAAAAGTTATGCTTCCTGTATATGATGTGATATATATATATATATATATATATATATATATATAATCATTTCAATTTCATTTTTTTCCATGTGTTGTAGTGTTTAGGGAGGAACTTGTTAAAAAAAACAAGATATTAGAGTGTCAAGAGCAAATGAGATAGTCATTTAGGTCTCACAGTGGTTTGAATTTAAAACTGACACTTTTTTTCTTTTTCTTTTAGTCTCAAACCAGTTTTAGATCTTCATAAGTCTTGTAAGCCTTGCAAACTCTGTAAATTCTGTTAGTATCTATAATTTACATTTTAAATGCAAGCTTAGGAGGGATAGAGATCTAACAGAAGCTAAGAAGTAAGGAAGTTTTCATCTTGAGCTTGAGAGGCCAAACCTCCTCAGTCTCCTAAGATGTGTTATCTTTGGAGTTTTAATATCTAAATGTATGTTTCCTTTGGAGACCCAGGGCAAGTTTCATTGACAGAATTTAAAAATTTATCAAGTTGATGACTTTTGATGGAATATTATCAAGCTTTAAGCATTACTCTAAGCATTAACACATAAAGGCTTCTCTTGTGAGAACTGGAATTTCCCACGTTTTACAGCCAGTAGCTATCCTGATACTGATATTAGCTCCTTAACTTCGACCTCTCATTGCCTTAAAGATTCTACAGTGATGTCTTTTAATGTCAGGATCTCAAAAAACATGCTTGCATTCCAGGAGTGTCTCCTTGAATTCTTCTTTTTGTTTTGAGTTCACCAGTACTCAAGCCCCTTGCTGGGCACCAACTACTGCAAAGCATGCAGAATCAATAAAGGATTTCTAGTAGGGATAACAGGAGATGAATAAAATCAGAAGACATTTTTAGGAAAAGCTTGGGCCAGGTGGGACACTATACTCTGATGGAGAAATAGTAACCCACAACTAGTTCCACAAGTTTATTATATAGGATCTCACAATCAGGAAGTTAAAACTATAAGGGCATTGTGAATTGTTCAATGCTTCTGAGTTATCAAGAGGCTTCTTTGGGGCTGAGGTTGTGGCTTAGTGGTAGAGCACTTGCCTAGCACATGTGAGGCACTGGGTTCGATCCTCAATACCTATGAAAAAGTAAACTAATAAAAAAAGAGGGTTCTTTGTGCACTAAAGAGTTACAGAGCTAGAAACATTTTTGCAGCTATCCTGATACACCCAGGAAGCCCATTATACTGGAACATCTGATAACTGTTAGCATTAGAGGCAAATGTCAAGGCTGTTAACATCCTCAACTTTTGGCAAGGAATGTTTCCCAGGCTTGGCTTTTGCTGACACAACTGGATCAGCTGATGACTGGGGGCTCATCTGCTCTCCACACAAAAGACGTAATCAGATACTTCTCAAAAGAAGAAATATAAATGGTGAACAATTATATGAAACAAATTATCTAGCAATTAGGGAAGTACAAATCAAAAGCACACTGAAATTTCATCTAACTACAGATAGAATGTGAATTATCATCAGTACAATTAACAATAAATGTTAGGGAGGATGTGGGGTAAAATGTAAAGTCATATATTATTTTGGGTGTTGTAAATTAGTTCAATTACTCTGGAAAGCACTATGGAAATTCCTTAAATAACTAGGAATGGAACCACCATATGACTCAACTATCCCATTCTTAGGTATGTATCCAAAAGGTTTAAATCAGCATACTAAAATTATGCAGTCACATCAATGTTTATAGCAGTATACTTCATAATAGTCAATACTTTGAACCAACTTAGGTGTCCTTCAGCAGATGAATGAATAAAGAAAATTGGCATACACATACACACACACACACACACACACACAGAGAGAGAGAGAGAGAGAGAGAGAGAGAGAGAGAGAGAGACATAATAGAATATTACTCAGCCACGAAGAAGAATGATATTATGGCATTTCTTGGTAAATAGATGGAACTGGAAACTATCATGGTAAGGAAATATGCTAATCCCCCAAAAGGTAAAATTTGAATATTTTCTGTGATATGTGGAAGCTAATCCAAAATAAGGGGTGGAGGTAAATATCAAATGGAAGGAATATCAGTGGAGTAGTTGAATGGAATTGAAGAGGAAGGAGGAGTGATGGGTAAGGAAAAACAGTGAAATTAATCTAAGGTAAATTTCCTATGTGCAGGTATGAATATACCACAGTGAATATCAAAATCATGTATATTCACAATATACAATAAAAATTCTATAAGTAAATAGCAGAAAGATCAGTAGAGTAGAAGAAAGAGAACAGGGAGGGAGGAGGTGAGGGAAAGGGGAAGTACTGGGAACTGAATTAGAACAAATTATATTCCATGCTTTATAATTATGTCAAAATGAATCCTAATGTTATGATATATAACTAAAAATAACTAATAAAATAAATTGAAATAAATAAAGACTTAGATTATAATATATTGGATTGAAATCTTTTTTGGTCATATCTACTTAGAATCTTATGGTCCTCTTATAATTGTATGTCCACATTAGCTGATATCTTTCCCATGGTTAGGGAAGGTTTCAGGGAGTATTACGTTCTATAGACTTTCTCTGCCTTTTCTATTTTCCTTTTCTCTCATACATTCCCAAAATATGTGTATTTGTTTAATGGTGTCCCAAAGTCTGAGAGGCTTCCTCCTTTCCTTCCTTCCTTCCTTCCTCCCTCACTCACTTCTTTCTTTCTTTCTTTCTTTCTTTCTTTCTTTCTTTCTTTCTTTCTTTCTTTCTTTCTTTCTTTCTTTCTTTCCTTCCTTCCTTCCGTCTTTCTTTCTTTCTCCTCCTCCTCCTCCTCCTCTTCTTCCTTCTGACTGGAATGATTGAAAAGATGTAGTTTCATGTTCTCATATTATTTCTTCTACATTTTCTAGTCTTTTCTTGAGACTTTCAAGTTTGTTTTTATTTGATTTATTAAAATCTTTATTTTAAAGGCTACTGTTTGGTTTTATTTCAATATCTATCTTTTTTCTAAATTTCTCATTCATATCATTCATTTCTTTTCAAATATAGTTCAGCTATTTATATTTTCTTGAATCTCATTGAGTTTCTTTGTAATCATTCTTTTAAATTATTTCTCAGACATTTTTATAAATAATAATTTTGTTTAGAATTTGTTGCTAGAAAGTTATTATTTTGAAAGTGTCATGTTATCATGCCAATTTTTCAATTTTCTGTGATAATACATTGAAATTTCTACATTTGGTGTTTCATTTACCTCTATTATATTTATGTGATGGCTCTTGTAGTAAACAACTTTTTCTAAAGATATAGCTGAAAATATGGGTTTGGTATACAATGTTGGCTTGATTTCAGATATATGCCATAAATTAGTCTCTTTGTAGCCTACTTCACTGTAATAAATGACTGTAGGCACAATGAATACCATGGCAGAATCAGAGTTCTGTCTGAGTATCATGCAAGGGTGGTGATTCTTTTATGTCTCAGGCAGGTGTGCTATACACAGAAGGGAAAGTGGGGTGTCCACTGTGTGGTGAGTTTAAGAATTCAAGTTGTATCCAAGTAGCATGAACAATGTTTCCTGGAAGATGGCTTAGTCAATCTCTGATGTTGTCAAGGGCTTCTGGCACTGGCAGCCCCAGTTGCAGTTGGGGAACTCAAGCACCTGCCATCAGATAAGGCAGAAGCTTGGTCTCGCACAATGCATAAGTAGAGAATATAGGGTGTCATAGCACCCCATCTTTGGCACTTACACCCAGCCCTGACATCAGTGTGTCTCAGATGTGGCATGAGGCAGGACAGTGGCAGGACTTAGGGTGTTTGTTGCTAAACTCAATGGTAGGGGAGTATACATGCATATATATGGTGTTTACAGGAAGTTTGTGTTATGAACCTCAGTATGCTGGATGCTGGGTTTGATGGAATAAAACTACTTATAGTTAGTTTTGAAGCAGTTGAGGCAGAACCAGAGCATAGCATCTTGCCTGAGTGGGAAAGGAGTGAACAAACATTTATGACATAGGGAGCATATGGGTGGATAAAGACATGTGGGTACCTGCCTTCCTTTTTGGCTTTAACACGAGTCCATACATGGATGGCCACCCTTTACTTAAAAAAGACAAACAATTTACACTTTCAGTTCTCAAGGAAATGTTATCAGTTCCCCTATGCTGAAGTGCCTGTTATTTTCAATGCAAAAAACAAGATGAGCTAAGGTGCTGGGATTCTAGCTTATGTTCTGGACCAATTTAGACCCAAGAGTGTGCAATTAAACATGGCAGTGTAGTCAGATGTCTGTAGATTCTCAGAGATAAGGAAATATGGAGGTTTATGTCCCTGTCAGTCAGAATTCAGACAAAAGCTCTCCTCTCAGGATTTGACCAAGTCATAGATCCCTTGGCTTTAAATGTTTGCAGAGAGATGATGTGAGTTCCTTATTCAAATAAGAATAACTCTGCAGTCTCCAGGTTACTCTTCTAACTAGCTTGCAAGCCTACAATGTCTATAAAATTTTCCACTAGTTAAGATTACCAGCATCTGCAATGATAGAGCTTTCCAGGTTTCTTGTTTACTCTTTTCCTTACAAAGGTAGTATTCCCCCTGTGTTTAGTCAACTTTTCATCACTGTGACCAAAATATCTGGTAATAAAAATGTAGAGAAAAAAAATGTTTATTTGGGCTAAATATTTCAGAGGTTCAGTCATCTCCATTGCTCCAGGACTGAGGTGAAACACAACACCATTGCAGAGGGTGTTAAGGAAGAAAGCTCCTGAGTTTATGACAGATGGGAAGTATAGAGAGTGAGAGAAAAGCTAGAGAAAATTATATAATCCCCAAGGAATGCCCCCTAGTGTTTTAGTCAATTATGTTGCTGTTGTTACTAAAGGACCTGAACAGAACAACTCTAGAGTACAAAAGTTTTATTTAGTGGCTCATGGTTTCAGAGGTCTCCGTCCATAAGAGGCTGGCTCCATTCTTTGGAGCTTAAGGTGAGCAGGACATCATGGTAGAAGAATGTGGCAGAGGGAAATAGCTCACATGGTGATCAGAAAGCAGAGAGAGCAAGAGGCTTCACTCACCAGATACAAATATATACCCCAAAGTCAAGCTCCAAATTTCCACCTCCTCCAGTCACAACCTATCACTTCAGTTATCAGTCAGTTAATTCTTATCAGGGGCTTAATTCACTGATTTGGTTAAGACTCTCACAACCCAATCATTTCTCCTCTGAACCTTCTTGCATTTCAGCTTTTGGGAGACATCTCACACCCAAACCATAATGCCTAGTTTGTTCAGTTGCACTCCACCTGTTTAACATGAAATTATTCCATTCCATTTAATAATTTCAGAAAATGGATTAATATACTGATTAGGTTATGTCTCTCATTATTTAGTCATTTTACCTCTTACATTAACAAAAGAGATTCATGGGGATGCTTCATGTCAAAACCATAACATTATGCTCCTGGTCCCCAAAATTTTACGTTCGTCTTACAGTGCAAAATACATTTAGTCTACTTACAAAAGTCCCCTTACACTTAACACTTTTAGCATTTCCCAAAAGTCTAAGTTCAAGATCTTCTCTGAGATTAAATACAAAATATTGGCTGTGAGTTCCTGTAAAGATCAAATACAAGTAACATATCCAATATATAATGGCACCAAGCAAATATTTTCTTTACAAAGGGGAGAAATATGGGCAGAGATATAATGGACATGACAAAAACAAGTCAGAAAACTAGCATGACAAACACTAGGTCCTATAACTCTATATCCATTGTCTGGATCACCTGTTGGCAAAATGTGATCAAAAAAGGCTTGGGCAGCCCTGCCACTTTGATCTTGCTGGTTATAGCTGTCATGACCTCTCTCTTTGGTTCTGTCCACAGCCAGAAGGTTTCCTTGTCAAACATTCCATTTAACTGTCATCTCTTAAGCCTGTGGGTGTCCATTCCAGTTTTGGCTTCCTTCTCACATCTTCATGCATTGCCTTCTGTAGGGCTGCTTGCAGATATTCTAACCATGTCACACTTTTCCTGGCCTCCAAGACCTTCCTTCAAAAACTTGTAGAAAGTCTTCATGCCATTTTAAGTTAGTATCCTGTATTACTGCAGAACCAACATCATGTGGACAACACCAAAATCTGCCACCACTTTGAGCAGTAGTCTGGCCCCCTTGGACCATGACTGAAGTGATCTCTGAGGGTCTGGGTGGATGAACCTGAGGATACAAATCCTAAGTAAATAGATTTCCAGGTCCCCCTGTGCAAGCAAGTTTCCCCAGAAACTCTTAAATGAATTTTCAATTATATACCCCAAAAGCCAAACTTCTCCAGCCAAAACCTATCACTTCTCTTACCAGTCAGTTAATCCTTATCAGGGGACTAATTCACTGATTTGGTTAAGACTCTCACACACTCTCAACTCTCATTGAGCCTGTATTGAGTGTGATCTTGCTGTTTACTAAGATTTTCTCAAGACATCATTCCTATTGTCATTGTGTACACTACTTGGCTTCTCATTAGCAGTAATATCTTCAGCAACCACAACTTCCTTGGCTTTAATATTACCTATATTTCTATCCTGGCAAATCAGAAAGTTTGTCAAACATTTCCTCTCTTCTTTTCTCCCATTTTTCACCATGAATCATGTTAAAAGCTGCCAGAGACACCCATGCCATTATGTAAATATGTGATACCTTGAAATTTCCTCTGCCACATTAATTAGTTTATCACCTTTAAGTTGAGCCTCACAAAAAATCTGAGGACATGGAAAAATGCAGAAATACCCACTGACAGAATATTATGTAAGCAACCTCTACTTTGATTCCAGTAAAGTCCCCTTTCCTCTCTCATAAAGCTTCAGGAGCCCAGTCTTTACTGTCTAAAATACTATCACTATTCTGGTCTTCTGAGCTCTTACCCTGAATTTCTGCTTATAAAATTCTAAGTGTTCTCCAGATTGCATGCCCAAAGTTTTCCAAATCCCTACCACAAATCAGTTCCAAAATTTTCTAAACCACATGGTACATTTAGTTAAAGCAACCACCTTATTTCTAGGTACCAAGTTCTGTTTTAGTCATCTTAATATCTAACAATAACAGGTTAGAGGAGAAAAAGTTTATTTGTACTCCTTGTGTCAGAAAATCAGTCCAGTCAGCTGACTCTTTTGCTCTTGGCCTGAGGTGAGAGAAAACATCATGGTAGAAGAGCATGGAGGAGGAAAGTTGCATGGCTCAATACAGACAGGAAGCAGGGAGAGATTGGGGGAAGCAAACAATAAAATATATGAACCCTGTAGTGCAGCCTCATTGAACCACTTCCTCTAGTTATTCTTTACCTACCTAGAATTGGAACCCAGTTAGTCCACTCCAATTATTAATCCAGCAAAATGATCAATCCACTGATTAGGATATGGCTCTTTTAATCTAATATTTTCAGCTCCTGCATTTACACAACATCCCTACCCATCTGGGTTGCCCAGGAAGCAATTGGTGTGATGATTTATTTCTCTTTCTATTCTATTATTCCTGGTATTATGGTTTTATAATCTTGTAATCTCTCCTGTGCTGGGTTCCAATGATCTTCTTTGCTCACCCACCTCAAAAGGGAACATTGTTTTACTATTTTGTTTTCATTTGAGATAAGGAGGAGGTGAGTGCTCTTACCTCTACTTCACTATCTTTGAAGATCTATTGAATTGTTCATATTTGGGGAAAGATTTTTGAATGTGTGTTCATCAAGGATACTAGCCTGTAATCATCTTATCTGTGTTTAGTATGAAAGTAATAGTGACATCATAAAATGTGTTTGGAAGTTTCATCCTCAATTATTTGGAAGATTTTTAGAAGGGTTGATATTAGTTCTTTTTCAAATGCTAAGTACTACTCAACTATAAATTCATCTAGCCCTGAAATTTCCTTTGTGGAAGACTTTTAGTTGATGTTTTAATTTCTTATTTTTATTGGTTGCATATTTTCTATTTCTTTATGATTCAGTTTCAATAATTTGTGTTTCTAGTAATTTGACTTTTCTTCTTTGTTTTTCAAGTTGATTATATCTAGCTTCATATTAATTGCTTAGGTTCCTTTCCACATTGGAGTGTCAGTTGTAATTACTCTTCTTTTATTTATATTTGTATTTGAGTTGTCTATATTTTGTGTTGTTTATTACATATTTGTCAATTTAAAATGTTTTCCAAAGAAAATTCCATTTTTTTGTCAATATATATATATATATATTTTTTTTAAGTTTATCTATTTTTTTTCATTTTTAATTAGAGAGAAAGAGGCAAATATGTGGATAGGAATCACAGGTGTTGGGAGACTGGAGTAAAATGGCATGGCTGAACCTTCCTGCACTTTGCCATCATTGGCTATTCAGTCCAAGTTCACTTCTCCTTCCTGTGGGGATCCCTGTAATCCAGGTCCTCAACATCAGAGTCCAAGTCCACTCCCAGCACAGTCCTGTCCAAAACCAAGAAGGAGTTGAGAGCCAGGTGGCCCATGTTCAGGAACTGGTGCATCTCTGCCATGATTACCATCTTCACATGGGACAGGGAGTCTCATATAGGAATCAAAGCCCAGAAGGGAGACAGGTGATTGTCACTCAGGCCAAGTGGGGAAGAGGCCTGAGTGTGACACCTGTGGGATTCCCTTGGTATGCTCTCTTGGACACTAGCAATTACTGGCAGGAAGACTCAAATTCACACATGGTACAAATAAAGCAGGTACATTTCTAAGGGTGGGGAAGGCAAGATGGGGTGGCAAGATGGTGAGGGATTGGTCTCTACTTATTCCGACTAATTTTACAGCTACCTTGTCAATATATTTTATATTGTCTTTCTAAACTCTATTTAATTTATTTGGAATCTAACAGACTTTTCACACCCTCGTACCTTGGTACTAAATCTTCCCACTGTGGCCTTTCTGTACATCGATGGTTAAAAATTTCTTACTCTTATGAAGGCTATGAACATGGAAACTTATTTTCTTCTGTCTTCTTGGCATCACCTTCCTAGTGCAATTCTCTTAATCCAATACAGATTTCTTTATACTTACCTCCTTTCTTGTTATTATATTTTCATATATCATATGCACAAGTAAAATCATGTGTACAATATTTATACAATTACATATTACTATGGTTTGAATATGAAGTTTACCCCCAAAGCTCCTGTGCCAATACAGGAATCATTGGAAGTAAAGTGGCTAGATTGTGAGAGCTATAACCCCATAAACTAATCAGTTCATCTTCTTTGAATGGACTGTCTATGTGGTAAATGTGAGGTGTGACTGGAAGTGATGGGTCATTGGTAATATTCTCGGAAAATTTTCTTTTTTAAAATTTATTTTTGCATTACAATTCTTAATACACCATTATACCATAATTTATCATATCTGATTATATATAAAATATGTTGACACCAAATTCACATCTTCATACATGTATTTTGTGTAATGATGAGGGTCTCCTTTCACCATCCATGCTATTCCCCTTGGCCCCCTCAACTCTCTGCTTCTTTGCCACCCTACCGTGAGCTGCTTTTATATGCCACATCCTTTAGCCATAAAGTCTTCTCTTACTTTTCCCCAGAACAATTGACTTAGCTATGATCAGAGACCTCTGAAACCATGAGCCCAAATAAACTTTCTTTCCTCTAAGTAGTTCTTGTCATGCATTTTGAACACAGCAATTCAAAAGCTGATTAAAATATATCACTTTTTTAAAAAAGAAAAAGAAATCGAAACTATACTATTAAAATATATTTAACATATATTGACATTCCTTATTATTTAATGTAGACAAAAGTCACTCTCTGATGTGGCAAGCTTTCAACCTGAAGACCATCTTCAATATTTTTCTATAAGGCATTTCCACACTTGTTATTGTCTACAATGGCCTTACTCCTGCAACTAGTCTTTGCTTGACCCCATGACTATGGAATATTTTGAAATCTACATGGTGCTCCATGACCCCCAAATCCATATACTCTCTATTACTGTAGAACTATCAACACATTTACATTAATAAGGCTTATTGCTTATGCCTTCTAGATAAAGAGTTTAAACCACACTTGGAACCACTGGAGCATGGGCTAGGGAAGCTGAAGGATGGCTTGAAAATGTAAGCAACACAGTTCCAAGGTGGTTCAGAGAAGTGAATACTACGGTCACAATGTAAATCTTCAATGACCTAACTTGTCTTGAAGATCTGTGAAATGCTTTCAGGATCATCATTCCATTGTCTTGACAAATAGATACTAGTTTTTCTTTATCCATGTTTAGTTTATTCAATCTGGACAGCACTTTTTTATTATTTACATGGTTAAACTGAAAGTTTTCAAGATTTTCTCTTACATTTTCTTCAAAATTACAAGCTCTCCTTTAAAATATTTTCTCTAATTTTACTGAAAGAACTAAAAAAATACAACACACTGAATAATTTTCTGCTTTGATATGTCTTTTATAAAATATCCTATATTGAGGATTTTGGAAGATGGAATAATAAAGGAAATCACTTTCCTGGCTGCTATTTGGCATGAAGCCAAGAAAGCAGATAGGATCCTGGTCAACAAAGTGGATGAAAAAAAAGGGGGGGAGGAGGAATTTTACTGGGATTTAAGACTGGACTTCAAAGTAGATCAGGGCCTTAGGATGTTGGATATAATAAAATAATGAAAAAATCCCCAATGTCACTGTCACCAGTGGCAGTGCCAGTTGGAACAGTTTACCTGAAAACAAAGTGGAGGAATAAGGGAATTAAAGGAATCCTCATATTTAGGAGCACTGTGATGCTTGGGTACAGGGAAATCCGAGATAAAACACACTGCTGCACCAACCTGAAAGGCATGCTGCACAATATTCTTGTGAAGAAGAAGAGCAACATTTCTCCTGCCATTTTCCAGCTACACTATGGAGGCCAGCATCTGTGGGGGCTGATTCCTGGCAAACCCAAGGTGGGCCCAAAGTGTGGGCCTAGCAAACCAACACCTCACAACATAGAGAGGGTAGAGAGGGTCAGACAAAGAGAGGGTTTTACATAGGAAAATAGAGGTCATCGAAACCCACCTTGAGTTCAGAAGCTGGAAGGATCAGCAGGAAGATGTGTTCATCTGGGAATTCAAAAGGATGGTAGCAGGAGAGATTGCATTTAGAGAGTGAACCCATGAGATCAGGAATCATGGAGTCCAGGGATTATGACAGGAACAAAGATTGACTCCACTACTATACAAATGGAAGCCAGGCATGGGGTATAGTCTCACAGCATGGACCAGCAGCTTCTGGGCCCTGGAAGTGTGCTGATTTAAAACCTTCAGACCAATCATATTTCAATGAAGAACCTGGAGCCTAATCAGACCTAATTCATCTATATGATCTACTCTCACATTCCTACAATCGAACCCTGAGGTTGGAGACATCACACTCAAGCTCATTCCACCTAATACTACTGAGAAAGGAAGCCAGGGAATTTTTAAACTCCAACAGAAACAATTTTTTAAGTTTTCATTGAGAATTTTTTCACCTGTTTAATTGTGAGCTGAATGATTTATGGACACACATGCACATTTGTCTCTTTTCTCTCATTTCTATTTTTAAAGGGAATTATTTTCATGGCTGTCCTTTCAGGGCTAGGGTATTTGATTACAATATTTCAGTTTTATTTTGTATTCTTTTATTATAATATTTATTTTTCATTTTTATTTTATATGTAATTTTCTCTCATTTTTCTATTTCCCTTGATTCCCTCCTTTGCTAACATCCAAACTCCATTGTACTCTTTCACTCTTCCTTCAATTTTTTCCTTACATTTTCCTTCTCCTCCCTCATAATTATCTCATGCTACATCTCTTCTTTTCTCTTTCTGTTTACCATTTTGAATGGTAACTTACAGTTTGTAAGTGGACAATGACTGATCACATTTCTGTTTGTTTATTGTGACAAGTAACATGGAGATGTCATAGCAGGAACTTTTAATTCTAATGGTGTATATTGTTTGCATTGGTTATCATTTGTCTCCACCTAAACTGCAAGGTACTGAAAACTTTGAGGAACACTATAATTCCACAGGGTATAAATTCCACAGCCTAAAATCCAAATTATTAGATGGTTAAACACACAAACAACTTGAAAAAAACAAGGGAACATACTGCCCCAAACAAACAAAAAAACTTCAATAATAGAATCCATCAATACCACATTAGAAGAAATATCAAAGAAGGAGTTTAGAAATTTCATAGTTAAACTCATCTGTGAGATAAGGGACAATGTAAGGAGTTAAATCAGAGAGAAAAAACTGAAAATGAAAGATCACTTCAATACAGAGAAGAGATTCTGGAAAAAAATCATGTGGAAAACCTCAAAAGGAAGGAATCAATAATCCAAAGAAAAAAATCTATGGAAAGCATCACCAGCATGCTAGAACTATTGGAAAACAGACTTTCAGGCAACTAAGACAAAAATATATAATCTTGAAAATATAGTTGATCATGGAGAAAAGATGCTAATAAACCATGAGCAGAGCTTCCATAAATATGGGATAACATGAGAAGACTAAATAAATATTTATCAGGATAGATGAAAGCTCAGAGATACAAAGCAAAGAAAATCATAATCTTTCAATAAAATAATATCAGAAAATTTCCCAAATATTAAAAAAGAAATGGAAAATTAAATACAGGAGACTTATAGGACTCCAAATATACAAATTACTACAGACCCAAACAAAGGCACATTATCATGAAAATGCCTAACATTCAGAATAAAGAGAATTTTAAAAGATGCTGGACAAAAATGACAGGTCATATTTAGAGGGAAACTAATACAGATCTCAGTTTATTTCTCAAGCCAAACCCTTAAAGGCTAGGAGGTCTTAGAATAATGTATACCAAGCTATGAAATAAAATGAATGACAACCAAGAATACTATACCAAGAAAAATTAAGTTTCAGAGTTGATAATGAAATAAAAGTCTTCCATAGTAAACAAATTTAAAAGAATTCACAACTAGAAAGCCTTCACTACAAAACACTCAATAAAATATTTCATGAAAAAGAAATAAAAAATAAAATTGAAAACCAGCAAAGGCATGAATGAAGTACACTAGAAGAATAGTCAATCAAAGGAAAAAGTAATTAAAATAAAAAAAGAAATAAATAAAAATGACTGGTAATAAAAATTATTTCTCAACAATAACACTGAATATAAATGGTCTAACCTCATCAATCAAAAGACATAGATTGGCAGATTGGATTAATAAATAAGACCCAACAATAAACTGTACTAAGAATTGAAATCAGGGTCACTTAAACACTGAGCAATATCCCCAAACATTTTTGTATATGTATGTTATCTACAGACAAGATATTGCTGAGTTTCTTAGTGCCTCATTAAGTTGCTGAGGCTGGCTTCAAATTGTGATCCTTTTGCTTCAGCCTCCTGAGCCACTGTGATTATAGCCATGCTCCACTACACTCCACAATATGCTGTCTTTAAGAGACTCACCTCATAGGCAAAGACTTCCATATAATAAAGATTAAATAGTGGTGAAAATCATATCATGTGCATGGATCTTGTAACCAAGTAGTAGTTTCTATACTCATATCAGATAAAAAGGAATTTAAGCCAAAGGTAATCAGAAGGGACAGAGAATTATTTCATACTGATTAAGGTAATTATACATCTACTAGGTATAACAATTGTAATTATTTATATCCCCCAAAATGAAGCATCTATGTACATCAAACACTTCTCAATTTCAATAATCAATTATATCACAACACAATAATACTAGGTGACTTTAAAACACTTCTCTCATTACTGGATAGATCTTTAAAAAAATAAACAAGACAGAAAATTTTAAAAATATATAATTAATAATTTAGACTTAGCAGACATGTACAGAATATTTCATCCATCAATGGTGACAGTTTCTTCTCAGGAGCACATGGATTATTTTCTAAAATAGACCATATTTAGGCCACAATGCAACTCTTACCAAGTACAAAAAAATAGACTTAATACCTTGCATTCTATGAAGTCATAACAGAATGATAAAATTAAAAAAAAATAGAAGCTACTCTGACACATGGAGACTAAATAATATGCTATTGAGTGAACAATGGATAGCAGAAGAAGTCAGAAGTTAAATTAAAAAAATACTTAGAGGTTAATGAAATTAGTAATAAAACATATCAAAATTTCTGGAACACTATGAAAGTGGTTCTAAGAGGAAAGTTCACTGCATTGGGCTCATTCATTAAAAGAACAGAAAGTCACCAAGTAAATAATGTAACATTACATCTCAAGTCCCTGGAAAATTAAGAAGAAATCAACACCAAAGCTGTGGAAGACAGAAAATTATTAAAACCAGATGTAATATCAAAAAAAAAATTGAAACAAAAATTAAAAAACTCAGTGAAATAAAAATTTGGTTCTTTGAAAAAATAAATTAAATAAACTCTTAGCAAAGCTAACCAAAAGAAAGAGGGGGAAAAGTTAAATTTCTAAAATCCATGATGAGAAAGGAAATATGACTGTGAACACTAGTGAAATGCAGAAAAAAATCAGAAACTATTTTGAAAATTTATAATCCAAAACATAGGAAATAATAACAGTATCAGTGAATTTCTAGAGATATACAACTTACCCAAATTGAATCAGGAAGACATAGAAAATTTAAATAGATCAATTTCAAGCAAATAAATTGAAAACACCATCAAAAGCCTATTAACAATGAAAAGCCCAGGACCAGCTGGTTTCTCAGCTGAGTTTTAACAGGACTTCAAAGAAGAACTAACACTAACCCTCCTCAAATTTTTCCATGAAATAGGGAAGGAGGCAACCCTTCCAAACTCATTTAATGAAGCTAGTATGACCTAGCTCTAAAACCAGACAAAGAAAAATCAAGAAAATAAGACTTGAGATCAATCTTGCTGATGAACATATATGCAAAAAATCTTAATAAAATACTGGCAAATTGGATTTAAAAACATCTAATGAAGTTTGTCCCAGAGATGCAAAATTGTTTCAACATAAAGAAATCCATAAACATAATTCATTACATCAACAGGCTTAAAGACAAGAATCACATGATTTTTCTCAATAAATGCAGAAAAAGCATTTGACAAAATACAGTATCCATTCATGTCAAAAAACTAGAAAAAAATTGGTGATAGTACGAACATATTTTAACATTGTGAAATCTATATATGCTAAACCCAAGGCCAACATTATTCTAAATGGAGAAAAATTGAAAGCATTACCTCTAAAATCCGGAACAAGACAGAAATGCCCTCTTTCATCACTTCTAGTCAGGATAGTCTTTGATACTCTAGCCAGATAAATTATAAAAAAGAAATAAATTAAAGGGATACAAATAGGAAAAGATAACTCAATTTATCACTATTTAATAATTATAAGATTCTATATTTAGAAGATAAAAAAACTCCACCAGAAGACTTGTAGAACTCATGAATGAATTCAACAAAGTAACAGTATATAATATTAGTTCCTAAAAATCAGTTGTGTTCTTATACACCAATAATTAATCAGATGAAAGAGAAATTAGGAAAACTATTCCAATTTCAATAGCCTCAGGAAAAAAATAAAATACTTGGGAATCAATCTGTCAAAAGAAGTGAAAGACCTCTACAATGAAAACTACAGGAAACTAACAAAAGAAACTGAAGAAGACCTTAGAAAATGTGAAGATGTCCCATGTTCTTGGATAGACAGAATTAACATTGTGAAAATGGCCATTCTACCAAAAGTGCTATACAGATTTAGTGTAATGACTATGAAAATTCCAATGACATTATCCATACAAATACAAAAAGGCATCATGAAAATCACTGGGAAATACAAGAGGTCTGGAATAGCTAAAGTAATCCTTATTGAGCAAATTAAATCAGGATGCATAACAATACCTTAAATTGTACTACAGAGTTATAATAAAAAAGACAGCATGATACTGGCACCAATACAGACATAAAGACCAAAGTAACTGAATAGAAAACACAGAGACAAACCCACATAAATAAAGTCATCTCCTACTAGACAAAGGGGACAAAAACATATTTTGGAGAAAAGCTAGCCTTTTCAACAAATGGTGCTCGGGAAAACTGGAAATCCATGTGTAGAAGAATGAAAATTAAACCCCATCTCATACCCTGAACAAAACTCAACTCAAAGTGTATCAATGACCTAGTTATTAAACCAGAGACTCTGGGCCTACTTGAAGAAAGTGTAAACCCAACTATTTATCATGTAGGTTTAGGAACTGAGTTCTTCAACAAGACTACTAAAGTGCAAGATTCAAAATTAAGAGTCATTAACTGGGACATATCAAACTCAAAACCTTCTTCACAGTAAGGGAAACAATCAATAGCATGAAGAGAGATTCTACACAATGGAAGAAAATCTTTGCTGCCTGCACTAAAGATGGAGCATTAAAATCCAGGATATATAAAAAATTCAAAGAGGGCTGGGGATGTGCCTCAAGCGGTAGCACGCTCGCCTGGAATGCGTGAGGCCTGGGTTTGATCCTCGGCACCACATACAAACAAAGATGTTGTGTCTGCCGAAAAACTGAAAAATAAATATTAAAAAATTCTCTCTCTTTCTCTCTCTCTCTCTCTCTCAAAAAAAAAATTCAAAGTACTTTTAACACTTGGAAATAACAAATAACCCAATTAATAAATTGGCAAAGGAACTGAACAGGCACTTCACAGAAGAAATATGATTGGTAACAAATACATAAAAAAATGTTCAACATCTCTAGCAATTAGAGAAATGCAACTTTAAACTGCATTGATTATCTCATGCCAGCCAGAATGGCAACAATCAAGAAAACAAACAGCAATTATTTTTGTTGAGAATGTAGGAAAAAGGTTTTACTTATACATTGATAGTGGACCTACAAATTGGTGCAACCACTCTGAAAAGCAGTATGGAGATTCCTCACAACACTGGGAATGGAACCACTATTTGATCCAGTTATTTAACTCCTCAGTATATATACAAAGGAGTTAAAATCAGTATACTACAGTGGTGCATCCACATCAATATTTAAAATAGCTCAACCCACAATAGCTAAGCTATGAAACCAAACTAGGTATACTTCATCAGATGAATGGACAGATAAAATGTGGTATACATAAACAAAGAAATATTCAGTCATAAAAAAGAATGGATTTATGACTTTTGATGGTAAATGGATGGATTTGAAGACTATCATGCTAAGTGAAATATGCGGATACCACAAGACCAAAGGTTGAATGTTATCTCTGATGTGTAGCTGCTTACACACTACAAGGAAGGGAGAATAGAAGTTCAGTGGATAAGCCAAGGGTGAATAAAGGGAAGGGAGGGGATATGAGAATAGGAAAGACAACAGAATGAATTCAACATAACTTTCCTATCTTCATATATGAATATGTCACCAGTGAAATTCCACATCATGTACAAACACAGGAATTTTGGATTCTGATTGAAATGAGTTATACTCCATGTATGTACAATATGTCAAAATAAACTCTATTGTCATCTGTACCCAAAAAGAACAAATTTTAAAAAATTGAAATGAAATATCCTATCATCAATATGAAGTTTTCCTTTCCTCAAAGTCCTATGATTTTTGAACCAAGATTCTTGCAATTGTATGATAAGTATAATAAATATGGACTTTATTTCATTTTGAAACACCTTGAAAAACCTTGTTTCTCACTTCATCTGAGACATCATTAAAATGTTTTTTACATGCTCAGGGGTTCATTCTGGGCCACATATTCTTCCAAAATTTATTTTAGGACTGTTTTTCCTAGTTTTCTGAGGAATGCATTGATATTTTGGTGAGGATTGCATTGAATCCATGTAAGGTTTTTGATTTTTTGGCCATTTTTATAATATTAATTCTGCCTATCCAAAAACATCAGAGATCTTTCCTTCTCCTAATATAATCTTCAATTACTTTCTTTAGTCTTCTATAGTTTTCATTATAGATGTTTCACCAACTTTACTTTAACAAAGTTCTTAATAAGACTTCTAAAGCACTGGAAATGAAACTAGGAATTAATAAATTGGATGGCATTGAATTTAAAAAGCTCTGTATATTGAAGGAAACAATAAAGAGTGCAAAGAGAGTGAATGGAAAAAAAATGTCAGCTACTCTTCCAACAGTGGATTAATAGCTAGAATTCATAATAGGATCAAAAAAACTGAACATCCAGAAAATTAGCTCAAATAAAATGGCAAAAGGACAAAACAGATACTTCTCAAAAGGAAAAATATAAAGGGCCAACAAATAGATGAGAAATGTTCACCATCCCCAGCAATCAATGAAATGCCAATCAAAACTATATGGATATTCCATTTTGCTCCAGTAAGAATGGCAGTCATCAAGAATACAAATAATAATAAATACTGGGAAAGATATGGAAAAAAAGGTACAATCACACACTTTTTGGTGGAACTGTAAATTAGTACAATCATTCTGGAAATTAGTATGAATATTTGACAAAAATTAACAAGAGACTTTCTGCCATCTTGTAATCAGTGGACACCTGGTGGGATTAGAACATCTAAAAAGCAAATATGTCTGGAAGATTTTGATTCAAGGTCATTTTTGTTGGCTATATGTGAGGACTCTGGAACCAAAGGGAGCCATAGCTCTTCTTTAAATTAAAGACATCGGGGCTGGGGTTGTGGCTCAGTTGTAGAGCACTTGCCTGACATGTGAGGCACTGGGTTCAATTCTCAGCACCACATATAAATACATAAATAAATAAAATAAAGGTCCATAAACAATTTAAAATTATTTAAAAAAACAAATAAATTAAAGATATTTATGCTAGAAATGAAATTGAATCCTAACTGGGCCAGAAATATACCTATGTACACAAAGCATAAACAACAATGTGACTTCTGACAGCAAATCAAAAAAAAAAAAAAAACAGAATAATCTGGGGAAAGGTAATACATGCCCAAGAAAACAGGGGAATGGTTCAGGTCAAATTTCAAAGCAACATGTCTGCTAAGGCCATTGGACAGAAAATTTATATGATATTATACTGTTAAAGGATTTAAACTAATAACAAATAAATTAAAATGAATTTATGCTCTTATAGAACCAGCATATGACACAGTTATCCCACTTCTCAGTATTTGTGCAAAAGAACTAAAATCAGCATAGTATAGTGATATAGCCACATCAATGTTCATAGCAGTGCAAATGACAATAGTTAAGTTATGGAATCAGTCCTTGTGCCTATAAACAGATAACTGTAAAGGAAATGTGGTGTAAATATTCAGTGCAGTTTTATTAAGCTATAAAGAGAAATAAAATAATGGCATTTATCGGTAAATGGATGGAAATGGGAAACATCATGCTAAGTGAAATAAGACAGACTGATTATGCCAATGGACAAATTTTTTCTCTCGTATGTGGAAACTAGACCAAAATAAGAAAAGATAGATGGGATTCCATGAAAGTGGAGGGTAAAAGTGTTGACTCCAAGAAGGTGAATAATAATGAGGGAGAAGTGACTGGAAAAGAGAATAACTGAGGAATGAAATAGACCAAAGTGTGCTTTTTATATAAATAGATATATCAAAGTGAATTTCACCTGTATGTATATCTATAAAGCACTAATTTATTAATTTAATTTTAAAAATGCTTTAATTTATTATTCATGACAGTAGAATGCATATCTACATAGATGTGATATAATTTCTCATTTTTCTGTCTGTAGATGTTATAGAATCACATTGGTCATGCAGTCATATATGTACATAAAGAAATAATGTCTGTTCCTATCCCCACATTCCTGTCTTCGCTTCCTTTACCTAATCTAAGGTAACTCTATTCTTCTCCAGTATCCCCCCTATTATGAATTAGCATCCACATATTAAAGAAAACATTCAGCCTTCGGTTTTTTGGGATTGGCTTATTTCGCTTAGCATAATATTCTACAAATCCATCCATTTACTGGCAAATGCCATAATTTAATTCTTCTTTAAAACTGAGTAATATTCCATTGGAAATATATATATATATATATATCACATATTCTTTACCATTCATCTATTGAAGAACACCTAGGTAGGTTCAGTTTAGCTATTGTGAATTCAGCTGCTATAAACATTGATGTGGCTGCATCACAGTAGTATACTGATTTTAAGTCCTTTGGGTGTAAACCGAGGAGTGGGATAGCTGGATCAAATGGTGGTTTCCTTCCAAGTTTTCAAAGGAATCTCCATATTGCTTTCTATAGTAGTTGTACCAATTTGCAGTCCCACCAGCAATATATGATTGTACCTTTTCCCCCACATCCTCACCAACATTTTTTGTAGCCTGTATTCTTGATGATTGTCATTCTGACAGGAGTGAGATTAAATCTAGTGTAGTTTTTGATTTGCATTTCTCTAATTGGTAGAGATGTTGAAAATGTTTTCATATATTTGTTGATCAATTGTATTTCTTCTTTTGTGAAGTCTCTGTTCAGTGCATTAGCCCATATATTGATTGAATTATTTGCTTTTTGGTGTTAAGTTTTTTAAATTCTTTATAGATCCTAGAGTTAATGCTTTATCATAGGTGCATGTGGTGAAGTTTTTCTCCCCATCTGTAAGCTCTATCCTCACATTATTGATTGTTTCCTTTGCTAAGAAGAAGTTTTTTTTTTTTAATCCATCCCATTTATTAATTCTTGATTTTACTTCTTGCACTTTAGGAGTCTTGTTAAGGAAGTCAGATCCTAGGCTGACATGGTGAATATTTGGGACAATTCTTCTTCTATTAGGCACAGGGTCTCTGATCTAGTGCTGAAGTCTTTGATCCACTTTGAGTTGATTTTTGCACAGGGTGAGAGATAGAGGATTAATTTCATTTTTCTACATATGGATTTCCACTTTTTCCAGTACCATTTGTTGAATAGGCTATGTTTTCTCCAGTGAATGTTTTTGGCACCTTTGTCTAGTATGAGATAACTGTACCATTGGTCTATCTGCTATTTTGGTGCCAATACCATGCTGTTTTTGTTACTTTAGCTCTGTGGTACATTTTAATTTATGGTATTGGGATACTTCCTGCTTCACTTTTCTTGCTAATGATTGCTTTTGGCTATTCTGAGTCTCTTATTTTTCCAAATAAATATCATGACTGCCTTTTCTATTTCTATGAAGAAAGTCATTGGAATTTTAATAGGAATTGCATTAAATCTGTATTACCCTTTTGGTAGTATGGCCATTTTTACAATATTAACTCTGCCTGTCCAGGAGCATGGGAGATCTTTCCATCTTCTGAGGTTTTCTTCAGTTTCTTTCTGAAGTGTTCTATAGTTTTCATTGTAGAGATCTTTTACCTCTTTTGTTAGATTAATTCCCAGTTATTTTTGGCGGGGCTATTGTGAATGGAGTAATTGTCCTAATTTCTCTTTCAGTGGATTCATCACTGATGTACAGGAATGCATTTGATTTATGGATGTTGATTTTATATCCTGCTGCTTTGCTGCGTTCATTTATTAGTTCTAGAAGTTTTCTTGTGGAAGTTTTAGGATCTTGTCGATACAGAATCAATTCATCAGCAAATGGTGATAGTTTGAGTTCTTCTTTACCTATTTGTATTCCTTTAATTTCTTTCTTCTGTCTAATTGCTCTTAGTAGAGTTTCAAGGATCATATTGAATAGAAATGGTGAAAGAGGACATACTTGTCCTGTTCCAGTTTGTATAGGGAATGCTTTCAATTCTTCTTCATTTGAATGATGCTGGCCTTGGGATTAGCATATATAGCTTTTATGATGTTGATGTATGTTGCTATTATCTCTAGTTTTCTTAGAGTTTTGAACATGAAGGTGTGCTGTATTTTGTCAAATGCATTTTCTGCATCTATTGAAATGATCATATGATTCTTGTTTTTTAAATCTATTAATTTGATGAATTATGGTTACAGATTTCCATATGTTGAACCAAGCCTGCATCCATGGGATGAACCCCACTTGGTTGTGATGCACTATCTTTTAAACATGTTTTTATATGAATTTTGTCAGAATTTTATTGAGAAGTTTTGCATCTATATTAATTAGGAATATTGGTCTAAATTTTTCTTTCCTTGATGTATCTTTTTTCTCAGTCTGGTATTATCAGGGTGATATTAGCCTCATAGAATGAGTTTGGAAGGATTCCATCCATTTCTATTTCATGGAATAATTTGAGAAGTATTTGTATTAATTCTTTGTAGGTCTTGTAGAACTCAGCTGAGATTCCATCTGGTCCTGGGCTTTTCTTGGTTGGTAGGTTTTTGATGCTTTTTTCTAATCATTACCTGAAATTGATCTGTTACAATCATGTAAGACCTCCCCATTTAGTTTGGGTAGGTCATATGTCTCTAAAAATTTGTCTATGACTTCTGTATTTTCTATTTTATTTGAGTATAAATTTTCAAAGTAGTTTTTAATTATCTTTTGTATTGTAGACATGTCCATTGTGATATTTTCTTCTTTATCTTGTATTTTAATAATTTGAGTTTTCTCTCTTTTTCTTTTTGTTAGCATGGCTAGGGGTTTATCTATTTTATTTATTTTTTCAAAGAACCAACTTTTTGTCAATTTTTTTTTGTTTTGATTTTATTTCTGGTTTTACTTATTTCCCGTCTTCTGTTGCTTTTGGTGTTGATTTGTTTTTCTTTTTCTAGGGCTTTGAGATATAGTGTTAGGTCATTTATTTGTTGACATTTTATTCTTTTAATGAGTGCACTCAATGCAATAAACTTTCCTCTTAGTACTGCCTTCATAATGTTCCAGAAATTTTGATATGTTGTGTCAGTGTTCTCATTTACTTCTAAGATTTTTTTTTATTTCATCCTTGATTTATTCTACTATCCATTCATCATTCAATAGTGTATTATTTAGTCTTCATTTTGATCTGCACTTCTTTAATTGCTAGAGATTTTGAACATTTTTTTCATATATTTATTGATCGATTGTACATCTTCTTCTGTGAATCGTTTGTTTAATTCCTGAGCCATTTATTTATTAGACTTTTTATTTATTGGTTTTGAGGTTTTTGAGTTCTTTGTATATCCAGGAGATTAATGTTTTATCTGAAGTGCATTTGGTAAAGATTTTCTCCCAATCTGTAGGCTCTCTCTTCACATTATTGTTTCCTTTTCAAGAAGAAAAAGAATGCTTTTTATATTGAATCCATCCCATGTATTGATTCTTGATTTTGTTTTCTTGAGCTTTAGGAATTTTTTAAGGAAGTCAGTTCCCAAGCTGATATGGTGAATATTTGGAACATTTTTTCTTCTATTAGGCACAGGGTCTCTGTTCTAGTGTCTAAGTCTTTGATCCACTTTGAGTTGATTTTCATGCAGATTGAGAAATGGGGATTTAATTTCATGTTGCCACATATGGGTTTCCAGTTTTCCCAACACCATTTGTTAAAGAGATTATCTTTGCTTCAATGAATGTTTTTGGTGCCTTTGTGTAGTATGAGATAACTCTATTTATGTGAGTTCGTCTCTGTGTACTTTTATTCTTTACCATTGGTCTATGTGTTGGTTTTAGTGCTCATATCATGCTGTTTTGTTACTATGGCTCTGTAGTATATTTTAAGGTCTGGTATTATGATACCTCTTGCTTCTCTCTTCTTGCTAAGCATTGCTTTGGCAATTCTGGTTCTTTTTTTTCCAAATTAATTTTATGATTGCTTTTTTTCTCTTTCTGTGAGGAATGTTATTAGGATTTTAATAGGAATGGCCTTTTTGGTAGTATGTCCATTATGATAAGATTAATTCTGCCTATTCAAGAGCATGAGAGAACTGTCCATCTTCTAAAGTCTTCTTCAATTTTTTTCTTTAGTCTTCTGTCATTTTCATTGTGGATGTCTTTCACCTCACCTCTTTTGTTAGAATTGATCCATAATTATTTCAATGTTTTAGGCTATTGTGAATGAGGTAGTTTTCCTAATTTCTTCTTTCAGTGGATTCAGCATTGATGCATAGGAGTGTGTTGGTTTATGGGTGTTGGTTTTATATCCTGCTACTGTGTTGAATTCATGTATTACTTCTAGATGGTTTTGGGTGGAATTTTTTGGATCTTCTGTATAGAATCATGTCATTAGCAAATAATGATAGTTTGAATTCTTCTTTTCCTATTCAAGTCCCTTTAATTTCTTTCATCTGTCTAATTGATTTGGCTAGGGGTTCAAGGACTATGTTTAATATAAGTAGTGAAAGAGAGCACCTCTGTCTTGTTCCAGTTTTTAGAGTGAATGCTTTCAATTTTTCTCCTATAGATGATGTTTAAATAAATCAACTTTAAATAAATCAAATATTTGTTCCATTAATATTTGGCCTTGTTTTTAGCATAGATAGGTTTTATATTGTTGAGGTATGTTCCTACTATCCTATTTTTCTAGTCTTTGAACATGAAGGGGTTCTGCATTTTGTCAAATGCTTTTTCTGCATCTATTGAGATGATTATATGATTCTTGTCTTTAAGTTTACTGATTTGATGAATTTATTGAATTCTGTATGTTGAACCAATTTTGCATCCCTGGGATGAATCCTACTTGGTTGTGGTGCATATCTTTTCAAAATGTTTTTGTGTGTAATTTGTCAGAATTTTCTTTAGAATTTTTGCATCTATGTTCATCTGGGATATTGGTGTGAATTTCTCTGTCCTTGATGTGTCTTTGTCTGGTTTTGGTATCAGGGTGATTCTAACCTCATAGAATGAGTTTAGAAGGATTCCTCCTATTCTATTTCATGGAATAATTTGAGGATTATTGGTGTGAACTATTCTTTGAAGGTCTTGCAGAGTTCACCTATGAATCCATCTAGTCCTGGGCTTTTCTTGATTGGTAGGTTTTTTATGGTGTGTTCTATTTTATTGATTGCAATCTTTTTATGGTGTGTTCTATTTTATTGATAGTTAAATTTTATTGATAGTTAAATGTAGGAACCTGGTGTTGTACACATTCCTTTTAGAATATTTTAATACTGTCTCAGAGATAAATTATATCAATAATCCCATTTTTGCAAGAAGGTTTTATTTCTCCCCCAATTTCGTCCCCTATTCATTTGTCATTCAAAATGTAGTTTTTAATTTCCAAGTGTTAGAATGGCTTCTGTTGTTTATATTTACTGATTTCTCATTCCCTTCCATTATGATTTGATAGGATGCAAAAAGATTTTCTGTATATTTTGTATTTGTTAAGGTTTGCTTTGAGATCTAAAATATGATCTGTTTTATAAAATACTCCATGTTCTGCTGAGAAAAAAATAAATTCAGCTGTTGATGCACAAAATATTTTACAGGTATCTGTTAATTTCATTTAATTATTAGTATTTTTACTTTAAAAGAATATTTACTTAGTTGTTTATTTGAGTGATCTATATAATGGTCATAGAGGTATGTTGAAGTCACCTACTATTTTGGTATAGTGGTCTATTTGATTGTTCATGTTGAGAAGAGTTTTTTTAATGCACATATATGTACTATTGTTTGGGACATAAACATTTATAATAATTATGTCTTCTTGTTGGATTATTCCCTTAAGCAGTATTAAGTGGCTTCCTTTGTCTCTTATAATTAATTTGGATTGATGTTCATTTTGTCTGATATGAGAAGAGATAATCCTGCTTATTTACAGGCATCATTTTCATGGTATGATTTTTCCCATCCTTTCACCTTCAGTCTGTGGATATTTTTCTCTATAAGTTGTGTCTCTTGTAAGCAATATGTTGTTGGGTCTTGTTTTTCTTTTCTTTTTGGTACTAGGGATTGAACCCAAGGACACTTAACCACCAAGCCACATCCCAGCCCATTTTTGTATTTTATTTAGAGAAAGGATCTCACCGAGTTGTTTAGGTCTCATTACATTGCTGAGATTGACTTTGAACTCCCAATCCTCCTTCCTCAGCCTCCTGAGCCTCTGGGATTACAGGTTTGTGCTATCATGCCTGGATATTTTTTTTATCATTATTTTGAGGCAGAGTCTCACTAAATTGCTGAGGATCTCCCTAAGTTGCTAAGGCTATCCTTGAAATTGGGATTCATCTGTCTCAGTCTCCTGCATCCCTGGGATTACAGGTATGTGTCACCACCCAGCTTGATTTTTAATCCACTGTGCCTGTCTATGTGTTTTTATTGAAGAGTTTAGAGCATTCAGATTACATGTTATTATATAATTAAGTTTTTGTCTCCTGCAATTTTTATTCATTTCTGATGGATAATTCAGACTTGGTTTTTATTTAATTTACTATTCTTCTAGTGTAATGCTTCTCTATCCTGATTTTCATTTTTATTTTTCTTATTCATAAAACATTTCACTGAGTATGTTGTGTAGTGAAGGCTTTCTGGTTATGAATTATTTGTAATTGTCTATCATTGGTTTTTATTTAATTCTCAATTCTGAAGGATTTTTGTGGGTATAGTAATCTTGGTTCACACCCATTTTACTTCAGGGCATGGTATGTATTATTTCTAGCCCTTTTGGCTCTTAGGGTGTATGTTAAAAAATCAGTTGACACCAATTAGTGTATTTATACATGTACCTTGGATAATGATGTCCATCATATTCCACTATCTTTGCTAACCTCCTGATACTTTATATACAACCAGAGATATGAAAAATTGTGCTCTACACATGTAATAAGATTTGTAATGCATTCCACTGTCATTTATTTTTAAAAAAGCAATTAAATTTGAAAAAAAACTACTTTAAAAAAATCAGTTGAATTTTACTTCCTTCTAAATGTGACAAGGCATTTTTCTCTTGCACTTTTAAAATTCTATGCCCATTCTTTATGTTAAGCATTTTCATTATAATGTGTCTTGAAATATATTCATTGTGTTTCTGTTTATTTGAAATTCTATATGCATTTTGTATTTAAATATTCCTCTTATTTCTAAGATTTAGAAAAATTTTCTAGTATTATTTCAATGAAAAGATTGTGCACCCATTTTGTTTGCATTTCAGAGCCTTCATCTACCCCAAAGATTCCTAAATTTGGTCTATTGATGTTATCCCAGATTTCTTGAATATTGTGGTCATGGTCTTTTAACATCTTTTCTTTAAGATTATCTTTATTTTCAAGATTATATACCTCATCTTCAAGGCTTAGAAAAACTACCTTTAAAGAGGACTAATATGTTGGTGATGCTTTCTATTGAATTTTTAATTTGGTTTATCAAATATTTCATTTCAAGGATTTCTTTTGGGTTTATTTTCAGAGTATCTGTCTCATATTGGGGTGATCTTTCACTTCTTGTGTTTTCTCTCTAATTTTCCTCCTTATGACTTCTGTTTTACATTAGCTCATTTAACATGTTAACTATGCAGTTTCTAAATTCTTTCTATGACATATTTTTTCACTGTGGTGTGAAATGATTTAATTGTTTATATATTTTATGTGCTGAATTTTTGTATGCGTACCCATCTATTGGGATGATTATTGCATTTTCTTTCAATCAAGGGACTACTTCATGAGCTTCTTTATCCCAAGAGCCCTGGGTTGGGTGAATATACAGGTATTGATACTTTAACTCAATGTGTGGTCTCTGCTGATCCCAATACCAGCAACACTTTGAGAGAAGCCACTGAACCCAATTTACTACAATCACTTCTGAGCCAAGTCAAATACGAATCAACCTTGTGAATAACAAAGAATATGTTGATATTGTTCTTCACAGTTCCTATAATTCAGTTATATGTTTGTAGTAATTTTTTGCAACAGGTTGAAAAATTAGTTATTAAATTTATTAAAATTGTGATGGCATTATATGAGGGCTGAAATGGGGCAGAATAAAAGTTGGGGAAAGAAAGAAAGAAAGAAAGAAAGAAAGAAAGAAAGAAAGAAAGAAAGAAAGAAAGAAAGAAAGAAAGAAAGAAAGAGAAAAATACACTCCAAGGTAAAAAAGGAGAAAAAGACAGATTGAAAGTATTTAGTAGAGAGGGAGAAGATGGCCGCTGCGTACGGGGGTTGCTGAAGTGCTGAGCGTGGTGCTCAAAGCAGCGGCTATAATAGAGATTTCGCACAGTCTCTTAGAGCTTTCACCGTTAATCTGTAGCGGACCACTTTGCCAAGGAGCAGGAAGAACCAAGAAATCAAAAAAGAGACGCTTGGATGCTCAGAGCCGCGGGCGCTTTGCTCCCATCTGCTTCCTCTTTCGCTTCGCTCCGGGCAGAGAAGCTGAATGTGTAATCAGCAGTGGATTGTAAGTACCCGAGGCAAAGAAAGCTCAGTGCGCCCCGCATTTTTTTT
>NW_026000305.1:6788141-6795223 GCF_001458135.2 Marmota marmota marmota | reverse complement strand
CCCTCATTGTTATACAAAATTACATATAAGAGGTTGTGAGGGGAATGGGAAAATAAACAAGGAGAAATATGAATTACAGTGGATGGGGTAGAGAGAGAAGATGGGAGGGGAGGGAGGGGGGATGGTAGAGGATAGGAAAGGTAGCAGAATACAACAGTTACTAATAGGGCATTATGTAAAAATGTGGATGTGTAACTGATGTGATTCTGCAATCTGTATTTGGGGTAAAATTGGGAGTTCATAACCAACTTGAATCTAATGTATGAAATATGATATGTCAAGAGCTTTATAATGTTTTGAACAACCAATAAAAAAAAATTAAAAAAAAAAAAAGAAAGTATTTAGTAGTTCCAGTTAATGTAAGAGGGAGAATGGTGGTAATAGGAGCAATTATAAACTAATGCATAAAAGTATTAGAAGAAATACATTTAACTGGATTGATGGTACAATATTGGCTAAAACAAATATCAAATGTAAGGAATAATATATATGAGCAATTTTGATGTTAGTTTTATTTGTTGTAACCATGCCAAAGTGAAAAAAAAAAGTTCTTGTTGGTTCTTGATTTGGCTTTCATGAGGATTTGAAGACATTTAGAAGATGTCTGTAATTTTTTGACTTTGAATCATTCCAAGGATGTTGGGGACAGTAGCCACTCCTCAAATTGCTATAGATCTCTCACCAGCCACTTCTTATTTTTCTAATCAGTGTCCTGCAGCATATTGCCCAGAGGGTTCACTGTTGTATCTGCTGATTGTTTCTAATATGTGCAGGAGTTCAGGATGCAGGGCTGTGGCTGTGATGACTGTGGGCTCTCCATGTAGTGGCTCCTCGGTACAGGATTCCTTTCCTTATAGTGTAGAGAATGGTGGCTGTCTAGTAGTGTAAGTCCTGTGGTTGTGGATTCTGCACAGGTGATGTGTGATACACAAATGTTCCCCCTGACTGATTTAACACTGTAGTGTGCCTTTACTACTGAGTAAATTGACTCAGCTAGTTTACTTTGGTTCTGGCTTCCTTCCCCCAGGTTGTGAATGGCAGGTGATGATTTCCTCTTCTGACTGAAGCAGAGTCCTGAGAGTATTCAAACAGTGCAAATCTATAATATATAAATATATTATAGCAAATCAGTAGTTGTGGCCAACGGTCAGCCTGGGAGCTGGGTCAGGTTGTGAATTACTCTCTGTTGCCTTGGACCCTGGCAAATTTCTGCCTAGACTGACCTCCCACCAGCTATAGTAACTTCCCTTTAAGTTTCCTGGGTACTCAGGCAACTTCTCATTACTGTGATCTGCCAGCTGCCAGCTACTTCCATGATCCAGGAATTGTCCCTCTATGCCATTTGATATTCAGGTAGCTTCCCTTTGGGACAGGTCCCATGCAGACTGAAGTCATAATCAGGGGGATATTCCTTCTAGACTTGGGTAACTTCCAACTGTGCCTGCCCCCACCATCAGCAGGTGGGGACTGAGATCCTGATTGCTTATATTTCCTCTGCTCGGGGCCCAAACTGCCTTGCCATCTATATCTGAACTCTCAGTTTCACTGCCACAAATTGTAGGTTTCTGTTCCATCCATACCTGGTATCCTGAGGAGATTGTGAGGAGTGCTGAGTTGGGCGAATACTTACCAGGCAGAGTTGCTCGATCCACTCTCATTGTTCACAATGAGGGAGAGGGGGTTTCAGTGATTTTTAGCTAGTAGTTTTCCCTCTACAAGTTATTTCTACATGGATTTTTAAAACATTCCATTGCATGGATATACCCTCTGATTTAATTTGTTGCTATCTGGAGGTGGGGATAATCTGTGTTGATTTAGGGAGTGACTGGTCAGCTGTAGGCTACACAAAATGGCTGTGGAGGCTGGCATGGGTTTTTATTCATGATTTGGTTTGATCTACTTTAAGGACACCATAGCTCCCATCATACTATTTTTTTCTGGGTTTCTTTCCAAAGTTTGTCAATGGGGTGAGTGCTTTAAGTGCTTTTCCATTTCTTCTTTCTCTCTTTCTGTTGTCCCTTTCCCCATTCCCCACTCCAGTTCATGTTTAGGGTTAGGGAACTCTGCATTTATTTTCTACTATGGTAACTGATCTTCAAGTCTCTCCAGGTCTCAGACTTTGTGATATTGGGTCTTTGAGTATTTATTTCATTACCCACCCTTCAGATCATTTATCCCTTCACTGCTTCTTTCTGTGTTGTGGGGAGATGAGAAATCACTGCCTTCCTCCACTCTTCCATCTTCAATACCCCTTAATTCTTAAAATAATTTATATTGTCTTTTTATGTAGATGTGAGTCTGTTAGTTTTTATACTTAAAGTTTCCTGAACTTTTAATGTGCCCAATAATATTTTTGAATCAAATTTCATAGTCTTTCAGTCATTAATTCTTCAAATATTATTTACCCCTTCTTTCTTCTACTCTCCTCCTCAAACCCACATTTCTCTAAGTTTCTGTTATTTTTTCCTCATTATTTTTCTCTATGTTCTTCATATTATATGGATAATGTGTAGCATCAATTGTGTTTATTCTTACCTCTTTAGTTAGAAATCAACAATTGAACTCCTCTTATAAATTTTTGGTTATTATTTATTTCATCTCCAGAATTTTCACTTTTTTTGTTTTTGTAATACACTCTAACAACTGAAGTTTCAGCATCATGTCTTTCTTCAATTATTTAGAAGTAAGCACCTTTATTTTTTAAACATAATTGTAATTATTGTATAATCTTTGTCTGCTAAGTTAAACGTCACTCAAAATTTTTTTCTATGATCTATTCTATTTTTCCCTTTGTGTAGTTTACACTTCCCTGTTTCCTTGCATGTATAATATATTTTAAAACTAAATAATTTAGATACTATAGCAATCTAGATATTATTATACCCCCTCCTGAGTTTGCCATGTGAATTGGCACAGGTTCACTGAAGTGTATTTTCTGTCCAATGTGTTGCCTCTCATGATTTTTTTTTCCAGAAGGCATAACCTTGGATGTGCATAGCTGTCCAAACATACTTTCCTCCAGGAATGACTGATTTTTTTCTAGGTTTAAATATTAAATAAATCTTTAAATATTTTTCCAACATATAAACATGTCATGTCCATGTCCATGTTTAGTTGTTGAAGGTTTGTCTGTTTTTATTACACTAGTATTTGAG
Organism: Marmota marmota marmota; assembly: GCF_001458135.2. Taxonomy (NCBI): domain Eukaryota; kingdom Metazoa; phylum Chordata; class Mammalia; order Rodentia; family Sciuridae; genus Marmota; species Marmota marmota. The sequence continues at coordinate 6,792,068 of NW_026000305.1, read as the reverse complement.
CCTTCCACATGTGCTAGCCAATTGTTTGATTTGAAGCTTCCCCTGGGTATAATTTTCCTCATATTGTGTTTCAATTGAAGTTGGATTCCTTTGCAGAGGTAGTATGTTTGGCAAGATTTTGAGGATTAATGTGACTCAAGCATGGCTCTTTGGTAGTTGTCCATGATCTGTGTCTGTGAAATTTATAAGTGGTCTATCATTCCACCTTTTGTTTTCATGAAGCTACCAGACCCTTTTAATTGCTTACTATCAAAATCTTCATTGTTTTCAAAAGCACTCTTAGCCTTAAAGTTTTCCACATCTGTTACAAATAATGATATTCCCCTTAAGGAGAGATGTATATCTATATTTTTATTACCTCCCTTGCCTTCTGAAGAAGGCTATAATTAGCACTCTGAAACTGTAAAGGTATCCAATGGCTTGCTTTACTTAGAATACTACTACTCCAATATAAGCAGAAATCTGAATAGGAGTGTTATCCTTATTTTTCTCAGGCTATCTCTGTTGTCCTGGAACACTATCCTTTGAGCAATATGGAAAAAGAACAATTGGGGTCTTCACATTGGGTAGAATGTCTTCTCTATAAATGTGGATGAGGTGAAAGAAAGGAATTTTGATTACTTGAAACAGAGTTTCTTGATCTCCATTGGGAGATGAAAAATGTTGCCAGTTTACTCTTCTCAAGGAGAATCATAAACATACTCTTGAAGTTGAATAGATTGATAATTCTGTTTTCTTGGGTATCACTTTCCAAAGCAGAGTTTCCATTATACTAAGTTTTTTGTGGAAAGGAAGAATGTTGTAGTTTGAATGTATCTAATTTTTCTTAGAAAGATTTCATGGACTATTGAATTAATAATTTTCCATTTACTATGTACAATTAATTTATAAAGAATTTACACTCTTTATATTTTTAAAGTAATTTTACTACTTATGGTTGTTTTGTGAAGAGAAAGTCCATAGAGTTCTTTATGACACTGTTTTGGAAGTATTTTTTCAGGTAATCATTTAGGTACAACTTGGAGTTATTTTTATTATTTAAATTTTTTATTATTTAAACAAACTTATTCAGTGCCTAATATATATCAGGCACTGTTTTGGAAACTCGAGTATGAGTAGAGGACAAATATACAAGAGAATTACTCTAACAGGATTCATATTACAAGATGAGATAATAACAATAAATAAATAGTGTTATTTTGCATAATATTTTACTGATACAAGTCTATTATCAAATTATTCCAGCAATATTAATTCCTACTTTTAAGACAAAATTCTGCTAATTTGTTACAGAAGTAATAGGAATCTATACATTTATTGTCAGGATTCAAATTCCATTTGTTTTATTGGTTTATGTCTCAATATGATTACTAAGATTCTTTATATTGTCATTTTATAACATTTGTTTAAAGGTATAGTAAGAAGATTTTCCTGCAGATTTAGTCATTCATCCAGACATTACCTCCATTAGAAGACATTTTTGTTCCTCTAGAGACAGTAATCTTTTATGAGTAATCCTACTAAGTACAATGATGAATTTAATTTTTGTTTCAATTGTTTGAGTCAGAAATGTTCTGAAATTGCTGTCTTCTGTCAATTTTGCCCAGTTTTCCTATCAAAAGACTCAGATTCTCAGAGTAAGCCAAGTTTTTTTTTTCTTTTTTAGTTTTTTTTTATCATTGTTTATTGTTTTGTTTTTGTACTGGGTTAAGACTGGGGTGCTTAAACACTGAGTAATATCCCCAGCCTTAATTTATTTATTTGTTTGTTTATTTTGAGACAGAATCTTGCTACATAGATCAAGGATTTGTTCAACCAGTTTTATGAGCAGGTAGCATGTAGAATTTCTTGTTCAGTGTTCAGACCTGAATAATGATGCAAAAATTCTCATCATCCTATTTCAAAGCATTCTTTTGTCTTAGTGCTACCCTGATTTATTGGCCTTTCACATACAGGTCACAAATTCATTGAACACTACCTTAATACCTGAAGCTCCACATACTCCTGAAGCTCCACATTATTTACTTTATTATTTGATACTTATTCTCTTAAATGCACTATTTTTTCCTGATTATTATTTATTCAAACACCACTTCCACCTGTATCCCAATGATCAGATTTCTGAATAACCAGCTTAGTCATGTTGATAAAAAGATATAACTAATGTTATCTTCAATTTAATACATATCATGTTATGTTGGGAAACCCAAGTATTTTCCTTTGTTACATAATTAAGAATCATAATTGAAATAGTAATATAAAGATATTATTCTCACTGAATAAATGAGCAAATGCTGACACAATTTACCTGTGTGACTTTGCCAATACTAATAATTACATCCACTCATTCCCATATACAATCACATACAAATCTACTAAAGAAGGAACTTGTAAAATTTATGAATATCTTTTTTATTAGTGCATTTTAGTTGCATGTAATAGTATTCTTCATTTTTGCATTATTATAAATGTATGTAACATACTTGGCTTATTCTCAATTCTGAGGCCTTCCACTTTCCCTCGCCTCTTCCTTCACCCTGTTTCATTTTCTCTACTTGTCTTCCCTCTATTTTTTGTTGTTTTATGTTGGAGCATAATATATATACACAGAAGTGAAATTCACTGTGAAGTATCCATACATGAATATACAATAAGTAGGTGACTTTCATTCTACAGTTTCTCCTGTTACATACACTTCCTCATTTCCCCTCAGACCTTTTCCTGTACTTCACTGTTCTTTTTATTTTAATGACATATCCTCCTCTCCCCCTCATTCTTCTAGCTTCTACACAAATGAGAGAAACCTTTAGTCTTTGGATTTCTGAGTCTGGATTATTTCACTTACCATGATTTTCTACACTTCCAAATATTTACTATAAAATGACGTAATCTCATTCTTCTTTATGGCTGAGTAAAACTCCATAGTATTTATGTATATATGTGCGCATATATTGCGTTTTCTTTATCCAGTTTTCTGTTTATTAGCATATACAGTGATTCTATAACATGGATCTTGTGATATTCACTGCTACAAACATTGTTATGCCTGTATCACTGTAGTGTGATGATTTAGAATATTTTGAGTGAATACCAAAAAGTGGAAGAGTTGGGTCATATGGTGGTTCCATTTCTAGACTTCTGAGTAATTTCAATACTGCCTTCCAAAGTGATTGTACTAATTTGCAGTACTACCAACAATGTGTAACTGTACCAGTTTCCCCACATACTCACCAGTAATTATTGTCATTCTAACTAGAGTAAGATAAAATCTCAGTGTAGTTTTAATTTGCATTTCCCTGATTAATAATGATACTAAACACACTTTCATATATTTGTTGGCTACTTTTCTTTTTTTTATTTTTTTCTTTAATTTTTATTGTTGGTTGTTCAAAACATTACATAGTTCTTGACAAATCATATTTCACACTTTGATTCAAGTGGGTTATGAACTCCCATTTTTACCCCGGATACAGATTGCAGCATCACATCGGTTACACATCCACTGTTTTACATATTGCTATACTAGTGTCTGTTGTATTCTGCTGCCTTTCCTATCCTCTACTATCCCCCATCCCTTCCCCTCCCCTCTTCTCTCTCTACCCCATCTACTGTAATTCATTTCTCCCCCTTGTTTTTTTCCCCTTTCCCCTCACTTCCTCTTGTATGTAATTTTGTATAACCATGAGGGTCTCCTTCCATTTCCATGCAATTTCCCTTCTCTTTCCTTTTCCCTCCCACCTCTCACCCCTGTTTAATGTTAATCTTCTTCTCATGCTCTTCCTCCCAACTCTGTTCTTAGTTACTCTCCTTATATCAAAGAAAACATCTGGCATTTGTTTTTTAGGGATTGGCTAGCTTCACTTAGCATAATCTGCTCTAGTGCCATCCATTTCCCTGCAAATTCTATGATTTTGTCATTTTTTAGTG
>NW_026000305.1:6737355-6786488 GCF_001458135.2 Marmota marmota marmota | reverse complement strand
TCTATTATAAAAAATATACAAATAGGGCCGGGATTGTGGCTCAGTGGTGGAGCACTCACCTAGAACGGGCGGGACCCAGGTTCAATCCTCAGCACCACATTAAAAAAAAAAATAAAATGCATTGTGTTATGTCCATCTACACCAAAAAATAAATATTAAAAATATACAAATATAAAATATAATAAATGCTGGTGAGGATGTGGAGAAAAAAGAACATTTTCAAACTGTTGGTAGGAATATAAAGTAGAATAACCTCTGTAGAAAATGCTGTGAAAGTTCTTCAAAAAGTAAAAATTGAACTTCTATAAGATGCAGCAATCCCAGTTCTCAGTATATATCTGAAGGAATTATGTCAACATAAAAAGAGATACCTTCATAACTATGTGTATTGTGGTGTTATTCAAAATAGACAAAATATGGGATCAGCCTAGGGACTCTAAAGAAAAGAATGGATAAATATATACACACAATGAAAATTTATTCAACCCAAAAGGAGAATGAAAACCCGTCATTTGCATTAAAATGAGTGGAACTGGACACATGATACTAAGGGAAATAAAGCAGAAAAATAAAGATAAGTATCAAATATTTATTTTTCATATTTACAAATAAAAACAATATGTGCTGGGAATAAAGGAGGGACTATTAGGGAATGGAAATGAATTCAGTGGGAAGAGGAGAGAAAATTTACAGAGGGCACAAGGGTGAATAGACATCATTCATGCACAAGAAGAGCATAATAAAAATATCACAATAAATCACATCGACTTGTACAATTATGACGTTTTAATAATCATTACACAATAATCTATGGTTTATTCATGTTGTTTCATATAATATGATTTATTTCATATGTGGGATTTAATAATAATTCATTTAAGTACAGTATATTCTTTATGCATTAATCGGTTGATGGATTATCTACATTTCTTGACTATTGTAAAAAGTACCACGCTAAATAGTAGCACTATTATATTTTCAATAACATTTAATTGTACTTATATTTATAAATATATGAAATCTGATTAATCTTTAATATATCAATTACGTTTCTTGTTTATATATTCATTAGTAAGTTTGCTGCATGATAAGTTATTTCTAGATTTAATTTTTTGACTAACTTATTTCTAGATTTAATTTTTTGAGGAACTTATTATTGTTTTCCCTAGTGGCTTTGGTCATTTACATTGCTTCTAACACTGTGGAAGGGTTTTATTTTTTCCACATCTTCACTAGCACTTGGAGTTTTTTGTTATTTTTTAATAACTATTCTTACTAGAGTAAGGTGATATATCATTGCACTTTTGATTTGCAAATTTCTGATGATCAATTATTTGGGCATTTTTATACACCCATTAGCCAAGTTTATGTCTTCTTTCAAGAAATATCCTTAGATTTCTTGCCCGTTTTAAAATCAGTTTGTTTTGTTTTGTTCTGTGAAGTTTTTCTGGATTCTCTATATAAGTCTAGATGTTGACAACTTGTTAGAAAGGTAGTTTACAAATGTTTTTCCCATCTCATGTTTTCTCTTCACTCTATTAATTATTTTACTTGCACACAGAAGCTTATTAGTTAAATATAATCCCATTTGTTTGTGCTTACTTTTATTTCCTTTGTTTTTGAGTTCTAGAATAAAAATGATTGTCCCAATTCCAATGTCTTAAAAATTGTCTCTATACTTTATTCTATTAGTTGCATAGTCTTGGATATCACATTAAAGTCTTTAAGTCATTTTGAGTTGATTTTTGTAAATGGTAAGGAATAAGGGTCCTGTTTCATTCTTCTGCTTGTGGATATGCAAATATATATATATATATAGTAGATGGACACAATACCTTTATTTTGTTTATTTTATTTTTATGTGTTGCTTAGGCTCGAACCCAGTGCCTCACACGTGCAAGGCAAGCACTCTATTGCTTAGCCCCAGCCCCAGCCCCGGATATGCAGTCTTTATAGCACTGTTCATTGAAAAGATTTTCAGTTTTCTAACATGTGTACCTAGCAACTTTATTGAACAGAATTTTACTGTAAATGAATATGTTAACTTTTGTATCTGTATTCTGTGTGATTTGTCTATGCAAACACCACACTGTTTTCATTACTACAGCTTTGTAGTACATTTTGAATTCATATTTAAAATGCCTTTGGCTATTTTTCACTCAAAATTGCATTAGATATTTAAATATTTTTGTGATTCTTTACAAATTTTAGAATTTTTAATTCTATGAAGAATGTCCTAGGGTGATGTGGATGTGGCTCAAGAGATAGCGCACTCGCCTGGCATGCCTGTGGCCTGGGTTCCATCCTCAGCACCACATAGAAACAAAGATGTTGTGTCCACCAAAAACTAAAAAATAAATAAAAATTCTCTCTCTCTCTCTCTCTCTCTCTCTCTCTCTCTCTCTTTAAAAAAAAGAAGAATGTCCTAGGTCTTTTAAAAGAAGTGGCATTGAATGGGTGGAGTGCTTTGGAATATATGAACATTTTAACAATTTCAATTTTTCTTGTCCATGAACACAATGCATCTTTCCATTTTATGTGTCATCTTCATTTTAGTTCATTAATGTATAATTTTTAATTGTACAAATATTTCAACTCTTCAGATAAATTTATTTCTAGAAAATTTGGGTACCTACTGTGAATATAGTTTATTTCTTTATTTCTATTTCTGATAATTCACTATTTGCATAAAATTTTATTTCCTTCATTCACATTTTAATTCCCTCTATATCTTCTGCTTGATTTTTCTGGCTGGGACTTTCAGAATTTTGCTAAATGAAAGTGGTGAAACTGATTCCAAATGTTTTTATTTTATTTCTTATTGTATTAAATTTCAATCTTAATAATTTTAATTATGGTTTAGTACTATTAAATTTGTTCATAATGTTTGTTGTGCAACCATCACCACCATTCATATCCACAATATTTAATTAAGATACAGTTTCTATGACCACTAATCAAGAATTTCCAATACCCCTCCTAAACCCCTGGAAACCACCGTTATAATAACTGTTGCTATATTTTTGACTACTGTATGTACATTATGTAAGTGGAATTAAACACCATTTGCATTTTTGTGCCTATGATATAGCTTGAAAGTCCCATGCCAAATTCAAGGAAAAATATTTCTGCTTTCCCCTTTCAGTATGATGTTAGCTGTTTGTTTATTAAAAATGGCCTTTATGAGATTGAGAGATATCCAGCATTTTTATCATAGGGGAATACAGAATATTATCAAATGCTTTTCAGGACCCTATGGATATGTTTATATTGTTGGTCTTTCATTCTCTGGATGTAGTGTACCATATTTGCATTTGTTGAACTTTACTTGCAATACTAGGATGAATCCACTTGATCGTGAGAAACAATGTTTCTGGAACACAATTTAATTTTGTTGAGTATTTTTTGGGGAGAATTACATCTATCTTCATCAGAGATGTTGACCTATATATTTCTTATTTCATTGTGTCGTTGTCTGATTTATGTGTTAGGATAAAAATGGCAACATAGAATGAGTTTGGAAAAATTCCAGCCTTTTTAATTTTTTAAATAATTTTTAAAATAATTTTTTTTTAAAATGGCATTGAATATTCTTAAAACGTTTGGTAGAAATCAACAGTGAATCTGTTTGGTATTCACTTTTCCTTGCTAGCAGGCATCTTACTAATGATTCACTCTTGTTACTCATGAATGGACATTTCATTATTTCTATTTCTTCATGTTTCAATCTTGTTACAGTACACACATCCAGAAAGCTGTTCATTCCTTCTACGTTAACAAATTTGCTTATGTGTAAATGCTCAGAATAATTTTGCGTGATTCTTTATAAATTGGTAGTGCCAGTTTCAATGTCTCCTTTCTCATTTTAAATTTTACTTAGGTGAACTTTCTGTTTTTCTTAGTGTAACCAAATTTATATCAATTTTGTCTATCTTTTTGAAAAACCAGCTCTTCATTTTTTTCAGTCTTTAATGTTGTTATTTTAGTCTATATTTTATTTATTTATGCTCTGATCTTTATTATTTCTTTCCTTCTAGCAATTTTGGATTGGTGATCGGATCCTTGAGATTCAGAGTTTGTTTATTTTAATTATAGAGAAAAAGAGATCTTAAACAGATCAGTAATGAATAATTAGACTGAAATAGTATTATGAAATACCCCCAAAATAAAAGCATAGGCCAGATGGCTTAACTACTGGGTTCTATGAAATTCTTAAAGAAGTACTCTCACACTTTTAAAGATTATTCAAAACATGAAGAATAGGAGACAATTGTTCTAAACTCATTTTATGAGGCAATAATTATCTTCATACCATACCAGACAGAGAAACAACAAAAAACAAAGCAACAATACCAATATACTTGATGAGTACACATGCAAAAACCTCAGCAACATACTAACAAAGAAAATGCAATAGTATTTTAGAAGTAGTATTCTCCCTGATCAAATGGGATTCATTCTAATTATGCAGGATTTTTCAACATATGCAAATCACAAAAAATTAAATGTTTTCACTGTTTGCATATGTTATTTTTATTGAATCTTTTTAGTTATATATGACAGTAGAAACCATTTTGATAAAATTACACAAGCATGGAATATATATTATACTAATTAAGATCCCATTCTGTGGGCATACATAGTGGTGGGATTCACTTACATATTTTTTATATATGTACATAGGAAAATTATTTTAGATTTGTTCAATCATCTTTCCTATTACTATCCCCCTTCCCTTTTATACCCTTTATCTAATTTACTGAACTTCTCTTGTTCTCCCACACTTTATTGTGGTTTAGCTTCCATATATCAGTAAAAACACTTGATCTTTGGTTTTCTGGGACTGCCTTATTTCACTTAGCATGACAGTCTCCAGATCCATTCATTTACCTGATAATATTATAGAGTCATTCTTCTTTATGCATGAGTAATATTTCATTGTGTATATATACCACAATTTATTTATATATTCAACTGTTTATTGGCATCTAGATTCGTTCCATAGCTTAGCTATTCTGATTTATGTTGCTATAAACTTTGATGTGGATGCATCACCATAGTATGCTGGTTTAAAATCTTTTGGATGTATGCTACAGCATTGGATAACTGGGTCATATGGTTGTTTAATTCCTCAGATTTTGATGAATCTCCATACTGATTTCCAGAGGGGTTGTACCAATTTTTAGTCCCACCAATATGAGCATTCCCTTTCCCCACATCCTTGACAACATTTATTTTTACTTGTAGTCTTGATATTTGTCATTATGACTGGAGGAAATTATAAATTTCTGTTCAGTTTTAATTTCCATTTCTCCAATTGCTAGAGATGTTGGATATTTTTTTCATAAAATTGTTGACTACTCATATTTTTTTGAAAAGTGTCTGTTCTGTTCCTTTTTCCATTTATTGATTGGGTTATTATTATTTTTGTGTGTGTGTTAATTTTTTTTATTTCTTTGTATATCCTGGAAATTAATGCCCTTTTGAGGTGCTGATGGCAAATTTTCTTCCATTCTATAGGCTCTATCTTGCTTGCTTTGCTATGAAAAAACTTTTTAATTTGATGCCATCCATTTATTGATTTTTTATTTTATTTCTTGTGCTTTAAGAGTTTTGTTAACAAAGGAAGTTAATTCCTGAGCCAATATGTTGAAGTGTTGGGCATACAATTTCTTCTGATGTGTGCAGTGTTTCTGGTCTAATTCTGAGGTCTTTGATGCACTTAGTTATTTTTGTGCAGAGTGAGCAGTAGGGGTTAACTTTCATTAGATTACATATACATATGGATTTCCAGTTTTCCCAGGACCATTTGTTGAAGAAGCTATCTTTTCTCCAGTGTATATTTTTGGCACCTTTGTCTGTATGAGGTTACTGAATTTATGTGGGTTTGTCTGTGTTACTTATATCCTCTTCCATTGGTCTTGCCTATTTTGGTGCCAAAACCATGCTGTTTTTGTTACTATAGGTCTTCAGTATAATTTAATGCATGGTATTGTGATACCTTCTGCTTTGTTTTCTTCACTAAGAATTTATTTACCTATTATGGTCCTCTTATTTTCCCTAAAATTACATGACAGCTTCTTCTATTTCTATGAGGAATGTCTTTGGAATTTTGATGGGAATTGCACTGAATCTGTATAGTGCTTTTGGAAGTATGGCCATTTTGACAATATTAATTTTGCCTATTGAAGAACATGGGAAGTCTTTCCATCTTCTAAGTCTTCCTCAATTTCTTTAGTGTTCTGTAGTTTTTATTGTGGAGGTCTTTCACTTTTTAAAATTATACTAATTTCTACGCACTACATAAACCCCCAGACTAGAATACTAAAGGAACAACTTGGTATTGGGTAAACTTTCTTCCTTCCAGAGTTCTGTTCCTATTTGTGAAAGATCCTACTCCTTTTAGTCTTTCCTTCCATTGTCCATGAATTTCTTTCTCTATATTTGTGAGACAAAAACCTCGAAAAATTAGTAACAAAGTGCTTGGGTCTGCTGCAATATTCAAGGGTACAGCCCACTATTTAGTGCTGCAACACATTTCTTGGTTTTAGAGACTTGCCACTTATGCAGACCCAACCTGCCAGAAGAAGCAGAAAAACTCCAATTTCATTATTACTAATACCTAAGAAACTGTGTCTCTTGGCAAAATATCATATAAAGAGAATGTGTTATATGTACATAATTAAATGTCATTAATCCATAAAATAATAAAATTCTATTACTTGTAATATCGATGAAACTGGAGGTCATTATGTTAAGTGAAATAAGCTTGGTATAAAAAGCTATATACTCCATCTTCTAACTAACTTGTAGGATCTTAAAAAGTTGATATCATAGAATTTGAGAATATAATGTTAGTGACTGGGGAGTGAGTGCTTGATCAATGAGTACTAAGTTATAGTTAGATAAGAGGAAGAAATTCTGGATTGCTGTTCTTTAGTAGAGGAAGTGTAGAAAATAATTATGTTCTGTTTATTTATAAAAGTTAAAAGAAAAATTTTTGAAAGTTTTCATCATAAATTAAGAATGTTTGATGAGATCAGTTATATCTCATTCTAGTATTATGTAATATATATGTATCAGTACATCACAGAGTATACTGTAAATATTTATACATTCTGTTTTGTGTGTTAATAATAAATTCCACTTCAATTTAAAAATCAGAAATACTGTGAAAAAGTGAGTCATATCAGAAAAATATATTAAAAATAAGTCAAAAAAATTCACAGACATTTTATCATTAAGAAATTATGTCCAGATGTTGGCTGACTTTTTTTGTAAATAGGCAGAAATTTTTTTTTGTTTCCAGGTCATTGTTCTCTATCACTATTACTCAATATTGTTTTAAATAAAAATAACCATAAAAAGACATGTGTGTGGCTGTGTTCCAATTAATCTTATTTTGAACGCTGAATTTAAAATTTGCATAATAATTTATAATTATATCAGAATTTTACTTGGGAATTTTCAATGCTAACCAATTTACCTATAGGTCTACCCTATGACTATACCAGATTTTTGTAACTCAAACTTGTAGTAAGTTTTAAAATGTGCAATTACATATTTTCCAAGTTTGTACTTCTTTTGCAATATTTTGTTATTAACCAGGATCAATAACTTATATTTCCGTGTTAATATTAAGATCATTCTATCAATTTTGACAGTAGAATTGTGATAGAGATAGTGTGGAATTTGTGAATCAATTTGGAGATTATTGCCACTTAACAACATTAGGTATTATAAACCAAGAACATTAAATGTTATTACGTTTACTAGTTATTTAATTTCTTCATGAATGTGTTGTACTTTTAAATGCACAAATTTGCATTTTGTTAAATATATATTTTAGTCCTTACGATGCAATCATACATATAATTATTTTCTAATGTAAATTTTGATATTTCATGGTTAGTGCAGGGACACTATAATTCCACAAGGTGGAAACCCTACTTCCTCAAAATCAACTGTTGGATGGGTAGAAATAAAAACAACATGAAAAAACAAGGTAACAAATCACTTCAAACAAACCAAAATATGTCAAAAACAAAATCCATCAACACCACAGTGGAAGAAATGTCATAGAAGGAGTTTAGAATGTTCATAGTTAAACTGATCTGTGAGGAAAAGGACAATGTAAGGGAGAAAATACAGGTAACAAAATATCACTTTAATAAAGAGAGATTCTGAAAAATACAAACAGAAATCCTCAAAATGGCAGAATCGATAAATCAAATAAAAAGTTCATTGGAGAGTATTATCAGCAGACTAGACAAACTGGGAGACAGATTCTCAGGCAATATAGACAAAATATATAATAATGAAAATAAATTTAACCTTTGGGAAAAGATACTAAGAGACCATGAATATAACTTCCAAGGAACATGTGATAACATGAAAAGACCAAACATAAGATTTATCAGGATAGATGAAGGCTCACAGACACAAACAAAGGAATGCATAATATTTTCAATGAAATAATGACTGAAAACTTCCCCAGCCGTAAGAATAAAATGGAATATCAAATACAGGAAGCTTACAAGATCCCAAATATATAAAATTACAACAGACCGACAACAGGCATATTATTATGAAGAAGTCTAACATACAGAATAAGAATAGAATTCTAAAGCTTTCCAGAGAAAAAGTCAAATTTGGATCTCAGCTGATTTTTTTCAACCCAGACCCTGAAAACTAGGAGATCTTGGAATAATATATATCAAGTTCTGAAAGAAAATGGATGCCAACCAAGAATACTATACCCTTCAAAACTAAGCTTCAGATTTGATGATGAAATAAAAACGTTTCATGATAAACAAAAGTTTAAATAATTCAGAACTAGAAAGCTTGCATTACAGAATATTCTTTGCAAAATATTCAATGAAGAACAAAGGAAAATTAAAAATTAAATCCAGCAAAGGGTAAACTACATTAGAAGAATAGTCAATTAAAAAAGAAGCTATTTCTGGGGCTGGGTTGTGGCTCAGTGGTAAAGCACTTACCTGGCATGCGTGAGCCACAGAGTTCAATTCTCAGCACCACATATAAATAAATAGATTNTATATATATATATATATATATATATATATATATATATATATAACTATTTCAAATTAAAAACCAGATACATTTCAACATTACAGGGAATAAAAACCATTTCTCAATAATAATTTTGAATGTAAATGACCTAAGCTCATCAACCAAAAGACATTGGCAGACTGGATTAAAAACAAGACCCAAAAATATGCTCTCTTCAAGAAATCAAATCATAGGCACAGACATCCATAGACTGAAGGTAAAAGGATGGGGAAAAATATCATTCTCATAGATCTTGCAAACAAGTAGGGGTTTTTATCCTCATATCTAATAAAGTGTACTGCAAGTTGAAATTAATTAGAAAGGACAAAGATAGGCCATTTCATACCGCATAAGGGAACTATGCATCAACAAGACATAAATGTCTTAAATATTTATGACCCACATAATGGAGCATCTACATACATAAAAAAAATCCTTCACAATCTCCAGAATCAAATAGATCACAACACAATAATACCAGCTGACTTTAACAAACTTCTCTCAGCAATAGATAGATCTTCAAATCAAAAACTAAAGAAGCCATAGAACTAAAAATACAACTAATAATTTACTCTTAAGAGACATAAATAGAACATTTCATGCATGAAAAAATTAATACACTTTTTTTCAGCAGCACATGGAGCACTCTCTAAAATAGATCACATCTTAGTCCATAAAGCAACACTTAGCAAATACAAAAAAAATGAGAAATTACCTTATATTCTATCAGATTATTATGAAATGAAATTAGAAATTAACTATAAAAAAAGTAGAAGCCACTCTAACTGCTGGAAAATAAATAATACTCTATTGAATGACCAGTAGACAGATGAAGAAATCAAGAATGAAATAAAAAATACTTAAAGGCAAATGAGAATACTGAGACAACATATCAAAATCTCTGGGACACCATGAAGGCAGTGCTAACAGGAAAGTTCATTGCATTGAGCTCATTCATTAAAAGAACAAAAAATCATCAAATAAACAACCTAACTTTACATCTCAAACCCCTTGAAAAAAGAACAAACCAGCACCAAAAGCAGTAGAAGAGAGGAAATAATAAAAATCAGAGCCAAAAATAATGGAATTGAAACAAACAAAAATTTTATAAACTGATGAAACAAAAAGTTGGTTCTTTGAAAAAGTAAACAAATTTGATAAATCTTTAGGCAAACTAACAAAGAAAAAGAGAAAAAACTCAAATTAATAAAATTCTTGATGAAAAATATCAAGGACATCACTAAAATAACAACTATAATCAGAATCGACTTTGCAAATCTATATTTCAATAAAACTAAAAATCCTGAAGAAAGCGACAAATTTCCAAAGATATGTGACCTATACAAAGTGAATCAAGGGGACATGGAAAATCTAAACAGACCAATTTCAAGAAATGAAATTGAAAATGCCATCAGAAGTATGACAATTAAAAAAAATTTCCAGGACCAGATGGATTCTCAGCTGAGTCCTACAAGACTTTCAAAGAAGAACTAACACCAATACTCCACAAATTATTCCATGAAGTAGAAAAAGGAGGGGACCCTTCCAAACTTATTCTATGAAGCTAGTATTACCCTGATACCAGAACCAAAGAAGGACATATCAAGGAAAGAAAACTTCAGATCAATATCCCTAATGCTCATTGATGCAAAACATTCTTGATATCAAAATAATAGTCCACCATAACCAAATGGGGTTTATTCCAGGAATTCAAGATTGCTTCAACACATGGAAATCAAAAAAACATAATTCACCACATGAATAGACTTAAAGACAAGAATCACATGATTATCTCAATTGATGCAGTAAAAAGCATTAGTCAAAATTTATCATCCATTCATGCTGTAGACATTAGAAAAACTAGGTATAGTAGGAATGTACCTCAACATTGTAAAACTTATATACACTAAACCCAAGGCTGCCATCATTCTAAATAGAGAAAATTGAAAGCATTCTCTCTAAAACCTGGAAGAAGAGAGGGATGCTCTCTTTCACCACTCCTATTCAATATAGTCCTTTTAATCCTAGTCAGAGCAATTAGACAAAGGAAAGAAATTAAAGAGACAGCAATAGGAAAACAAGAGCTCAAACTATCCTTATATACCAAAGATATAATTCTGTATTTAGAAGACCCAAAAAAGCCTACTAGAAAATTTTTAATACTCATAAACCAATTAAAAATATCAAGGTATAAAATCAAGACCAGGGCTGGGCTGTAGCTCTGTGGAGGGCACTCACCTAGCATGTGTGAGGCCCTGGGTTCAATCTTCAACACCACATAAAAATAAATAAATAAAATAAAGGCATGCTATTCATATACAAGTATAAAAATTTTTTTAAAAATCAAGACCAATAAACCAATTGCATTTCTATATACGAACTATGTATCAGCTGAAAGAGAAATAAAAATTATTCTCTTTAACAGAGCTTCAAAATATCAAATATTTGGGAATCAAACTAGCGAAAGAGGTGAAAGACCTTCATAGTGAAAACTACATAACACAAAAGAAAGAAATTGAAGAAGACCTTAGAAAATGGAACTATCTCCCATGTTGCTGGATAGGTGGAATCAATATTATCAAAATGGCCACAGTATCAAAGGCATTATACAGATTTAATGCAATTCCTACAAAGATCCCAACAATGTGATTCACAGAAATAGAAAACACAATTATGAAATTCATTTGGAAAAATAAGAGGCCTAGAATAGACAAAGTAATCCTCATCGAGAAAAGTAATCCAAGAGGCTACACAATAACAGACCTTAAATCATACTACAATGCTATAGTAATGAAAACAGCATGGTATTAGCACCAAAACAGACATGAAAACCAATGGAAGAAAGGAGAAGACACAGAGACACACAGACATAAATACAACTATCTCATCCTACACAGAGAAGCCATAAACATACATTGGAGAAAAGATAGCCTTTTCAACAAATGGTGCTGGGAAAACTGGAAATCCACATGTAATAGAATAAAATTGAAGCCCTATCACTCACCAATTGAAGCCCTATCACTCACCCTGCACAAAACACAACTCAAAGTGGATCAAGGACCTAAGCATTAGGCCAGAGATCCTGCACTTACTAGAAGAAAAAATAGGGCCAACGCTCCATCATGTCAACTTGGGAACTGAATTATTAAACAAGACTCAAAAAAGTGCAAGAAATAAAATCAAGACTCAATAAAGGGGATGGGTTCAAATGGAAAGGCTTCTTCACAGCAAAGGAAACAATCAAGAACATGAACAAAGATCCTACAGATTGGAAGAAAATCTTCTCCACATGCACTCAGCTACAGCATTAATTTCCAGGATATACAAAGAACTAAAATAACTTAGCACCAGAAAAATAAATAACACAATCAATAAATGGGCAAAGGAACTGAACCAACACTTTACTGAAGAAGAAATACGAATAGTCAAAATTATATGAGAAAATGTTCAACATCTCTATCAATTAGAGAAATGCTAATTAAAACTACACTGAGATTTCATTTCACTCCAGTCAGAATGGCAATTATCAAGAATACAAGCAAGTCTTTTGGTGAAGATGTGGGGAGGAAGATGCTCTCATATATTGCTGATAGGTCTACAAGTTGCTGCAACCACTATTGGGACAACCACTCTAGAAAGCATTATGGAAATTCCTTAGAAAACTTGGAATGAAACCATGATTTGACCCAGTTATCCCACTCCTCAATCTATACCCAAAGTACTTAAAACATCATATTACAGTAATGCAACCATATCAATGTTTACAGAAGCTCAACTCCCAATAGCCAAGATATGGAAATAATCTAGGTGTCCTTCAATGAATGAGTGGATAAAAAAAGGTGGCATATATATATATAATGGGATATTAGTCAGTCATAAAAAAGAATAAAATAATGGCATTTGCCAGTAAATCAATGGAACTGGAGATTATCATGCTCAGTGAAATAAGCCAATCATGAAAAACAAAAGGACAAATGTTCTCTCTAATTAGTGAATGATAACCCAAAACAAGGGTGGTGTGGAGGGGAAGAATAGAAATTAATTGGATTAGATAAAGGGAAATGAAGGGAAGGGAGGAGGAAACTAATAGGTAAGACAGTAGAATTAATCAGACATAACTTTCCTAGCTTTTTATTTGAATACATGACCAGGGTAACTCCATAAGAGTGGGATCCCAAATAGAATAAGATATACTCTATGTATGTATAATTTGCCAGAATAAATTTTACAATCATGCATGACTAAAAAGAACCATTTTTTTAAAAAAAGTTAACTAAGAGTATTAAAAATGAAAGAGAGGAAGAGGGAACAGAAAAATCTGGCTATTAGTGTGGGAAGGGATCAAAGAAGGGGCAACAAGAAGAACAAGAACCAAGGTGCAAAGAAACAAGCAACTGTTATTCCAAAACAACTGAAACCCACATAAAATTATATACCACCTATGTAAATCTAAGGCTGAATTATAAACAGATCCAGAGAAAAGAAGTTATAGTGAAATCAAAATTACATGTATATATTTTAAACCTTTCCCAGGGAGAACTCCCCCTACAACAAACACATTAAAATATGGCAGAATAGAGGAAATATTAAAAATGAAATGATATTTGAAAAAATTTTAAATATCTGAAAATTTAAAAATAAAAGTAAAAAAAAATACAATATATTTTTAATTGGGGGAAAATGGATAAAAAGGAAGAAAAACAAAAGAAAAAGCAAAAATCTCAATTAGAAATGAAGTACTTAGTTTTGTTGAACTAGTCAAAACTGTTAGCAAGGATGGATTTCTATTTACTTATTTGGTACCAGGGATTAAAACCAGAGCTCCTTAACCCATCAGCCACATTGCTGGCCCTTTTTATTTTTTAATTTTATTTTTATTATTATTATTTTTTTTTGGTTTGAGATTGGGTCTCACTACATTGCTTAGGGCCTTGTTAAATTGCTGAGACTAACTTTGAACTTGTGATAATCCTGCTTCAGCCTCTCAAACTACTGGGAGACCTGTGCCAGTATACCCAGCTTTATATTTATTTTTGACTTTATAACTCTTGGGTGCAGTGCTAAGAGTTTTAAGTCCAGTACTTTTGTATTCCTGACTTAGCTCCATAAGTTGGAGGCAAATCTGGTTTTAGTAGATTCCTGCTTCCAGTGTCCCAGTAGTGGGTGGGATAGACTAGGCAGTAATAAAAACAGTGTGCATTCTCATATCAGTTGTGGTGCAGAGTTCTAAATTTAAACTTTCAGTGGTTGGGGCTTAGTCTTGCCATACCTTGAAATTTGGTGGTAGGTATTTGATATTCGGTTCATACCGTCTATTGCTGGGGAGATGTCAATCTCTGCAGGACATTTTGATCTCTAGTGCCTTTGGTAAAATCCACTTTTAGGGCATAGGGACAAAACCTCCATATATTTCACCTTCACCACTACAAATATGAAATATTGGGTATCTGCCCTTGACTTTGAATGCTCCTCTATGGCATCTTCCCTATAGAAGTTGTGGGGCACCAGCAACAAAGGGAGTTTTCTCCTTTGGAATGCTGAGCCTGTATGATCCAGGCACAATTTTATTTGTACCTATTTCAGTAATTCTTGTTAAGGCACACTCTAGGAATTCATAGGTGACTACTGGCAACTTTATTTATGAGTTTCTGATATCCTGTCTGTGTTCATCCTGGTACACTGCTTGTAGTTGGAACCATTTTCTCTGTGTCCAAGAGCATTTTGTACACCCAAAGGGTTTTCTGCCTGCAAACCAGATTTCTTCCAATCTATCTATCCCTGGAGCAGGAGACTTTGGGTTAGCTTTCACTGAATTTCTTCGCATCCCATCAATGTGTCCACTACAATCAGCTTTCCTCTCTGACAGATTTTGCTTAAACAATTTTTCTTCATTTCTTGATTTCATTGTCTGATAGTCAGTCTGCCTGTTCTCCGTGCTTCCCTCAGCAGCTGCTGCTACCACCAAGCTGACAGCCAAGCTGGTGCATTTCCAATGTATTATGTCTTATGTTCAAAGTTTCTCAATTTCTGTGTCTTTATGGTTTCCTTTACAGTCCATTGTTACATTTCAGTGAGGTCCTTTAGTTACCATCTTGCTGAGGAATAATCTTTACAACTATATGTCTGGTGCTAAGGAATGATTGGAAACTGCATCCTTCCTCTAATCTGTCATTGTCTCTCTCTTTCCCTTTTCTAAATTTTTAAGGTAGAAAACTATGCTATTGATTTGTGATCTTTCTTTTTCAATTTTTAATTGAAGTATAATAATTGTACATATCCAGGAGGTACAGTATGATATGTCAATACATGTAAAATATGTCAAATCATTAGAACAAAGTAATTGACATTATCACCTAAAATATTTATCGTTATTCATATTCAGATATTTCAGAATATTATTATCTGTTTTAAAATAAAAATGTCATCTACCATAGATATCCTACTATAGAATATTAGAAGTTATTTCCTTTTTTCTAATTGCACATCTTTAACTGTTTACTATTTTCTCTCTAACTACCTTTACTCCCACTCTGGTAACCTGTGTTATAACCTCTACTTCTACTTCTATGAGATCAACTTTTTTAGCTTCCAATTCTGAGTGTGATCATGTGGTGTTTGTATTTCTTTTTTAATATATGGGTTTATAGTTTTAAATTTCTCCCTGAGCACTGCTTTAACAATATCCTACACATTGTGGTATGTTTGTTTTCTTTTATCTAAAGCTATTTTATAATTTCCCTTGTACTTTCTTCTTGGACACATTGTTTATTTAGGACTGTTTTAGTAAAGGTAAGTGGGATTTGTTTTAATCAAGTATGACAAGACACACAGGCACAGAAATTACTGTCATGAAGAAAGAAATTTTTATACTTGATCCCCAGAACAGGAGGCATGACATATCATGAAAGGCCACATGGGAAGTATCAGGGTTTGTCAGGAGGCCAAAAGAGCAAGGGGAACACAGGGACAAATCTTCATTGTTTTATCGTCAGGAATGATAAGGCAAGTTAAGGAAAGCAAGTTTAATATTGGCTATTTTGAATGATTTCAGTATCTTTTCGACTATATGAACTGTTCATACCTGATACCTGTCTTGGAGTCATTAAGGCAAGAACATAGCAACCCTGAGTGTGAGAGATATTGAAAAAGGATAGTTGGTGGTGTGGGCCAAAACTGGTTAATTTGCTTTTGAAAGTCATGTTCCTGAGAATTGCTTGATATTTCTAGAAATTAGGTAATCACAAAAATGGCACACTCTCCAGGGTCAGCATGGCCCCAAGATGTCAAAGCATCAATAAATGTAGAAAAACTGATTTTAAGAATCAGTACTGTGTTACTTGAAATTATATTAAGGAGGATTTGGGTTGATAATACTGGGTGAGTGGTTAGAGAGTAGTGCATAAATTATTTTAAATATTGCAGAGGCCATTTTATTATGATAGTAGAAAGTAGAAACATATCCAGTATAAAGAACCTTGTAGACAACATATAACTAAGTTTCTCACTTGTATGACATGAGCCAAGAAATTTAGATATGAAATATCTTTGTTTCTCTAGCAATTATCTTGCTGAGTTATAAAGTATGTTCCATGTATACATATATTACATAACATGTATATAACATTATACCAACATGTTATCATCACGAGCATATGTCAATAATATCTTGGTGAATTATTATTTCAATTAAGGTGATAGCTCTGTCACTATTATTTTTGGAGGGCATGACCTGCTAATTAAGTAATGTGTAAAGCATAGTGGTATTTGTGGATCCAGTGGCATGGAATAAATGTATGTATTGGCAGAGAGCAAAGAGTATACCAGGATCATGGGTTAACATAATAGCAACTTTGAGAACATAATATAATATCTAATATCAAAGGAAGAAAAACAATTTACTGAAAAAAGCAATATAAGATCATCACTAGAGTTACATTTTGCTGTCCAGGGTAAATGCATCTCCAGATTAAGGGTCAAAATCATCTTCAAAAGTAAGGTCTTGCACTGCGGTGATATTGTCTGAGGAATAATTTCTAGTTGTGAGGTCCTGAGCCAGGGCAGTGCTATCTGGAATGTGGGAGAAGGGTATAAATATCAAATAGATATTAATTGAATTTATGGATTTATGGTATTACAAAGGAGCTAATGTGAGAGCACTAGCAATAACTTGTAAGCAGACCCCCTAGTTTGACCAATTATTAAATGCCCTTGCCTCTCAGTTCTTTGTATTTTTTTTTTTTTGGTGACCGGCATCTAAATTGTGTCCTTGGATTAAAGGACTTGTATTAATCAAACTTAATGTCATATGGCTCTCAAAATTTTGCATATCTTTTTGACAAAAATCTTTGCAGTCAAAAAGCTATTGAGGTGGGGCTGGGGATGTGGCTCAAGCGGTAGCGTGCTCGCTTGGCATGCGTGCGGCCCGGGTTCGATCCTCAGCACCACATACAAAGATGTTGTGTCCGCCGAGAACTAAAAAATAAATATTAAAAAATTAAAAAAAAAAAAAAAAAAAGCTATTGAGGTGATCGAAGGGTAGCCTGGAAAAATGTATTGTATTCCTTTGTAGATAAAGGGAAACTGTGGCTGAAAAACTGTTGAACTAGGTGGGGCTAAAACACATTTATCAAATTTATAAGAGTAAAGTATTTATTGGTTGTTGGCTGTAGAGACATTAATTTTAATAATATTGGGTATTTATATTTGGAACAGGTCTCCAAGGGATGGAACTATAACATTAAGTTTGGAGCAATCCACTATGTGAAGCCATTATTTTTATGGAAAAAAAAAAACTGGAAAACTCGGGCTGTCAACTAAAGAGAGAGAGTGGATACAAAATTAATCCTTTATTAATTAGGTCCTTTAAAATCTTTAATTTAGCCATTGTAACCCAATCACTTCACCTTTAAACTTTTTTGCATTGCCTCATATGTGAGCTTTTGAAAGACATCTAATGTAAAAAAAAAAAACAATGCATGATTTTTTCGTAAAAACGTGGAAATCTTCAAAATTATTTTTGCTAATTTATCTTTTTTCTGTTTTCTGGGACTCCCATATTTTACACACACACACACACACACACACACACTGTATGCACACACATATACACACACTCATTTAATGATTCCTGCAATCCTCCAGTTCTCTCAGGATTTGTACATTTGTATTTATTCCTTTTTCTCATGTTTTTTCAGACTGAATCATCTATATTGGCCTATACTATGGGTCGGAATGTTTGTATCCCCCTGAATTTTAACTTGATGATGCGTACCTCCATGGTAACAATATCAATAGGTGAGGATTCAGCCTCATGAATTTGATTTGATTACGTATCTTTCAAAAGAGTTTGTGTGCCCTGTCTGTCATGTAAAGAAATATAGAGTACAATCTATGAGGATCAAGCTTTCATCTGACATTACATCTGCTGCCATCTCCTGCTTTTAAAATCAATAAAATAACAAAATGGAAGCCAGTGTTTTTTTTTTTTTTTTACAAGCCATTTGTTTTTGTTTGTTTGTTGTGAATACAGCATTCTGAATCAAATGATTTTGGTGAAGAAATGCTGACATATTAAATTAAAATTAATTATGTTCCTTAAAAATAAATATGTTTTGAGGCATTAAAATTACATACACTCACATATCTAGGGTAATATAGATTGAGTTAATGCTACAAAATCAAAAGGATACATTAATAGGACAGAATAATAAAGTTTCTTATAGATCTGACACAGACTGATATTTAATATGAGAGTATTTTTTATAGAGCTATTAACTTAATACAGGTAGTGCAACTGCAATCCAAATAGCTCTCAAACCCCTATGGATACAGAAACTAAAATGGCTTTATACAGAAAGACCTTATAATTTAATATTAGTGGGGTGTTTAAATAATTAATAGGTGTGATTTGGTTTATATTAACCATAAATCAAGATTTTCCAGGGCTATATGGTCTCCCTAGTCATAAGGCCAATATATAAATTAGGGAGATGGTAAGTATATCTTAAAGAGGAAACATTTACATAATTTCCCAGAGATGAACAGGACTCTAACAATTGTTAAATGTACATAAAATATCTGATGTAGTGTCACCTATGCTATTTCCAACTCAAATAATAAGATAATGAGAACTTTTAAAACATATTAAGAATTGATTAGTCCTGTTTTGCTGAACTTTTATTGATTTTATTTTTTTGTAGTTGTAGATGGACAGAATGCCTTTATTTTGTTTTTTATTTTCATGTGATGATGAGATCAAACCCAGTGCCTCACACATGCTAGGTAAGCACTGTGCCACTGAGCTACAGCCCCAACCCCTGATCTTTTTTAATACTTTTATTTATTTTATTAACTTTAGTGTGGTGCTGAGGATTGAACACAGTACCTCACATGTGCTAGGCAAGTGCTCTACCACTGAGCCATAACCCCAGCCCATGTTTTACTGATCTTTATAAATAAACAGCAAATAAAAAGAGTGAGCAAGAGTCAATCTTGCTTCTACTAATTGCCTTCTTTCTTTCCCCAAGCCAAATTTTCAATCTCTTTTTCAGACTGTGACAATTCTGTGGCCTTCCGGAAATTGAGGCAGTATGAAGGCATAACTTCAAACCACAATGCTTGTGATTATGTCAGAAAATTTCAGACATGTTGCTCAGAGTAAGTGGCATGAGTTTATTAGGAGGGATAGAAAAAGGAAAAGGGGGACACTCTCAAGGGAGAGAATGGGTCCTGTCATAGAAGAGAGAAATGCCTTCCTTTTCTCGCCTTCCAGTTTTATTGGGGGTCCCAGGGAAATTTCCGGAGCATCCTGCCCAGGTTCACCTCTTGAATTTTGACTGACAGCAGGTTTACATCAAACTTTCAAGTCTCCACTGCCATAACAACTCTTGGTCACTCTGGCCCATTTAATCAATTCTAATTTCTTGAAGATTTTGTGGTTGTGGGCCTTATATCCCTGAGTTTCTACATCTAGTCTTTGTAAGGGTCACAAAATTACCCCTTCAGGTAATTTGTGTTCCTCTTAACAGAATTATTTCAGGTCAGCATTTCTCCTGAAGATAACAGGTAGTATACCAAGGAATGTAAACTATCCTGGCCACTTATGTTAGGAAGGGTTGCAAGTAAATTGATTTTCGAGAAAAATAAACACAGTGGGCCCATTTTATAGAATTAATCTATTTTTGAAAAAAATGTTCTAATTAGTTATACATAACACTATAATGCACTTTGTTACATCATACATAAATGGAGTATAACTTCTCATTCTTCTGGTTGTACATGATGTACAACTGGTCCTGTAATCATATGTGCACATAGGGTAATAATGTCCACTTCATTCTACTGTCCTTCTTACACCTGTAACCCCTCCTCTCCCTTCATTCCCATTTGCTAGTTCAAAGTTCCTATTGATCTCATATGCCCACCACTCAAGTCTGTCTGACCCTACTAAGATTAATTTCCTTAGGAAGTTTAGGGCCTGTGGCCAAAACATGCCTATCTTGTCCAAGGGTGAAAGTGTAGCAGAAAATACTGTTGCACAGCAGGCTTTTGAAAATGTATAGTTCATCAGAATTGAACTATACATTTGTATAGCATAGTAACATCTATACAATTTTGAATGATGGACTGGTCATATTTTATTATACATTTAATGTAAATGTTATGTATGTGTTTTACACATAACATGTAAGAGTTAATGTAGATCAGTAAATGCATGTTATCATTGGTTGATGTGGATATAGCCTTGGTGAATGGTGGTGGTGTCAAAGTAGAGCTGGACATCTCTGTTTATTGTGTGTATTCTTTAATGTGGAGTATATGAAAATGTTAGAGATTAGGTCCCTTGTTTTTCATCAGTTAGGTTTATTTTATTTCTTTTTTTGTGGGGGTTGCATAAAAAGTAGACATTTTTCTATAACATGCATTTTTAAATGTAAAGAGTCTTGTGGAGTGTGGTTTTGCATACTATCAACATAGGAGCTTTTGCCTTTGACAGGAGAGAAAGGTTCCTGTAGCTGTTACTCATTATTGATGAAAGCAAAGTAATTACTTTAAAGAAGATCCAAATTGTTTGGAGCTGGTAAGTTACTGCTGCTTTGACCACACTTACATCTGTGCCTTTTCATTCATGACTGCAACTTAAGACCATTTCTGTTTTGCTAGGCTCATGCATTTGGGATATCAGGCTAAGAATAATCTGAAATTACCTCTGTAATATCCTGAGAATAGACCAATAAAAGAAATGTAATTAAATGTTAGTATCAACCCAAGGCTGCCTTTTTTCAGCCATCCTTTTACTGATGGTATAGAAAGGCATGGCTTTCATGCTACTTATTCTGTACACTATACAAAGTAGCTTCCTATTAATGTTTCTTCTCTGAATATTCACATTATAATATAAACCAATGATCACTTTTTAAGTTTTTCCCCTCTCTTGGGTGTTTTCATTTCCACAGAGGGCAAAGCCTATAAATGTACATATTACAAAACTATTAATGTTTAATAAGTAGACATCATGTACAATGATGAGAATTCTCAAATTTAAAGGCATAGATCAAGCAGCTGTGTAGAAAACCAAACATAATAATATGCAATGTTCATTGAGCTCTTATGAAGAATCCATTTATATTCACTTTCTTATTTCCAAAACAAACCTAAAAGGTAAGGTACTATTAAAGAGCCTTTTATCACTTCTAAATGCTTGGGAGATAAAGGGTGCACAAGAGAACCAGTACAAAGTCTGGAAGCAGCAGGAAACTAAATGTGGGGAGTAAGAGTGTGGTAACCTGTGGGTCAATGTCTTTGTTATGGCCCATGGGTTTTATTATTTAGACTTTTCAAAGGAGTTTGAAGATTGGCTTATTTAAAGAAAAACACACATAATGGGGGTTTATTTACATGATTCTGGCATATAATAATTTTTATCATAATCAGCAGCTGTAGGATAGGTTGGATTTGGGTTAGTGAGGCAAAGAATAAGCACACAATTTGTTTTAACCACCTTTTGTATCACTGTGACTAAAGTACCCAACAAGAAAAATTTAGAGGAGGAAAAGCTTATTGGGGGCTCACTGTTTCAAAAATTTCAGTCCATAGAGAACCTATTCCATTTTCTGTTTCCAGGTGAGACAGCACATCGTGAGTGAAGGAGTCAGTATAGAAAAGCTGCTCACCTTATGGCACAATCAGGAAGCAGAAAGTGGAGAAAAGGTGCCCCGGGGAAAATGCACCCTTCCAGAGCAGGTTCCCAGAAACTCACCTCCACATCTACACCCCACTTGCTTATAATTAAACTCAGTCTGTTCGAACTAGGAGGGATTGATTAGGTTACAGCTCTCATTATCTAATCATTTTACCTATGAATATCCCTTCATTAACAGTAGATGTTGTGGGACACCTCATATCCAAACCATAATACCATATCACAACCAACCACATGGGACCACATGTAAATGTGAAGTTTTAATTATACTAAAGATTATGAGGTATGAATGGGTCACAAACTAAAATATCCCAAAAATGAAAGCTGAGGCAGCAACTCTATTCAATAAATCTATGTCACCATGTTTCTGACTTGTTTAAATTATTTAAAATTCTGCATAAAATTCACTTTGTTCCTGAAGTTCTTTTGTTGCCTGTCATAACTCCATTGCTTCAAAAACAGAATACTCAGTCATGGTGAATACAACAATAATATAATTTTTCCCTTGGCTAGTTAAGTACATTTTGAAATATTGATTGCTAGTTTGGGGAAGATTTGAGAGAATAGGAGGCATTTTCTCAGCAATAAGTTGTCATTATGAATGGGTTAAGTGAATAAAATTTAACTATGGTGGACATTCAAAAAGTGCTACTTTCCTACAAATGTATTCTTTCCAAATAAGTCAAAATATTAAGAAAAATTTGGATCCTTAGAGCATAACAATTATCACCATATAAACCATGATTGAAAAAAAAAAACTATATACATTTTTCACTGTGTTCTGTTATCTATTTTCCAGACCCCAGAGCATCTTTCTGAGTTCAACCACAGCATTAAGCATATATGTTCTAGGTATTCTTTCATCTGAAAGAAGCAGATCTGAGTGTAAGTCAAACATTCAAAGAAAGAAACAACACATCAAGTTTTTTATATAGAGTCCATTAGGCATTATTTTCAGTGGGTAGAAAAGGCAGTAACTCATTCACAAATGAATGGGTATCAGGCAGGATGGTGACAGTAGAACTTATAAATACATTGAGTGGAAATAAGGTGGGAATTATAGGTAGTGGTCATGTATTAGCACTAAGGTGAAGAGCCCAGTTTCTTGAAAATTGTTGTTAATTGCTTATGTTATAACTTGGCAACTTTTATTTGGTCAATTACTTTCACTACCAGAAATAGCCACCAGAAAGCAGACACATGAAAGTTAAATATAGGAGCATACTTGTATTAGACTAGGCTAATTGTGTTTTGTTACAAAGAAATTTGTGCAATTCTCAGGGAATTTTTACTTTGACACTGCAGTCACCAGTTTCAGTTGTATACTTGGTATAAATTGTTCCAATGAATTTGTGGAACTATGCACTGTAATAACTGAGATATAGCAGAAAATAACTACCCCATCCCTGCTCAAACATATAACATACTAATGGCTAAAATTTTAGGTTTTGGTTTTAAAACAAATATTTATGAGAGAAAAGATAATCAGTTCTTAACAAAGAGGAAAAGAGTTGCTAAGGCCAATTTGGTTGGAAAAAATCTAATACTAGTGGGCCCTGGGGAGAAAGAGACCCGGAAGGTGAAGGAGTACAAGATATAGTGAAGAAGGCAAAATGATAAATTGTAACTCCTTTACAATTCTGTTGGCTGTTCCTACATATTATTCTATAGTCAAACCAGCTGCTTCGAAAGCACTGCCAGAAAAAGAGGTCAAGGATAGTTTTTTTATTGACATCCTGGATATAATAGTCCAAGAGGAAGAATACTAACTTTGTTCAAATTTTTAAAATAAACCACACAATTTCTGGCATTCCTTTTATTCAAAGATAATACTTTACTACATGAAGAACATAAAATGCAACTTAGTTCAAATCAATATAGTACAAAAGTCTTCATTATTATACAGATTTCTTGAAAAATGAAGACAGTTCATTGGGATAATTTAGATAAATCACATGAAAAGGATTATTGAGTCCAATTAAGATAACTGTAAAATTGACCAATATCAATTTCATTATGCATGGTGTTGATTCATCCTAACCTGTCATGGTTAATTTGCTATGGTGATTTCAATAGACAGCTAAATCCTCAAATGTTGCTCTGAAATGAGGTATGGAAGTGCATCCTAAAGTTATGTCAACATAATATCTAAACCTGCAGGTTAAAGTGTAAAAATTCATTCATCTGTTTTTCCCATGCTACATTAAATATTTGGGAATTTTTTGTATTTGTGTGATACATACTTGTAAATTACTAAAGATTGAATGCTTTTTAAAGAAGAAATGAGCACTTTTTTTGCAATAGAAAACACATTGGACTCAGAGATCTGACTTCTGCCCTAGCCCTGATGGTAATAAATTGAATCACTTCTGACAAGCCCCTTAACCTCCTTGAGTCTCCATTTCTTTGAGTACTAAACTCACTGCAATCATGCCTGCCTGTCAAATTCATAGGGATGTTGTAGTTATCAACTGGCTAAAGATAAAACTATTTAGAAAATTTAAACATGAAGTTTAAATTCCAGTTACTTTCATATGTATGTTTAGAATCACACTGATACAGTCTATTACGTGAGAAAAGTACACAGATAAATACATTAAATTTCAAGTTCTGCATTGACAAACATAAGTAAAAAACTCTAAAAGTAGATTATGTAGACAAAATTATTTCAAAGATGCTTTAATTTTGTGTTTCAAAGAAGCAAAAAGTTGTAAACTTGCATTTCCAACTATTGTATTTGAATGCTTATATTACAGTTTAAGAATATGCAATGGGGGCTGAGGTTGTGGCTCAGTGGCAGAGCACTTGTGTAGCATTGTAAGGCATTAGGTTTGATTCTCAGCACCATTTATAAATAAATAAACTAAAGTTCCATTGACAACTGAAAATATTTTTAAAAAGAATAAGCAATGGTTCAATTGTAGATTGGCCAATCCCATCCATTCATATCAATGGCAAAAATGTACACATGTAATTCAGATATTTCAGTAGTTGTGATAATCAAAGTTGAGAGGTTTAATTTCTAGCACACAGCTTTAATTATAATATTTTTGCTCAAAACCCATTTGATAATTTTTTGTAATTAAAACATAAAGTTCAAACACCATAAGATGACATTCAAAGCCCAACCTGACTTTCTAATTTTATTTCTTCATTATTCCTCCTCAGAGACTATGTTCCAATTAGATTGTATTTCTTCCATTTATACAAATATAGTTTGCAATTTTATTGTTTTTATGCCTTTGCTCATTCTATTCCCTCCAAATGGAATTGTCTTTTTCCCTAGCTCTACTTTATCAATTCTTTAATTTTATGCTTAAGAATTACATCTTCTGTGGAACTCAGTCTTAATCAACCCATCTAAACTGAATTTCTCTTTTCTGAACTCACATAACACTTTGTTCCTCTATTTTATCACATTTTGTAATGTTCTTTAACTCACATATGTATATGCTTTTCTGGAAGTCCAAAGTATCTAAATGCTTAGGTCCTCCTAGGATGGGATTTTAACTCTTCTGTAAATGTATTATTTCTTATAATTGGTACATTACATTGTATATATTAGGTGCCCCCTAAATATTTGTTGTTTGTCCAAGTAATTTCTAAGCAAAATCCTAGAAAATAATCTATTTAACTCTCTAGATTATTTATAACACCATAATGTGGAATGAGTGCTAATATTCTCATTAAAGAGATTGAAAATAAAGCATGTAGAACTTAGCTGAATATCAACATGTAGAAACAATTTTAACAGAATTGAAACTTATGCAAATGAATCATCATACTCATGGGCCTTGACCATACTGGTTTTGACTCTAAAATAAGTTTTAATATGAAGAGGAGAAAAACTACTTGCTGGCATGATAATTACATGAAGGATTTTAAGAAGGCAAGTCATGCACAAATGTATGAATACTTCCTGTATCAAAGTAGTTAGGTACAACAGACTCATGAATCACAGCCATATTTTGTATCCTGCCTTTGCAATTTAACAACTACTTATCCTTGCATATGTTAAGTAGTCTTAGTTTTCTCATTGGTAAAACAAATAAACTAATAGTAATTAAATTATATTATTGTTGTAGGAATAAACTGAAAATTCTGTGTTTTTTTACAGGAGTACTAATAATAAATTATTCAGAATTAGGTCTGTTTGATTATATACAATTTTGTGCACATAAACACTTGCATTCCAAAAGTAGCTCTGCAGACTGAATACCTAGGAAATGTCTGTGAGTTTACAGCTAATGTTCAAAGACAAAGATTTAATATACCAGAGCTGGTAATTTTGTATCACATTGTGTGTTTATTTCCTCTGAATTTTCCATAAGGGAAAATAACCTGATTCTCTATTTAATGTTTAAGTAGTATGTGTAGAAAATCAAATACTTAAAATGTGTATAATTCACTTAATTTTTGACACCATTTGGTTTCTGTATAAAAGAAATAGTATAGGAGGCATATAAAAGAAATACTATATGAGAATGATACTTCTATGGCTATTGCAAAAGAAATATTTATGAAAATAAAATTTTCCAGCTAAGGTTTATGTGCTTTTATTCAGGCCTGATATCGCAAACTACAAGTCTTCTGAAAACATAAAAATGTCACATATAAATCAAAATTTTGATGTATAGTATTTACCATGACACTAAATTTTAATTGTATCCTATCCCCTGAATTTAAGTAGTCAGTATAGAATTTTTATCCTGCCCTTTATGACAATTGTTTTTTGAGAATTTTTAATGTGAGTGATAGGAATGATGTGACCAAGGTGTGGGTCCAGGGCAAAAGAGGAAGAATAATTATTAAAATTACAGACACCAAGAGCTTTTCTTTATTGTTAGGCCTTCACATTGGGTGTTATATCATTTGTTATTAATTTCATCACCTGTGCCAAAAATGAATCTCATTTCATGCATCCAAATGTTTGAGGATAGGGTGCCACAAACCATATGGATCTTGTTTGAAACTATTCCAAATCGTAGATATCCATGTGAAACTGATAAAAGCCAATTTACTTGGTGGTAAGGGAATAAAAGGCTGCTATCCAGTCAAGTCCAAGGAGATCACCATATAGGTTTTCGAAGTACTAAGCTCAAGGGAAATTACTTCATCACAACTTGATCCAGGCCACAATAATGAAGATTGTGATGTAGCCAGTGTTCAACTATGTTGACTTTACAGTACTGGAATTAATCCATCTGCATTGCAGCTCAATGAAGTCATTTCCAGGCTGCAGTGGTTCTGAGGCTGATTTCATCTTTGCAGACCCAGATGCTGAAACACATAATCCTAAGAATTAATGATATTCCTGAAAGGCTGTTAACCTTGTGATGATAATAGGTGTCTTACATGGATAAGCCTGTCAAATTTAGATTGAGATTGTAGTATTCTAAACTGAAGATATATTTTAGTGGCAGTTAACAAAAGTATCAGTATGTATTTTTGTGTGTAGAAGAGTACATTATGCTAGTGGTTAACTGTTTCATAATTAAGCCAACTTGAGGGATTATTTTATGCATAAATTTTATATAGAGCCAAAGACAAAATTGTATATTAAGTAACATATATATTCCCAGAAGTTTCTTCCAATTTTATTTTGTCAACAAATTTAAATTGCAACTACAAGATTGAGATATATTCTAATACCATCATAGCCTTACAAGATCTAGAAATCTGGTAAAGCTATGGTATCTCCTTACTTCTATCTGTCCCTCCCTCACACCCTTAATGTACTTTCAAAGCAGCAGCTAAAGGGATTTTATTAAAATATAGTAGACCACATCATATCATTTTCCCAATCAAGACCCATTAATAGTGTCACACCTCACACCAAGGAAACCAAAGTACTTAAAGTGCCCTACAATATCTTACATGACTTTTCACCCTCTTTATTTTTTTACCCTCTGTATTCATCTCCAGTCCTCTTCCTTTGTTCATTCTGCTCTAGCCAAACAAGAACCTTTGCAATTTCTAGCATATGCTAAGGCCCATATTGACTCTTAGATATTAGTCTTTCTTTTTCCTCTGATTGTAAAAATTTTTTTCACAATATTGACATGGTTCACTACCTCATTACTTCCATGTCATTCTTTAAAATACATCTCAATGAAACCTCCTTGGATCACTCTAATTACATTTAATTTCCATCCCAACATCCTATTGTTCTTCCCTCTTTTATTATTTCCAGAGCTGTTAACATCTTTCAATATTATAAAATATACATGTTTGTTTGGTCTTTGTATTTTGTCTATCTTTCAACAGTAAATTGCAACTATACAATGGTAAGTATTTTTTCATTGCTACATCCTCAAGTATATAACTCTGTCAGGGACATGTAGTCACTCAGAAAACATTTTTTTATAGAAGAAATCATTGACCCAAATTGGGATTCAGTCACATAAAATAGGTGAAGTTTCTTTCACATGATGAAAGTCAATATTACTTTTTATTATCATTCTGAGAGAATTCTCTCAATTAATTTGAAACCACTTTCAAAGTAGGGTTGAAATCATGAATATAAATGTTTCTAAGGTGCTTGTTAAAAATTCAAGCTTTTGGGCGTCAATTTTCCTATTAACGGGCTGGGGATGTGGCTCAAGCGGTAGCGCGCTCGCCTGGCATGCGTGCGGCCCGGGTTCGATCCTCAGCACCACATACAAACAAAGATGTTGTGTCTGCCGAAAACTAAAAAATAAATAAATAAATAAATATTTTAAAAAAATAATTTCCTATTAACTATCTGTAATAGGAAACCCCCAGAAAACTGTGTTTATTAATGAGCATGTCATATTATTCGTTTAAGTATAAAGGTTTGAGAAAAACTTTGCTAAAACTAGCTGATGTGAGTTACCAAAATGGGTTTGGTAATAGCTATTTTCTTTAAATCACTATTCCCTTATAAGAAAAAGAGAATCTGTATACACAGTCAGCTGTGAACAATTCAAAATGATCAAAGTGATTCCGAGGATAAAAACCCAGCCTTGAATGATTCTACCTACACGTAAGGTGGGTTTTAAAAAAAGAAAATTCAAAGATTTGTCTAAAACACGCTTATGCTCTATATTTGGAAAAAGGGAAACAAAAGTAAATAAATAAAATTGCTTTTCTCTACAATACTCAAGAATCACTATTTAAATGTTAAGAACCTCCAATTTAATCAAAACCTTAAAGTTTAAATGTAATCATATTTTTTTCTTTGAGAAAACTTATTAAAACCCCTTAAATGAAAACATAAATTAAAATAGTTTTTATTTCAAAAGTAACTAAACATATATTAAAGTCATCAGTAAAATTTCCATAACTGATGTTTTATCCTTAATGCTTAGTGAATAAAAAATGATAATAGTGCCATTTTCTATTTTTGCCCAAAAGTTGTTTTCTGTATTTATTCTCTCATCTTGTTTAAAATATAATCATGCATGTTTAAATCATTTTTCTAAAAATGCATGACGGATTAGTGAATGAAATTAAGGCAGAAATACTATTAAATATTCTGATGTAGCTATAATTTGATTTAGAGTAATGGACAATCAATTTTAACAAGGGTAACCTGATAAAGCCTCCTGTTTTTCTTTAAGGATTTACTAAGTACAAAGTCTAAGTGTTTTCAGAAAATTATATTTAATAAGATGAGGCAGACTACTTGTTTTTATTGTTGCCTTTAATAATTTTGTTTGCATTCACTAAAAACATTAAATAAAATGCAAATAATTTTCTCTCATCTACCACAAAAACAGATTTTTTAATATTGTATATTAAA
The DNA here is from genome assembly GCF_001458135.2 of Marmota marmota marmota. Lineage (NCBI taxonomy): Eukaryota > Metazoa > Chordata > Mammalia > Rodentia > Sciuridae > Marmota > Marmota marmota. Next base: position 6,756,447 of record NW_026000305.1, on the reverse strand, counting down.
AATGAAAAAATAAATGACAATGGGATGTAGGACATCTAGCTTGGGAAAAGTGAGGAGGTTGACAGATTTGTTATAAAAATTAAATTACCAAAACTTTTTAGGGGTCTATAAACAGAACAATGACAATAAACTTAAAGGTGACTTTTATATATATATANNNAGCTGACTTTAGGTAAGATCAGTGGGAGTCTGTGCATTCTTATAGGGGGTGTACCTCATCCTCACGTATCAGGAAGGAACTGAATATGAAAATCAACAATTTGCTGTCATAGAGACTGGCTGATTTGGATCAAAGGAATCTCAGTCCCAGTAGTACATGGGAAAAGCATACAGTCCTTCTAGCTGCAGGCTGTGATCTTGGTTAGAGCAAAAGGTAGATGTGAAGACTAGACCCAAACTTAATGGAGAGATCCCGAAATGGTACAGACATCAAGGGGTTTAATTGCCATTTTCTACATCTCTGTTTCTCTGTTATTCTTGCATCAAATGCAATGAAAAACTGAGATGACATAACAAAGAAAACGAGGCAATACTTGAAAACTGCCTGTAAACTTCCCAAATAAAACATACCTGCAAGTAGAGAATGAAAACTTTACAGATTAAGATGTGAAAGAACCACCTTTGGCCAATTACAAACTGATCAAAACACTATAAAATTTTATGGGTGATCCCTAGGATTAAAAAGTATAAAGAAAACTTAAAATGAAATTTTAAAAATTTAATTGACACATTACTAGATACACAATTTGGGGGGGGGGGCAAGTTTTATGGATAAAGTCCACATAGATTAATTACAAAATCAAAATAAACAGAAACTTTCAGAAGATAAAGTAATCAGGACTAAGAGTTGGTACAAAATATTAAATTTTATGTATACTTTTTTTAAATTCCAAGAAATGTCAAAATAAATAAATAAATAAAAGGACCAGAAAGCATGACACACTCTCAGGAAAATAAGCAGTCAGTGAAAATGATCCCTGAGTGGGACCAGATGTTGAATTTAGGAGATGAATATGTCAAAGCATATACTATGATTATGTTTAAAAAAATAAGTTAACCATTTGTAAAGAACTAAGAAAAATATAAAGAGAATGAATCTGCAAATATGGGATGTCAGTAAAGAAGTAGAATCTGTAAAACAACACAATGGAAATTTAAGAGTTGAAAACAAAATAAATGAAATGAAATTTTTACTCAGTAGATCAGTATTAGGTTTGAAATTGCAGAATAATCAGTGAACTTGAAAATAGGATAAAATGTTCCAGTCTGAAGAAGACAGATAAACTACATTGAAGAGAAATACATTAAGCCCACCAACATACAGATAATGGCATTAGCAGAAGGAAAAAACAGAAGCAAAGTGAAAGAAGAAATAATGAAACACCTTTATGAATTTGATGAAAAGCATTAATCTACAAATCAAAAATGGCTACCATAAGCATTATATAAGCATCATTGCCAAAGATTTAAAAATTTTAAAAATCTATAAGCTAGAAATGACTGAGTACATAAAAGGAATAACAACATGGTTACTAGTAGTTGCCTGATGGAAACCATCATATAAAAGATTGGCTTATTTAAAATACTAAAAAGGCAAAGAATTCTACATTGAACAAAACACTTTTTCAAAAATGAAGATTAAACAATGGCTGAGAAAATTTATTGTTAATGGATCTTTAAAAAATCCTTACAAGAAATATTAATAGATGTTCTTTCTGTACAAAGAAAATGACTTTTGATACTTAGTCAAATCCACAGGAATAAATCACACTGAAATTGATAAATATATTGATAATATATAACACTACATAATTATGTTTTCTATTTTATTTTTATTCATTCTTCTTAGTTATATATGACAATAGAATTAATTTTGACATAATAACACATGGAATATATCTTCTTCTAATTCAGTCTGCAGTATTTTCTTAATTAATTTCAATGACATAAGATATTATATAGCAATGATTACATCATTGCATACGAGGTTTATGACATGAATATATGAAAAAAAAATAAACAGAATTAAAAAATCACATCAAGGACTATTGGAACAACATAGTTATTGATATTGTATAAGAATTTAGTTACCATCAACCAGAGTTAGACAAAGGCAAATTAAAATCTATATTGTCGTTCTTTACAACTACTATAAATCAAGAGGAAATTAAAATGAGACATTGGGCTGGGGATGTGGCTCAAGCGGTAGCGTGCTCGCCTGGCATGCGTGCGGCCTGGGTTCGATCCTCAGCACCACATACAAACGAAGATGTTGTGTCCGCCAAAAACTAAAAAAAATAAATAAATATTTTTTAAAAAAAATAAAAAATAAAATGAGATATTAAAAATGTTTATTTGACAGAAAAGAGGCAAATAAATGAGGAACAGATGAATATAAATGATATGAGGAATATAAGTTATAACAATTACAAATCCAAATCCTAAATATATTTATTATAAAACATTAACATGAAAACCAAAAGCATTGATTTCAGAAAAGATAAAATACAGTGATCAAGGAAAAGTAAAGTCAGCAGAGTATCAGTTTAAAAGACATCAAGCTCTTGATCCCTTGTGGAAATATCAAAAAACAAACACTAGTTGAACTAACCTGATAGAATACTAGAAATCAAATGAAGAAAAACAGCAACAAAATGATTGCTGAATCCAGAAAAAAGCACATTCAAAATTGTAGTGAATTTCATGATTTTTTTCTATGATCTTACCCCACATTCTGCATAGTGTGGGGTGGACTTAGTATGGAGAATATGGCAAACTATTTCCTAGTTATCTGTTTAGAACCAGTGGAATTAGAGCATCCCTTATTTGTAATGTAAGTCTATGAACTGCCTGAAGTACTCATCTTCATCTTGCCTAACTCAGGGAAAAGTGGAGACTTCTCTTTGCGAAAGCTAAAGGAGATCTATTACTTTTTGTTCTTTCATGAGATAGGCGTAGCTGCAAGAGAAGATACAAGAAAATAAATTTATTATACTTACAGGTTCTAGAGTGACAGAGTTATACCCTAGTAGGTCCACACACTGGGAGTACCAAGGGAGTAGAATCAAATAAGTAGGAAGCTGAAAGAGAGCAAGGAACTGAGGGCAGGACCTCTTATTAGGAGTAAGTGTGGAGTACAAAAAAAGGCAGGAAGAAGATTGAAGGTACATTTGAATGTCATCAAATAACAGTCAGGGAAGGAAAAGAAGAGAAATAATTTGGGGGGATACTGGGAATTGATCTCGGGCACTTAACCATTGAGGCTCATCCCCAGCCCTATTTTGTATTTTATTTAGAGACAGGGTCTCACTGAGTTGCTTAGTACCTCACTTTTGCTGAGGCTGGCTTTGAACTTGCAATCCTCCTGTCCCAGCCTCTGGAGACACTGGCATTACAGATGTGCCCTACAGCTCCTGTAAAGAAGAGAAATTTTGTCATAAGACCATCCCTATTATATGGTGCACCTTGTCACCTGTAAAGAGTGTGTGTAACCTTTTTGTGGGAAGGTCGAGAAAAACAGAAAATATGAAATATTAAAACTTCAAATATAATTAATACTGTGGTGCCTTAATATCATTAATTATCAAATTTATAATGAATAACACCATTTAGGTTATGAATATGATAAAGGTGACTAGGACAATTAGCTATTTAAAGTTACCTTTAATAAAGTGACAACTAAGAATAGTACTATTAGGCATATGATGAAGATTGGAATCCAGCTTTCAATTTAAGGGATTCCACTGGAAGATTTGGTTACACTATGAGAATTTACCTCTTGGTATATTCTCATAGTTTTTCCTGTACATGTCTATATATATATATATATATATATAAAACATAAATAAATATAAAATGACCTTATTTGACCTTCTCAATTATGAATTATTTATTTCTATTTCTTGGGGGAGGGGAAGGAAATAGGAAGACAGCAGATTAGTGACAATTAAATTGGTACATTTAATTGGAACTGGATTTGGAACGGAAGCTCAGTAGACTTGACTTTTAGGCAATGCTCTCTCTGTCAGGTCATTTTGCTGAGTGTTATATATTTTGCTATAATATGGGTATTTGGAGATGCATTATTCATTNATGCCTTTGGGATTTATATTTTGTCCTTGTTGAGCAGAGTAGTCTTTCTTTGCCTCCTGGTCTCATATTATGAGCTACCACACCCTTCCACCAAAATGTTCTGCCTCTCCTTGGGCGCAGTGCAATGGAACCAGCTGTCTATGGACTGAGACCTCTGAAACCATGAGCCACAAATAAATTTTCATTCTTTAAAATTGTTCTTGTCAAGCCTTTTAGTCACAGAAACAACAACTACAAAAACTGACTAATATGCCTGGATAGTAAATAATCAGAACCCAGTCTGTTATCCATTACCATTTGGGCTAGAGTATCATAGGTTTTTTTTTTTTTTTTACAATGACAATATTTCATACAGTCTTTAGATATAATTTGAAAGGTTGACTCAAAGATGCCAATTGGAATTTATGATTTGATATTTTTTAAAAGCATAAGCATGGGGGAAATGCTTCACAATATTGAAATAAGAAGACTTGTTTTGAACCAAACCCTCAAAGCACAGGGAAAGAAAAAGCAAATATAGACAAATGAAATTACATCAAACTAAACAGCTTCTGCATGACAAAGGAAACAACAGAATGCTGAGACAAATTATAGAAAGAGATAAAATATTTCCAAACTATATCTTACAATATATTGATATTCATATAACTTGAGGAACTCCAAAATTTTAATAGCAAACCGACAAATATCCCAAGTAAAAATGGTGAATAGAGGGGCTGAGGTTGTGGCTCAGTAATAGAGTGCTCACCTAGCACGTGTGAGGCTCTGGGTTTGATCCTTAACACCACTTAAAAATAAATAAATAAAATAAAAGGTATTGTTTCCAACCACAACTAAAAAATAAATATTGGAAACTTGGGAATAGATAAAAACAGATACTTCTGTAAAAAGATATACAAATGACAAACAAAAATAATTTAAAATGCTCAACATCATTAATAATCAGGCAAATGCAAACCAAAATCACTACTCATTCAGGGAAATAAGAGCACTTCATTCCAGTAAGAATGACTATCATCTTTGTCTAATATAAGACAATGACAAAGATGCCAAAAACATACATTGGAGAAAAGATAGCCTGTTTAACAAATGGTGCTGGGAAAACTGGAAATCCATATGCAGCAAAATTAAGTTAAACCCCTCTCTCTCACCATGCACAAAACTCAACTCAAAGTGGATTAAGGACCTAGGAATTAAACCAGAGACCCTGGGTCTAACAGAAGAAAGAGTAGGCCCTAATCTTCATCATGTGGGTTTAGGCCCCAACTTCCTCAGTAAGACTCCTATAGTGCAAGAATTAAAATTAAGAATAATTAAATGGGATAGATTCAAACTAAAAAGTTTCTTCTCAGCAAAATAAACAATCTGTGAAATGAATAGAGAGCCTACATCTTGGGAGCAAATTTTCACCCCTCACACATCAGATACAGCACTAATCAATCTCTAGGGTATATAAAGAATTTAAAAAGCTAAACATCAAAAAAAATCAATAAATAGGCTAAGGAACTGAACAGACACTTCTCAGAATATGATATACAATCAATCAAGAAATATATGAAAAAATTTTCATCATCTCTAGCAATTGGAGAAATGCAAATCAAAACTACTCTAAGATTTCTTCTTACTCTTGTCAGAATGGCAGCTATTATGAATATAAACAACAATAAGTGTTGGTAAGGATGTGGGGAGAAAGGTACACTCATACATTGCTGATGGGACTGCAAATTGGTGCAGCCAATAAGGAAAGCATTATGGAGAATCCTTGGAAAACTTGGAATGGAACCATCATTTGACCCAGCTATTCCTCTCCTTGGTCTATACCCAAAGGACTTAAAAACAGCATACTACAGGGACACAGCCACATCAATGTTTATAGAAGCACAATTCACAATAGCTAAACTGTGAAATTAACCTAGAAGCCCTTCAGTAGATGAATGGATAAAAAAATGTGGCATATATACACAATGGACTATTACTTAGCAATAAAAGAGAATAAAATCATTGCATTTTCAGTAAATGGATAGAGTTGGAGAAGATAATGCTAAGTGTAGTTAGCCAATCCCCAAAACCAAATGCTGAATATTTTCTCTGATATGAGGATACTGATTCATAGTGGGGTAGGGAGTGGGAGCATGGGAGGAATAGAATAATTCTAGATAGGGCAGAGGGGCTAGAGGGGAAGGGAGTAGACATGGGAGTAGAAATGATGGTGGAATGTGATGGTTATCATTATCCAAAGTACATGTATAAAGACATGAATTAGAATGAATATACTTTGTGCACAACCAGAGATATGAAAAATTGTGCTCTATATGTGTAATATGAATTGTAATATGAATTGTAATGCATTCCACTGTCATATATAAAAAAATCAATAAAAATGAAATTTTAAAAAATCTATATTCGTGGAGCATATATAGTAGAGAGTTAAAAGGTAAAGAAAACATATAAACACAATATGACAGGTTGTAAATGTTGCTATGAAGAAAATTTACATTAAATAAATAATAAAAGGTAAAAAAAGAATGACTATTATCAGAAAGCCTAAAAATAACAAGTATAATTCTTGAAATGTGCTGAATATTCTAGTTAAAATTAAAAGAGCCATTATGTAATACAATATAACATTTTCTCCAAAAATTACAAATAGTTCTATCCTATGACTCAGCAATCCCATTTCTATGTATATATTTAAAGGAAATGAAATCAATATGTTAAAGAGCTTTCTGCATTCCAGTGTTCATTGCAACACTTTTCACAGTAGCCCGGAGATGGAAACAACCTAAATGTCTATCAGCTGATGAATGGGCAAATAAAATGTAGTACACATACACAATGAAATATTATTCAACCATAATAACTAATTAAATTTTGTCAGTTGCAGCAACCTAGATGGTACAAGAGACCATTATGTTAAGTGAAATATTCCATGCACAGAGAGTCAAGTATTGCATAATTTCATTCATATGCAAAATATAAAAAAAATTTCATCTCATAGGAGTTGAAAGTAGAAGGGTGGTTACTAGAAGCCAGAAGGAATTAGGAAAGAGGAAAGAGAAAGGAGAGGTTAATCAATGGGTATTAAGTTACAGACAGATAAGAGCAAGTTCTGATGTGGTATTCCACATTGGTTGAAAATTGATAACAAGAATATTCGACACATTTCAAAAAGCCAGAAGAAAGGATTTTAAAATTTTTCCATAAAGAAATAATAGATATTAGAGAAGATAAATATGTTTTTTTAAAATTTTTTTATTAGTTGCTCAAAACATTACAATGATCTTGACATATCATACATTTGATTCAAGTGGGGTATGAATTCTTTTTTTTTCCACATGTACAGATTGCAGTATCACATTGGTTTTACAGCCACGTTTATACATACAGCCATATTAGTGTCTATTGTATTCTGCTACCCTTCCTATTCCCCCCTCCCCTCCCTTCCCCTCCCATCACCTCTCTCTACCCACTCTGACACTTTTCTTTCTCTCTCTCTCTCTTTTTTTTCTTCCTCACACCATCTTGTATGTAATTTTGCATAACAATGAGGGTCTCCTTCCATCTTCCATGCGATTCCCCTTCTCTCTCCCATTCCCATGCATCTCTCATCCCTACTTAATGGTAAAGAAGATAAATATGTTTAACATGATTTAATTATTATGTAATATATGCTTATATCAACATATTACATAGTTTGCCTTTAGTATGTACGATTTTTAAGGGTGTTCTGTACAAGTAAAAACTAATTTTCAAAAAACTCAGTTAAGATTAATAGTATATTTATCACAGAAGAATACATAATTAATTGAAGATAAATATGAATAAATCACAGAATATGAGGAACAAACTTTCAAACATAGAAAAATTGATTATTAGCACATATTGATTATACATATTAATGGATTTTATTGTGACATTTCCATACACACGTATCACGTGATTTATTTATACTCACACTCACTACTACCTTCTTTTACTTCCCTCACCCTTTAGTCCCTTTACCTTTCATAATTTCATAATTTCCTGGATTTTAATATTATCTGTGGTGATATCTTCATTTTCATCTCTAAATTTGTTAATTATGGTCTACTCTATTTATTTTGATTTAGCTAAGGGTTTATACATTTGTTTATTTTTTCAAATAGCCAAATGTTTATTCCACTTATTTTTTAATATTTTTTTTTCAATTTCATTAATTTTGATTCTGATTTTAAATTATTTCCTTTCTTCTACTGATTTTAGAATTAGTTTTTTTCTTCTTTTCTAGATCATTCAGGTTTAACATATGATTATTTAGGATCTTTCTATTTTTTTTTTAATGTAGGAACTCTGTGCACTAAACTTTACTCTTACAACTGCCTTTATAGTTTTCCAGAGATTTTGTCACATTGTATCATTCTCATTTGGTTCTAAGAATTTTTTTATCTCATGATTTTTTCTGTGATTCGTTCCTCATTCAAAAGTGTATTCTTTAATCTTCAGGTGTTAGGACTTCAAATTTTATCCTGTTATTGATTTCTAATTTTATCCCATTATTATCTGATAGTACATATGAAATTATCTATTTCTTGCATTTACTAAGATATGCTTTGTGACTTAAAATGTAATCTATTCTAGAGAAAGTTCTATGTGCAACTGAGAAGAAAGTAAAGTCATTTTTCATTTCGTGAAATATTCTGCAGATGTCTGTTAGGTCTATTTAACTAATACTATTTTAAAATATGAAGGATCTTTATATTATTTATGTCTGGATGACCCAACTAATGATGAGAGAGCTGTGTTGAAATTTCCTAGTATTATTTTATTGGGGTATATTTGATTATTTTTATTTATAGTAGAGTTTGTTTTAAATACATAAGTACACTCATATTAGGGGCATAAATATTTACAATCATTATGTCTTCTTGTTGAATGATTCTGTTAACCAGTGTAAAGTGACCTTCTTTGTTTCTTAAGATTATGTTTGACTTGAAGTCTACTTTGTCAAATATAAGAGTAGTTACTCTTGCTTGCTTTCAGTTTCATTTGTATGATATATGTTTTCCCATTCTTTCATCTTCAGTCTGTGGATGTCTTTAATTATAAGGTGAGTCTCATGTAAACAACATATGGTTGCATCTTTTTTTTTTCTAATCCAATATGCCAATCTTTGTCTTTTGTTTTAGGAGTTTGGATCATTTACATTCAATGTTATTATAGAGGGATCCTTTACTTTTTTCCATTTTGACTTCTTTTTTGATGCTTATTTCAGGTTTGATTCTCCTTTCATTAACTGTTTTTTCTAGTCTAATTCATTCCTGTACTGGTTTTTATCTTTATTTTTCATTTCTTCTTCATGAAATATTTCATTGATTATATTTTACATTGCATATTTAGGGGTTATCAAGTCATTTATTATTTGCTTATCATGGGAAGTGTTTTCTTTTTTCATTTCCAATTCTGAATCATAATCTTGCTGCATATTGTAATCTTGGTTGGCATACACATTCTTTCAGGGCTTCCTATATATTATTCCCAGCCCACCAGGCTATAAGGATTTGATTTGAAAAGTCAGTTGAAATCTGAATTGGTTACTCAAAGGGTAGCCAGCCATTTTCTCTTGAAACTTTTCTATCCTTATTCTATATGTTACGCAATTTTTGGAGAAGATTTTTTTTGATCTTGTATATATTTGGGGTCCTCTATGCTTCTTCTATTTGGATTTCCATCTCACTCCTAAGATTTGGAAATTTTTAGAATATTACTTCATTTAAAAGAATATGTATTCCTTTAGTTTGTATTTTGGAGCCTTCTTTTACCCAATAATTCTTAAATCTGATCTCTTAATGTTAACCCAGATTTCTTGAATATTCTGGTCACGATCTCTTAACATAGTTTCTTTATTGTCAACTTTATTTTCAAGAATATATACTTTGTCTTCAAGGCCTCAAATGTATTTCAAAGTGATCTAATCTATTGGTGATGCTTCCCACTGGCTTTTTATTTTTTACTGATTTATTGAATATTTAATTTCCAGAATTTCTGTTTGATTCTTTTTATAATCTACTTATCTTTATTAAAATGATCTTCATGTCCTGCGTATTCTCTCTAAATTGCTCTTAACCTCTTCTTTTAGCTCTTTGCATATTTTACCTATGAATTTTCTAAATTTTTTCTTCAACATTTCCTCCATTGTGGTGTCAATCACATCAGTTGATGAAGTGTTTTGAACTGTCTGGAGTGGTCTTTTTAAACATATTTTTTAGTTATAGATGGGCACAATACCTTTATCTTATTTGTTTTTATTTTTATGTGGTGCTGGGCATCGTACCCAGTGCCTCAGGCATTCTAGGCAAGCACTTTATCACTGAGCCTCGACCCTAGCCCTGGGGGTGGTCTTTTTTTATACTGCTTGTACGTCTTGCTTTTTTTTTCATGTTGCTTGTATGTTTACATATCCCTTGGGATCATTATCATTTCTTCTCTCATGCTAGGGACTATTTAGTGAGGTTCTATCTCTTTACAGCCCCAGACTTTTGAATATCCATTTATTGATATTATCACTCTGTTTGTGACTTCTCCTGTTCCCAGTATCAGTACAATTTTAAGAGAAGACACTAAACACTATTTGTGACATCACTTCACAGCAAAGACAAGATGAATTTATCAACCTTAAGAAACAACAAAAATTTGTTGATAGTGTTCTACCCAGTTCCTCTCATCTAGGCATAGACTTGTAATAATATTCTGGAATAGTTTAAAAGTTAGTTATTTAGGAAAATAAAATTGCTATAATATTATATAGGGGTTGAAATGGGGAAGAGTGAAAAATTGAATAAAAAATAAAACACACAAAAAGAAGGAAAGAAATGATATAAAAGAAAAATACCATCAAGTTAAAAAGAAGAAAAAGATGAATGCGAGATTTGAGACCATAGCAGGTAATGTACTGGGTAAAAGAGGGGTTAAGAGAAGAAAGTGTAACCTTGAGATAAGATACAAAGATAAAATTATTCCAGTTAATGCATTTAAACATTAGAAGAAACATAATTCATGGGTTAAGTGAAAATATCAAATATTAAAATAACAGCTATCAAAACAAAGTGAAAAAATATTCAAAATCAATTTTTATGTTAGAGCTATTTATAGTACATCAGGCCAAGAGAGAGAGAATTCTTATTGAGTCTTGCTGGTTTGAATTTCATCAGGTTTGAGAACTCTTCATCTTGGGGTATCCCGAGATGCTGGGGTACAGGAAACACACCTATGATTGCTGTGAACCTCTCATCATCCACTTCTCTGTTCTCATTTGTCAGCCCAGAAGCCTGAGCTTTGATGCTTCTAGGATGCTGTGCTATGTCTTCTGACTTTTCCTATTGTATGTGGGAGCACAGGATGCAGGCATCAGAACTGTTGCTCTGATTTCAGAAATAAATCCATCAAAAACTATAGGAGAACAACATCAATATCCCCATTGTCAAGCAGCAAAGCTAAAAAAGAAAACTTAAAAATAAGAAATAAAAAGCACAAAAGGGAAAAACCCCAAAAGCAACAACAAAACAAAAAACAAAAAAGTCATTATCTCTTGGAAAAAGTGAAATATATATTAAAAGTTTAATTAAGGGTAAATGAATCATAAAATAGGAAAAAAAGACAAAAAATCCCCTAGAAAAATATGTGTATTGGTATACATATGAATCAATCAACAAATATAGCCAGGACAACAACTGAAAATTATTGCATTATTTAAGATCATAATAAAATGAAACTTAAAATAAAAAAACAAGATAAAAGAAACCATTTTAATACTTAGAAGTTAAATAATACACTTTTGAATAAGAAATGAATAACATGATTCTATATTTTAAAAACCCAAAAACTCATCAGAAGACCTCCAGAGATAAAAAAAAAAAAAAAAAACTATTCCAAACAGTAGCAGGAAACAAGATGAATATACACAAATCAATAGTTTTCCTATGTTTCAATAATGTATTTGCTGAAAAATTAATCAGGATATATATTCTATTCACAATAACTTCCAAAAAATACTTTGGAATTAACATAAACAGGGAGGTAAAATACCTCTACAATAAAAACTATAGAACACTGAAGAAAGAATTTGAAGATATTAGAAGGTGGAAAGACTTCCCGTGTTCTTGGACTGAATTCATATTAAAGTGTTCATACTACTAAAGACACTGTACAGATTCAATGCAATTCTTACCAAAATACCAATGTCATTCTTCACAAGCAGAAAAAGAATGGTTCTAAAATTCATTTGATTGAATTAGAGACCTAGAATAGCTGAAGCAATCCTGATAAAGAAGAGTAATACTGGACGCATCACAATACCTGACCTTTAATTATACTACAGAACTATAGTACTAAAATGGCACCAAAACATACATGAAGACAAATAAAATAGAAGAGAAGACACAGAGACAAACCCACATAGATAAAGTCAACTGATACTTGACAAAGATGCCAGAAACGTGCATTAGAAAAAGTCTTTTTAAAATGGTACTAGGAAAACTGTATATGTATATGAATAATAATAAAATTCGATCCATATCTATCACCCTTCACAAAAATCAACCTAAAGTAGACCAGAGACCTAGAAATTAGGCCAGAAACCCTGCAACTGCTACAAGAAAAGATAAGCTCAACACTCCAATGTATTGGTACAGGCACTGAATTCCTTACCAAACTTCTAAAGTGCAAGAAATAAAACCAATGATCAATGCATGGGACAGCATCCAATTAAAGTTTCTTTACAGCAAAAGAAACAATTAAGTTTGTGCAGAGAGAGACTACACAATGAGAGATATTTGTGACCTGCTCCTCAGACAGAGAATTAATACCAATAATATATAAAGAACTCAAAAACTTAACATCCCCCAAACAAAAAGCCAATTAATAAGTAGGCTGAAGATTTAAAGAAATACAAAATTCTTCTCAAAAGAAGAAATACAAATGGTCAACAAGTATATATTTTTAAAAGTTCAACATTAACATTTCCAGCAATCAGGGAAATGTAGATGGAAGTTATATTGAAATTTCATCTTACTCCTGTCAGAATGATAATTAATAGAACAAAAATACTAATAAATGTTGGCAATAATATTGGGAGAAATGTACACTCATACATTGTTCTTGGGGCTGAAAATTATCACAAACACTCTGAAAAGCAGTATGGAGATTCCTCATAAAATTAAGAATGGAATCACCATATAAACCAGCTAAGCCTCTCCTTGTTAGAACAATATAAGTGGGGGAAGGAGGGTGCACCATGAAAATGAAAGGGAAATCAGTAGAGGATGGGGTTTGAGGGGGCAGAATGAGGAAAAGGAAAAAAGAAGTACATTAGAATGAAGTGATCAAACTTTTCTATGTCTATATATGGATATACCACATGCAATTTCACCTTTATGTATATAATTTATTAATTTAAAAATACTAAAATATGAATAAATACCAATAGAGCAGAGGAAAGAGAGCAGTGGGGTTGAGCAGAGGACGGAGAGGGAAGTACTGGGGTCTGAATTGGAGCAAATTATATTCTATGCTTGTATAATTATGTCAAAATAAACCCCCAAATTATGTTTAACTATATTAAAGTATTTTTTAAAAACCATACACTTTACTTATGGTTAATACATTCAAATTCCTCTTTTCTAATTATTTTGAAATGTGCAATAAATTGTTTATAATCATATTCATTGTGCTGTGCCATAGAACACCAGTACTTATTCCTCACCTAAACAACAATATAATAACCACTGTTCCACCTTTCTCGCATCTCTGTATTCCCTCTTCTCCCAAATCTGTATTAATTACTATTCTTCTCTCAACTAATAGTAGATCAATTTACAACTTCTTTTTAAATTACCTTACACATCCATTTCAATTTTGAAATAGGTAACTATGGAATGCACCAAACATAAAATTATATTTTACATTATTGCCTTAAAATTAATGCCATTTTATAGAAGCAATAAAAGAAATGTGAAATATTTAAAATAACACATTATTTTGAAAAACTTTTTTTGCTTTAGTTTGAGAAATGCTGCCTAAACTTACTATATTACATTGATAAATTCACCCTGATTTGTTGGAAGATAAGACACAGGTTGAGTTTGATTCCTCCAACATAAATGTGATTAATGAAATATATGTTATGTGCCATATTTATAAACTATGACTCTATGAGAAACATTTCTCAAATCAGCCTATGGTAGAATAACTCCTAAGCTTTAATTTGCTGTTGAAACACACAGGGATTCTGTTAAATAAATACTGAATTAGTAAATCTGATATGGGTTCTGAGATTATTCTTTTTAAGACAATCAGTGTTGATGCCCACTCTCATGCTCCATGAACCACTCTTGGAATAGCGAGTATATAGAGCAGTGGGTCACATCCTTGATTATATTTTCAATTCACGTGAGCACTTCATAAAATTATTGGTTGACACAATTGATCTGGAATTTTGCCTGGGCATTGGAAGTTTCTTTCATGTAGAAATATTTAAAGCAGTTAAAGGTTCATGGCAAAATTGAATAGAAAGAACAGTGTTCCCATTTACCTCCCTATTCCTACATATTCACAGTCTCTCCCCTATCAATATCTGACAGCAAAGTTACATATTTTATTTTTTTTTACAATCAATGACACATCACTACCCTCCAAAGGCATAGTATATATTACAGTACAATCTTAGTGTTGTACACTCTATGGATTTTGACAAATGCATTATTATGTGTGTTCATCACACAAAATAGTTTCCCTGCCCTGAAAATACTCTGGGCACGGCTCATTCATTCTTACTTCCTCTCAATCCTTGCACCTACTGATATTTTTTATATCTACATAATTTTGCCTTATTCAGATTGCCATGTAACTGGGATCATATGGTATGTAATTATGTTAGGTTGGCTTATCTTTTTGTGGGGGGATAATAAAGTTCAGTTTAGCAATTATTTTTGTCATGAATTATGCCTTTGGAATTGTATGTGAAATCCTATCAACATACACCAGGTCATCAAGATTTTTTTCTGCATTACTTTTTGGGAGTTTTCTAGTTTTGTACTTTACAAGTAAGTCTTTTAATTTATATTTCTCTTATTGCTAATCACATTGAGTTTTTTGTATGTTTGTTGTCTACTCTCATTTCTTCTTTTGAGAATGCCTATTTATTCATTTTCCTTTTTATTAACTGAATTATTTATTATTATGGTGTCAAGTTTTATGAGTTATTTATATTTTCTGAATATTAATCCTCTGTCATAAGGATTACTAGCAAGGATTTTGTTTCATTCTGTGTGTTCTCTTTTCACACTCCTGTTTTCTTTGTTATATAGAAGCTTTTTAATTTTATGTGATCCCACTTACAGATTCTTTGTTATTTACCATAATATTACACAAATGGCCTTTTGTTCAATTTCCAATTAAGTCCACATTTCCCTCTGAAACATCATGAACACAGTCTTTACATCTTTATTCTGATCTTCTAGATTTCTACAAGAATCTCTTATTAAGTTTACTTACAGCAATCCCAAGTTTCTTCAGCTTCCAGTCTGAATTTTAAACTTTCCCAAACTCTTCCTGAAAACCATTTCCAAACAATTCTGAATCATATGGTCACATTGGTCATAGTAATGACCCCACTTCTTGGTAGGGTCTGTTTTAGTCAGCTTTGCATTGCTGTTATCTATCTAACAACAACCACTTAGAGGAGGCAAAGTTTATTTTTGCTCAGGTCTTAGATATTTAGTATTTCCAGAGATTCAATCCATGCTCTGCTGAACCCATTGCTCTGGGATTAATGTGAGACAGCACATCATGTTGGAAGACTGTTGTTCCATTAATAGCAGTCTCAAAGCAGAGTGGAGGAGAGTGATAGTGTTGCAGGGAAAATGAACCCTTAGAGGGTATGCCCAGAGTGACTCATCTTCTCCAGCCATGCCCCATCAGATTAAAGTTATCACCCAGTTTATTCAAACTAAGATGGACTGATTAAGTTACAGCTCTCATGGTCTAATCATTTCACCTTCACACATTAATTCCTACACTGGAACTTTTCGGGGATACCTCATATCCAAATCATATCCTCCAAACAGTTTTATATGGCATACTTATTACACATATATAAGTTCAAAATCTTCTAATATTTTATAGATTCTAATGCAACACATTCTTCATTTATAAATTTTATTTCCCAGTTAAAATCAACAGAAACACTCTTACTCTAAAGGCTTTATCAGCCTCTTCATGTGCCTCCTAGTGTCTTTGGAACACTTGTAATGGCCATAATTTGAACCAGTGTTTCTAATGAAAGATGTTGCCTCTCAGTTTTTTGTTACATGCTATTTAAATGAAAATTGACTACTGGCTAGGTTCTCCTGGAAACAGAGGTTCTCAAAGGCCACAAGCCTCCACCACTATATATAATTCTTTATGCCATAGGAAACAACACCCAGTATCTTGACATGGCTGTTAAATAAATCCTCCATTAGTCAGGATGGAGCCCAAATTGGGTCTGTGGTGTATTTCACCTTCAAGATAGAGTAGCTTTCCTCGTTCTCAGTCTCTTGCCATATTACATGATGCTGAAGGTCACATCTATACTAGATACACTCTTTCTTAGAAAGCTCACTGGGATCAACTGAGTGGAGATGAAGAGGTGCTCATAGACTATGCAAATGATGCCACTAACCATCATTTGTGATTGAGATCAGTGGAAAGTTGCTGCTTTCATCCCTTAGTCAAGATATCCATAATAAAGTATTGGACCCAAGAAACAACATACTTTTACAAACTCCAGGTAGTCATTTGTGCTGGATAACAAATGATACTTTTTTCCTATTTGTTATAAAACATTGAACTCTAGTCTAAAACTTTTTAATTTCAGGATACAGGATTCTGGGAATCACTTGCCTAGTAGATACCCAAAATATCAGCCAAAATCACATGTATTTCCACATATACCAAAGCCACAGTACAAGACCTCGCCAGGATACTCTTTATTCCCTTAACAGTTACCGAGACTACTGGTAATATCCTAAATACAAACTACTTAACTTCTTAAAATAGAAAATGTTGAACTGTTGGAAGAGGCATTCAATAAAAACATTCATATCTTTGGTATATTTCAAGTTGCTTGTTTAACTGAGAGTCATGATTGTTTCCTTAAGCAACATGTTTTTAAATTATGGTAAAGAAAATAAATCCCTAAATGTGTGTCTATTGTACAAGCTTTAAAAAATCCTTATGAATTTTCAATCTTGCTCCTATCCCATAAGATCTAGAGGTCTAATAGTATACTCTATCATACATATCCTTCTGGAATCTATTAATAATAGACTGTCCTACAGGCCAGGCAGTTACTCTGACAGGAATCCATTTGAATATAAGTTTCCACAAAATAAACATAATTATTAATTTGTCAAGTGCAGCTGTGTAACATTCTTTTTTAAAAAATATTTTTTGTTGTAAATGGACACAATACCTTTATTTTATTTATTTATTTGTATGTGATGCTGAAGTCTAACCCAGTGTCTCTCATATGTGAGATGAGCACTCTACCACTAAGCCACATCCCCAGCATAGAATTCTTAAGATTTAATCTTCATTTTAAGGCTCAGGGCACTTTCATTAATTCACAATTCAGAGGCCAAAACTCTCCAAATTGGCCACTGAGTCAAGTAAACATTATAAATGCTAAGTCCCACAACTACTTGAGTGGTTATACACTTAAAAATTTATACCTCAGTCTCCATTCTAGGTGACACCATCCTGGAAGGTCACTGATGGTTATAATATTGCTGAAGCCCAAGACTGCACTATTTGGAGATGACTTCACTTTCTGCCCTGAAAACAACTTAAAATCAGACACATATCTCTGTCTTAGTGATGCCAATGGACTGCTTCTCCTGAAGCATAAATTGCATGTGTGATATTTTTGTTTTCTTCAAATAATATTTGAGGATCTACTATATTTCTAATCATGCTCTCTGATTAGTCCATGGTCCTTAATCATCTTAATCTTAATCTCTGTCACAATGTAAATCCTATACTCCTATCTCTAAAGGTAAATCTGAAAGAGGTTACTACTATCTATGTCATTCTAAAAATTAATGGAGATTGTTGCTTTACCTAGGCAGCATTTGCCTCATATCTATTAAACACTTGACCCCTTAGAGAGAGGAGTACTCAATCCTCAAAGTTTCTTAGTATCCTCCTAGAGTTTTCTTCCATAGTCTATCTACTACTTTGCACCTCTGATATAGCAAAACCTCTTACTCTTTCTCCTTAAATGTACAGAAATACCACAAGTCTTTACATATGCCTTATTAATTTTTCAGGTCATGTCCTCCAACAAGATAATTCCTCGTCTTCCCACCATGATATATGCAACAGCAACAGAAACAAAACTGAGAAATCTTTTGAGAAAGAAAATTAACAAAAAAATACTAACACAACCCACTAAATGAGAAAAAAAATGTTTATAATTATTAATTCTGATAGTGGTCCAGACATAGTGGTGCACACCTATAATCCCAGCAACTAGGGAGGCTGAAGTAGGAGGATCAGTTAGTTTGAGTCCATCCTTAGCAATTTAGAGAGATCTTCAGCAGTTTAGATCGACTCAGTCTCTAAATAAATAAATAAGTAAATAAGAACTCATGATGTAGCTAAGCTGTAAAGAGCCCCCCATTCAATCTCAAGCATGACACACACACACACACACCACACACACACACACACACACATTAAAAATATCTGATAAGGATTTAAAAATCAGAATAAAAAGACTATTCATAAAATAAAAATTAATCATAAAAATGATCAAATATTAGAAATGGACAATTTATTTCTTACACATTTCTCCAAAGAAGATATACAAATTGCTAAAAATCTCATGAAAAATGTTCAATATAAGTAATTAAGAAAATGCAAATCCTTAAAAAAGTAGCTGTAAGTTAAATAAACAAACAAACAAAAAAAAAAAAAAAAACCCAG
>NW_026000305.1:6706382-6736446 GCF_001458135.2 Marmota marmota marmota | reverse complement strand
AGGGAGGGGGCAGGGCGTTAGCAAGGATGGTGGAATGTGATAGACATCATTATCCAAAGTACATGTATGAAGACATGAATTGGTGTAAACTTTCTTTATATACAAACAGAGATATGAAAAATTGTCCTGTATA
Organism: Marmota marmota marmota; assembly: GCF_001458135.2. Lineage (NCBI taxonomy): Eukaryota > Metazoa > Chordata > Mammalia > Rodentia > Sciuridae > Marmota > Marmota marmota. Next base: position 6,736,313 of record NW_026000305.1, on the reverse strand, counting down.
TGTGTAATAAGATTTGTAAAGCATTCTGCTGTCATTTATTTTTTTAAAAAAATCAATAAAAAATAATAAAAAAGAAAGAGTTGCTTTTGCTCTTCCATGTTGCTTTGGAAATAAGATTTGGGGAAGGTTTCCATTTTCCTAGCTGATAAGAGGGGTTCAATGTTCCTAAACTGTGCACACATGTGGTTTATACTGAAAACTCATTTCCCCTCTAAAAGTCTGGAATTTTCATTTGTGCAAGGCAGTATGTACATGTGTGACTGACTTTTGGTATAATCTCTTGTATCCTAGGTTCAGGCAAGAATTCCTCATAGACAACATTTTATGTGTGGTGTCATAATTGGATGCTTAAGTAATTAAGCATGTCTCCTGGTACTCCATGGGGTGAAGATACTTTGAGGAGATTGTATCTGACTTCCTCTAGATATTGCCCTTGAGCCTTTTTCCTTTCCTTATCTTGCTTTTTATGCCTTCACCATAATAAATCATATCTGTCAATATGACTATAGGTTAAGACCTGTGTGTTCTCCTAGTGATTCATTGAACCTGAGTGGTGGTGGTGGAATTTTTGAAAATGATTCCAAGTCAGTACAACATGTCAAAAACATCATTTGGAAAAAAGAATTATTAAGAGGGTGGGAATGATGAACGTTTCCTGTTTGGGTGACTACAGAGTTATCCATAGTACAATATAGCAGCTAAGCGTCTGTTTATTATGAACATTATTAAAAGTTATGCCTTCAGCTCAGAATGATTCATCCAACTCTAGAAGAATTGGCTTATAGTTTTATACTTTCAGCTGTGAAAAAATCAAGCAAACAATAAAAAAGAAAAAAGAAAAAAAGCTCAGCCTGTATGGTCCCTTGCTTTTCATTCTCTCTTCCACCTTGGTGGAGAAAGAGGCCAAATTTTCCTAAAGGGAACATTGGTCTGGGGCAAAAGTGTTTAAAATGTATGCCACACTCTGCTCTAAGTAGGAAGGAAAAAAGGTTAAAATAGTTGCTAGTGTTGGAACAAAACTTCAAAGAAAACAAAGGGAAGAGTAACAGAAATACAGTAGCAACTGTTGCAGCAGCACCCCACCCCTCAACCACATTCTGAAAGGGATCTTTGCTGGCAGTTCTTATGTTAACCCTGTAAGTGCTAAATTTACTGATAGGACTTTGGATAAACTTACAATGAAACCAGGAGCAATTTTTAAAAAATGACTTTGCATTTTGGGTCTATTGCAACTGGATGTAGAAATTAATGTAAATATTATATACTTGTAACTTCATAAATGTAAAAGAGATATATCAAGGAAGGCCATTTGCAAAGAAAAAAATGTTAATGGTACACAACTACCTCTCATCCCTGTAGGTGGATTAAGTTTCAAATTCTTTGAGAATTGGAAACAGAACAAATTTCCATAATTTATAACCTTTACTTTGGTTTTGCCTTATTGAAATTTCTAGTAAAAGGTAGATAACATGCAAAAGAGGTAATCTTTAGATGAAGATAGATGACTATATTTTGTTTTGTTTTGTCCTGTGGATTGAACACAGGGGCATACTGAGCCACATCCCCAGTAATTTTTATTTATTTTTCTATTTTTATTTGGAGACAGGGTCTCTCTATGTTGCTGTTACTGGCTTTGAACATGCGATCCTCTTACCTCAGCCTCCCAAGCCACTGGAATTACAGACATGCACTCCTGTGCCCTACCATTATTTTTTTTTTTTAATATTTTTAGTTGCCAGTGAGTTCTTGTGAAATCATATGCCTGGATTTAGAGGCTAATTATTCCCCAACATAAATTTCAACTCAGACTGACTAAAGCAAAAGTTTAGGAAAGTCTTGCTTGACATTTGGCATTGAAATATGACTATCTGGATATGTACTACTTGGCTTTCTTGTAGTCAAAGAAAATCTGCTTTTTTGGAATATTTAAGTCATGGATCATTATTGCCTGTACCTGAAATTAAGATAACCTGATACTGTCTATGTATATTTTATCCTCTGCACAAACTATAGTGAGCTGAACACAGCCATAATTTTAATGAACAGAGCATCAGCTCTGAGACTCACAGGTATTAGGATTAACATCTGGGGGGCTCATAAATTAGGAAAACACTAAGAACGCTAGCTGAATAGCTTGGGTCACTTGTAGATTGCCAAAGATAGGGTTTTGTTTCTTTTTAGAATCATTTAAAACTGAGCTTCTTGCTTATCAGATTTTTATTTCTAACAAAAACACTAAATATATTATTTTAATTACTATTGGAAATTGCCAGAGAGAGGAAAGAACTTCACAGGGACTGTGACCACCCACACATTCCCAACACATTGGCTACTCAAATGCTTCTTGGGAATGTCTAGATGAACCTAACTTTGACTAGTTAGGTTCAGTTTTCTGGAATATTTACAGTTTACAACAATGGACTATATTTCATTCATCTTTCTCTTGGCACAAATATAGTAAAACAATTTGATTTTTAAATGCAATTGCCCCCCAAAAGGGATTAATTTATTCTAGAACATGTGGTGGATCAAAGACAGGACAAAAGGCTTTAAGATGCAAACCCATTTTGAAATTTTTTGAAACTCCATTATTTTGTCCTAACCAATTCCTAAACATAGCATATCTTTCTGTTTATGTTGTATAAAATATTTTTTCTATAAAAATGTTTTGAAGTGAAATACATTGATTTTGTGACAGAGGGGGGAAAAAGAATTCTTATACCTGAGGATGCATGGAAGAATGGAAGTCATTAATTATCTCTGTTTTCAAAAGTTTTCTGGAAGCTTTCATTTTCCCCCAAAGAAAGATGCCTGTTGCTGTCTTTCCAAGCTGTTGGGGGTGCTTTAAATTCATACTGACTGCTTAACCTATACCTGACAGGTTGTTGAATATAAGACAACAGGAGGAAACCAGGTGTAGTGGCACATACCTATTAATGTCAGCTTCAACAAAGCTGAAGCAGGAGGATTGCAAGTTCAAAGCCAGCCTCAGAAACTTAGTGAGACCCTGTCTCAAAATGAAAATTAAAAAGGGCTAGGAATATGGCTCAGTGGTTAAGCATCCCTGAGTTCAATACCTAGTATTCCCCCACCAAAAAAAAGGAAGACATCAGGAGATGGCCCCAAATCTTGAATTTCTACACAAAACACCTCCAGATCTTATCCACACACATGTAGTAGACAAACTGACACCATGGAACAGCAAAACTTTAACGGACTGCTACTAGGCATTCTCTTTGTCAACCAAGGCCTGAATCAAATCAAATAGACTGGCCTGGTAAACCTATAATAGGGTTAGTGGGATGTTACATTGGCCCTATTATCTTATACTTTGTAAACTAATGTAAATCCTGTTTGGGCTGCCCTAATAATTACAAACCATTTGTTTTCAGGGGAACCAAATTCCCTCTTGGATTATATCATGATCCTTCTGCCCTAGCCCTGGAAGGTTTTGGGGTCATCTTCAACTTACTGGCCATAACTGTGTTGTTCCTGAGTTGATTCCTCAAGCTACGTAAGAAAAAATTAATAAAAAACATAAAGAGAAAGACAACTGAATTTCTAAGACAGACCTTTATGATTTATGGGATGCATTTTAACAAGCAAACTCCAGACACCTAAAGGGCAGGACTGAGATCAATATTGAGATTGGTTTCACTCTGATACATATAATACTATTGATAATAATTTTGTTGTCAAGATAACTTCTTTGACCAAAAGGATGAACTTTGAAAAATTGTTAGCATAGCAAACCTAAGACTGCTATTCTTAGGAGGATCTACTTGCAACTCTGGCTTTTACTAATGTCTGGGTATATAGGTTTTAACAGGTTTTCCACCATTTGCCAACTGAGTTGTGTGTTGTACCTAACTTTTTGATCATGAATACACACTGATTTATGCTGAATACCCACTTTCCTTTGGGGAATCTAGAATTTGGGTACATTGTGGAAAGTAGGAGTCTTTGTGACTTATCCATGGTAAAACCTTGAACTTCTAGGCTAAGGTGAATTTTTCTGGAATGCAACATTTCACAATTGTCCTAATTGAATGCTGGAAGTATTATTTTCTATGTGACTGCATGAAACAAGGACCCTGATGATTTTATATGGTTTCCCTTGGATTTTGTGACTGCTGATATTTTCATTTTATGATTTTTTTCTACCTTATTGCCATAATAAATCATTAAATACCTGAGTAGATTATATGTTGAATTCTGCAGTTCCTCGTAGCATATCACTGAACAGAGGAGGAGTGTCTTAGAGATCCATAACACAGGAGCCCTTGTACATTTTGGTGACAATGTAAAATACTGCAGCCACTTGTGAAAACAATCTGTCATTTCATCAAAATGGCAAAGAAAGAAGTAAATATAGACATATATAAAAAACTTGTTCACAAGTGTTCATAGCAGCATTATTCATAATAGTCAAAGAGTTGAAACATTACAATTGTCCATCAACTAATACATGAATAAAACAAGTGTATATTTTTATATGTACATATGGAAATATCACAATGGAACACATTAATTTGTATTGGTAATATGCACTAAAATTATAATAAAGTATGATGTATCATTCAACAATAAAAGTGAATGATTACTGATGCATGATAAATCATGAATGAATCTTGATAATGTAATACTAAGTTAAATAAATCAGTCAGGAGAGACTGTATTAGCCTGTGTCCAGAAGCCATGCACTGGACCCCCACCATAACCACTTGGACCCTGACATGCCTGCACAGACCCTGCTACACACCAGCTCCCCATCAACCAACAAGAGACTCCTCTGGCTCCCTCCATTTTGGGACACTGCTACTACTTCCATAGTCCCCTGCACATGGTAGCCTGAACCTGGGATACTGGAAAGGGTCTGGAGACAGTCACTCATTGCATCACCATATGCCACAGTGTTGCATCTCCCAAAATGCCACAAAACACCACCCCATGGCCCGCCCTCGCTGCCTCATCTCTGAAAGCAGCCGCTTCCATTTTGGGACACCTTCTTGCCACCTTGGATTACCTCCTCTGCTGCGTTGCCATCTTTAGTTGAGGCAACTCCAATCTTGGTACACCAGCTGGGGCCTAGAAGCAATACCAACGTACCACCACCCCTGACAGCCATTAATCTGGCACATCACTTGCAGCTATGCGGCAGGTCTGTAGCTCTCAAAGCCTGGTTCTGACTGGCCCAATGCAGAATAGCTCTCTACAATAGGTATGCAGGCCCCAGAGATCACCTCAAAGGACCTCAGAGAGAGAGAGAGGTTCCTGAATGGAAACTAGAAAGGGAGAAGGGGCATGAGAGACAGAGTTTAGAGACTAAAGTAGACACCAAAAATTGTGAGGTCTATAGGCAATCTAAGGGGCTAAAACCAGGGGCCCACATCACATGAGTAGGCACCAAAGGAGGCCCACTTGGGGGTGCAGTCTTCCAATGGTATCAGCAAGGGCTATATCCCACATCCAGGATATCTGCCTCTAAGACCAACCCTCCCACATTATTAACCTTCATCACCCTGTGGATGGAGATACCCGCAATCACCCAACAACCCTGTCTATCGGATGAGAAGGGAAACAGAGAAGATACTGGACTCCAATAGAAACAATCATGCAATTTTCCTTTGAGATATTTTTCTTTCTTTCTTTCTTTCTTTCTTTCTTTCTTTCTTTCTTTCTTTCTTTCTTTCTGTCTCTTTTCTCACCCTCACATCCCCAACATTTGTGAAAGCAAGTACTTTCCATGCATTACGTAACTAAGGACTGGGATGTCGCCCTTGTTATTGGATAGGCAGAATTAGTATTGTCAAATGACCATACTACCAAAAATGTTATATAGATTGAATGCAATCCCAGTCAAAATCCCAGTGATATTCCTCATAGAAATAAAAAAGCAATCATGAAATTCATTTGGAAAAATAAGAGACCCAAAAATAGCCTAAGCAATCCTTAGCAAGAAGAGTAAATCAGGAGGCATCACAATAACAGATCTTAAACTATACTACAGAGCTACAGTAACAAAAAAAAGGCATGGTATTAACACCAAAACAGACATGTTGACCAATGGTACAGAATAGAGAACACAGAGACAAACCCACATAAATACAGTTATCTCATTCTAGACAAAGATGCCAAAAACATACATTGGAGAAAAGATAGCCTCTTCAACAAATGGTGCTTGGAAAACTGGAATTCCATATGCAGCGAAATGAACTTAAAACTTTATCTCTCACCCTGTATAAAACTTAATTCAAAGTGTACCAATGACCTAGGAATTAGACCAGGGACTCCACACCTAATAGAAAAAAAATGCAGGCCCCAATCTTCACCATGTTATCTTAGGACCTGACTTCCTTAACAAGACACCTAGAGTACAAGAAATAAAATCAAGAATCAATAAATGGGTTGGATTCAAACTAAAAAGGTTCTTCTCAGCAAAAGAAATGATTAATGAAGGGAAGAGAGAACCAAAAGAATGGGAACAAATTTTTATCACATGCACATCAGATAGGCCAAAAATCTCCAAGATATATAAAGATGTCAATAAATTTAACACCAAAAAAGAAAAAGAAAAGAAAAGAAATAACCCAATCAAAAAATGGGCTATAGAGGGGCTGGGGTTACGACTCAGCAGTAGAGCACTCACCTTGCAAGTGCGAGGCCCTGGGTTTGATCTTCAGCACCACATATAAATAAATAAAAAATAAAAAGAAAATGGGCTAAGGAAATGAGCAGACACTTCACAGAAGAAGATATACGATTGATCAACAAACATAAAAATGTTCAACATCTCTCACAATTAGAGAAATGCAAATCAAAACATCTCTTAAGATTTCATCTCACTCCAGTCAGAATGGCAATTATTAAGAATTCAAATAATAAGTGCTGGTGAGGATGTGCAGAAAAACATACACTGATTCATGGCTGGTGGGATTGCAAACTGGAACAACCACTTTTCCAAAGCAGTATGGAGATTCCTTAGAAAACTTGGAATTGAACTACTATTTGACTCAGCTATCTCACTCCTCAGACTATACACAAAGGACTTAAAATCAACATGCTACATTCATGCAGCCACCCCAATGATTATAGCAGCTCAATTCACAATAGCTAAACTGTGGAAACCACCTTGATGCCCTTCAACAGACGAATGGATAAAGAAAACTGTATGTATGTATNTAACACAATGGAATATTACTCAACCTGAACGAAGAATGAAATCATAGCCTTCACAGGTAAGTGAATGGAGTTTTAGAATATCATGCTAAGCGGAGTAAGCTAATCCCACAAAACCAAAGGCTGAATGTTTTCTCTGATAAGTTGATGCCAATCCATAAGGGTGGGGCAAGGGAATAATGGAGGAATTTTGTATTGAGCAGAGGGGAGGGCAGGAAGAGCAGAGTGTGTATGTGTGTGCAGGGTGGGGGGGAGATGGTGGAATGAGATGGGACATAATTATCCCTATGTATGGGTATGACTGCATGAATGGTGTGACTTTACATCATGTACAACCAGATAAATGAAAAGTTGTGCTCTATTTGTGTAAAAAATAAAATAAAATAATAAAAAAGAATGTATTATGTTGATTTTATTTATATAAAGTGCCCACAATAGATAACATAGATAAACAAAGTAGGTCATAGGACTGTGGAGGGAAGCAATGGGGAATGAGTGCTAACATGCTTTCTTAATTTTGTGATCAAAACATTCTAAAACAAGACTTTGTGCTTGTTGCACTTACATTAGGAATCTACTCAAAACCAATAAAGTAGTGCTTTAAGAATGGAATTTTGTTGTATTCAAATTACATATCAACCAAACTGTTAAAATTTACTTCAAGTAAAAATATATGCATATGATTTAACCCAATAATGTAGAGGAAATTTAGTTTGTAGGTAATAAGTTGAAGAATTAAGGGGCAATTTAAGAGAGAGAGAGAGAGAGAGAGAGAGAGAGAGAAATCACACTGATTGTAGAAATAGAGATTTTTATATAAAGAATTAACAAGTAGGTATAAAGTTATTATCAAAGTAACTAAAGGGCAAAAGGGAACTCTACAGTATCACAGATAGCTAAATGCAGAAACTTAATATCATCTCTCAAACTGAAAATCAAAGAAAAGGGTTAAAATTATTAAAACTTGGGAAATTAGAGGAGGGTGCATGTAGGTGAGTTTCAGATATCTGATAGTGCAGTGCTTCTCCTTGTGCTTTTTTCACTGAAATTGGGTTGAAAGAGATGGTGAACCTGGTTTTGCAAATGAATGTTAGAGATGCTTCAAGGGGATACAACTGCTGCTGTGGAATGGAAAAGTTTTGCTAAGGTGATGGTGATAGGAATTGGAAACAAAAAAAAAAAAAAGAGAGAGAGAGAATTCCTACTTTTTGATATAGCCTTACAAATTTCTTTCCAGTGACCTAAGTACCAAACCATAACAAAACTTCAGCTGGAAAAAAAAAAGAAATGTGATTTGAAGAATCTGAGCCCCAGCATCACTAAACTGATTATAGAAGATTGGGCTTGGAGAAGAAGAAATTAGCTTTATACCTGACACATATGGCATGATGCAAATTTAATAACTCAAACAGAACTATTATTCACTACAAAATTCAGAACTAATCCACTCCAAAATCCAAAAGCTGTTGGTTTAAATTGGTTAATAAATTCAATTGTCTAATGCAGTGTAAGGAGAAGTAGATTTTTTGGTGTGGTGCTGGGGATTGAACCCAGGGCATTGTGCATGTGAGGCAAGCACTCTACCAACTGAGCTATGTCCCCAGCCCCAAAGTAGATTTTATTACTAGATATTTTCTAAGATAGCTTTTGGCTCATTTGTCTTATTTTACATGAGTGGCCTTTTCCATGTAGTCTAATGAATTTACTTAAGTCCCACTGAAAACATGATAAAGTCATATCTGTAAGTAATTCTAAAAGCCTGTATATGTTTCATGTGCTTTATCTGATACATGACTTTTCTACATATTCCAAAAGTCACAAATTAATAAAGTTCCAAGAAAAGTAGTTTGGAGTTGTGGAAATATTTGGCAGAGAATTAAAACTACATATTCTTAAATTTCATTGAATGTCAATCAAATAATTGGTAGTCTACTTAAATTTATAGAGTAGATTTAGGATATAAAATGGTTTTTAATTATAATTTGTAGTATATATTAATCGTACAAAATAATTGATTTCTTTGTGACATTTTCATGCATGCATATAACCTACTTTGATCATATCTATCCTCCTTATTCTCCTTTATTACCTCCCATCCCCACACCTGCTGGTGCTCCTCTCCTTCATTGTGCCTACTTACACACTTATGGGCATCTAGACTGATTCCAAAACTTGACTGTTGTAAAAGAGTGCATTCATAAACATGGGTATTCAAGTATCTTTGTGGTATGCTGATTTCTAATTCCTATATATCCTGGAATAGTATAGCTGGATCACATGATAGTTTTTTTTCCTATTTTAATTTTTTGCGGAATCTCTATACTGATTTCCACAGTGACTGTAATACTTTGCATTCCTACTAACCATGTATATGAATTTCCTTTGCCATGCAACCTTGCCAGTATTTGTTATATATTTTTATTTTCTTGATAATAACCATTCTATCTGGAGTGATATAAAATCTATTTGTAGATTTGATTTGCATTTCCATGATGGCTAAATATGTTGATATATTTTCACATAATTATTATTCATTTATTCTTCTTTTGAGAAGTTTCTTTTCAGCTTGTTTGCCCATTTATTGGTTTGGATTTCTTGTTCTTTCAGCATTAAAATTTTGGAGTTCTTTATATATCATGGATATTAATCATCTGTCGGTTGAATAGCTGGCAAATATTTTATCCCATTCTATATGTTCTCCTCCTATTGTCTCCTTCACTGTTAAAAATATTTTTGGCTTGATGTCATCCAATTTATTGTCCCTTGGTATTATTTACTGAACTATAGGAATCTTATTGATAAACTCACTGCCTACCCTTATATGTTGAAGTGTTTCCTCTGTTTCCTTCCAGTAGTTGCAGATCTCTGGTTTTACACAGAAACTTTAATCAATTTTGCATTAACTTTTATAAGTGATGAGGGATAGGAACATAGTTTTACTTTTTTTATATATGGAAATCTACTTTTCCAAGAATCACTTGTTAAACAAGAAAGAAATAAGTCACATTATTTGTGTTTGCTGATGATATGATTCTATACAGAGAAGATCCTAAAAGTACTAGTAAAAGACTTCTAGAACTATATAATAACCTGAGCAAAGAAACAGAATGAAAAATCAACATACAAAAAAATCAGTAGCTTTTCTACATACCAATAGTTAGTCTGCTGAAGAAAAAATGAGGAAAACAATTAAATTGAAAATAGTTTCAAAATACATAAAGAAAAAAGTATAAGAAAGTTAAAGACTAAACTGCAGAAACCAGAAAAAGGAACTTGAAGAAAATCCAAGAAGTTTAAAAGACTAAATCAATATTGTTAAAATGACCATTCTACAATAAGTGATGTAAAAATTCAGTGCATTTCCCATCAAATTTCCACTGAAATTCTTAGAACTAGAAAAACAATAACACTAAAATCCATATGGGGGAATAAAAAACCCAGAATAATCCAAGGAATTAAAGTGGAAGATTAAGTAGGAAATCAATTAGGTTTAAAATTGAGCTTTTCTTTTTTTTTTCTTTCCATGTCATTTTAAATTTTTTTGTGTAGTCTTCTGTGTATGCTTTGATTCTTATCACTATTTCTTATTGCATGTGTTTATGAAAATTTATGTGATTTTATTAGAGAATTATATTATACATAATAATGAGGTTCATGTTGACATAATCATAAATGCATGGACTGTATTCTTTTATTATTAAATTGATAAAATATATCTATCTTTATATTTTCTTCTTTCTCATTTTTATACAGCACCTTCTAATTTGTCTTGCTTTGTCTTCTAATATTTCTTCTTCTTTCTCCCCCACCTTTAAGTTTTTCCTTTTTCTTTATTTTGCCCTTTTATCTCATTTTCAGTTTATGTTGTCTACAGTTTATTATACATTTTGTATTTTTATTGCATAATTCTCAGCCTATTCTGTATTTTTCCGTTTTTACCCTTTGTTAAGAGTTGTTTAAACTCTAAGGTGGCAGAATAGAACTAGACAATGATTCTTGATCTCCCCACAATACAGAAAAGAGTCAGAAAAGAAACAACTGATTTGAGGTGGGTTACCAAATAAACATTTTAAGAACAATATTACAAAGTCTGAGAATTGGAGAGACTTTAAGAGCACTTACTGGAGTAAGAAATAAGCACAGACTTCTCTAATTCCAAACCTGGATGAGGGTTGGGGAAGGAGGTGGGGTAACAGTGAGAGAAACAGAGCAAAAGAGGGTGCAGAAGGCACATAAACTCATCCCCTTAGAAATACCTAGAAAGAAAAATTTATTAGGAACCATGGTGTCCTTGAAGCAGATCCACCAATTTAAAACAAAATGGTGAATGGAAAGTCATGCCATACTCTGCAGACTTATTTTGAAGCCTACAGCTGACCAGTCACCCTTTAAATCATCATAGCACCTTCTCACCTCCAGATTACAACAAATTAAACCAGAAAGAGTACCTGGTATCTCTTAAAAATCTGTCTAGAAAAAACTTGTAGAGACCACTACCAGCCCAAAGTCGTTGAAACCCTTTTCCTCATCAGCAAGAAGAAGGGGCAAGGGGTGGAACACACCCACCCTGGGAAGGGCAAACCTAGCCCAGAGCTCGATGCAGCCTCTGTGAAAGCCTGGGTACAGGAAGAGTGTTTCATATAGTCACAGTGGGAGCCCAAGCAAAAATAAAGTTTTCCATGTAGTACCTGTGGGACCTCTGATAGAGACAGAGTAGTTGCTCCCAGTTTGCAGACACAGGAACTGAGAGTTCAGACCCATGTGGGAAGGCAGTTTGGGACCACAGCATAGAAGTGGGAAAGTGTCAGGACCATTACTACTGCTGACCAATGATACTGAGGGGACCCATAAAGGGACTGTTATCCTGATTGTCACTACAGTTTGTGTAGGGCCCATGCTGGAGTAAAACTACCTGGATGTACAGCTGCACAGAGAGCCTGTCTTTGGATTACGACAGCAGCCAGTGGAAGGCCAGGATGAGAAATTGCCTGAGTCCCAAGAAGCTTATATGAAAGGTGCAAAGATCATGATCACAACCAATGGGAGATCAGTCAAGGTGGAAAGCTGCCCTGGGTCCAAGGCAACAGAAAGTTATGACAGCCAGCCTGACCCTTGATCACAACTGGCTACTGACTAGGCATTCTTTGGGCCCTGGCTAGTCATTACTCAGTCCCAGTCAGCAGAGAGAAGCAAAACTTACCATTCACAAGCTGGGGCAGTGGAAGCTAAAACCCAGGTGAACTGGCTGAATCTCTTTTTTTACCCAGCTTTATCTACTTTTATTTTATTTTTTTCAATACTTTTATCTGTTCTAATTAGTTATACATAGTAAAAACAGTATCCCAGTGAACCACATTGGCCAGGGGGAATGCTTCTGCACTACAGATCATCCACTTAGAGCCCACAACCAGAGTGATTCTACTTGTAGACAGCAATCAGGCTCAGCTATACCTTGTAAAGCATTCTACAGAGGGGAACAAGTATACAGTGACCCACATCCATAACAGCAATAGCCCAAAGCCCTGCATCTCTAACTTTGGCACCCAATAGAAACAACCAACAGACACAATATTGCATCCTCTGAGCAGTAAGCCATAGGCCCCTGATCTGATAAAACAGAACGGGCTGGGAAGGTCCATAGAAAATAAGGAGTGGCTCCTGTGCTTTAGCACATTTTGAAGCATCCAAAGTCAAAGAATAATGGGCATCTTTTAAATATCCTAAATCCTAATAAATCCAAACCAAGATTCAACAAGAACTTTCTTCATATTTGCATGCTTTACTATGAATAACTCTAACCTAAACTTTTATCATATATATAAATCTTTATCTTGATTTAATAGTTGTTACCCTAATAGCCAACATGATACCTTCATTCAAATTGGATATATTTTTCTAATGGTTTAAAGCATTATCAAGGTTTAGATATCAGTTATTCCTTAAAGACTTGATTGACAGGCAATGCAAGAAAGTGAAATAATTTGGTTATGATAGAACTAACCAAATTAGTGCATTAATACCTTGAAAGGGATTAACTGAGTGGTATGGAAGGCATTTAGGGTATGGATGGAAGGTAGATCCCTGGAAGTATGANATATATATATATATATATATATATATATATATATATATATATATATATATATAGTCCATGTTGAGAAGAACTCTGTCTCTTCTAACTGGTGCAATTTCCTGAGCTGATTTCCTGTTTCACACTCTTCTGCCATGATGTTCTGCATCACCTTGTGACCAGAGCAATGGAATCAGCAATCTATGGACTGAGATCTCTGAAATTGTGAGTACCAAATAAACTTTTCCTCCTCTAAAATTGTCCTTGTTGGGTTTTTGGTCACAGCATCAAAAAAGCTAACAAAAAAGAAATTAGTAATGAGAGTGGAGTTGTTTATATGACTAACCTCATCATGTGGTTCAAAGCTTTTGGAACTTTTTGGAATTTGTGGAAAGAATTTTGAAAAGCTTTAGATTATTGTAAATGGAGCTTAATGGGTAATTCTGGTAGGAGCTTAAAATAACTGAATGCCGATAGGATGGAGGGCACTAATGACTGGGCTCAAGAGGTTTTAGAGGAAAAGGAGGACTCTTGGAAACTGGTCTACATGTAATTCATGTTGTGGTATGGCTAAGAAGGTGTTTATGTTTTGCCCATTTTCTGAGACTTTTTGTGAGGCTGAATTTAAATGTGATGGACTTCCTAATCAGGCAGAAGAAATTTCTAGGCAGCATAGAATTTGGGCAGTGGCATGGATGTTGCTGATGACTTTTAGCCAAGTTTATTGTGAGAATCAGGAATACAAATAAAAATGGAAAGACTTAAAAGTTTTGCATATTGACCACAAAAATACTAATAAAACTGGGGCTAAGTAAGCGTGGTTGTTAAAAATAGTACACTGTCAAATACTTTACCTACAAATAACAGAAAAGGTAGCTTGAGGTCATCTCAGGGTTTTACAAGACCACACACATCCCAGGCTCAATGGTATAATAGCTAAATGCCTTTGAAGAGACCATTTCAGAACCATGCTTGCAGAAGGGGGTCTAGTAATGTTTCTTTCACCATGTTCAGCCACACAGACAACCAGAGACTGCCATGTTTCCTTGAGGCTTAACTACTGTTTGAGATGATGGCAGACCATGGGGCCAACTACAAAGCTGTTTCTGCAAGATTGAAGGATGCTGGAATTAGGGGATCATGGAGGCTTCCACCACAATTTCAAAATAATGCATGGGAAGTTAGGCAATGTGAAGTAGGATTGAAGTCCTTGAAGGCAGCCCATGAATAGGCCATGATGTGTGAAGATGTGAGAAAGAAGCCAAAGCTTCAGCAGAGACCTCTGAGATTAAGAATTTCCAATGACATGGAATGTCTACCAAGGAAAACTGCAGAAATCCAGAAAAGAAAATCCAACAGACAGGCCATGTAGCTGCAAACAGAAAGGCCATAGGGAAAAAATACACAAGACTTTTGGAGACAGCCTCAGGATGCCATGTGGCCAGATGGATGTGGAGCAATGGGTTTTGCTTGCCCAGCTGAATTTTGGTCTTGCTTTGATTAAATGGCCCTAATTTTCCATTTTGAAACTGAAATATTTATTGTGTACCTTTATATGTCGGATATATGTAACTTGTTTTGATTTTTGCATGGGTTCATGCTGAGAGTTTGCCTTAATTTGCAAAGGAAACTTTAAGACTTTTGGGCAATGCTAAAACTTTTAGACTATGTGGACCCTTGAAATGGACTAAATGTATTTTTGCTTTGTGAGATGATAATGAGCTTTGTGGGGCCAGGTGTGGAATGTTATGATTTATATATAAGCTCATGTGAGAGCAATGCAAAAAGTTTGGAGATAAAATGTCTGTGTTAGCAGAGTTTAAACATAATCAGTAAATTATTGCTCTAATATGAATTAATTTGGTGGTATGCAGGTAGAGAGTAGCTTGGTCCCTTGGTGCATTCCTTTGGGGTATATATTTTGTTCTTGTTGATCAAATTTCTTTCTCTGCTTCTTGGTGCAATTTTCTGAGCTGATTTCCTCTGTCACACCATTATTCCATGATGTTCTGCATCATCATATGCTCTGACCAATGGAGCTGGCCATCTATTGACTGAGTCCTCTGAAACTATGAGCCCCAGATAAATGTTCCTCCTCTAAAATAGTTCTTATCAGGTCTTTTGGTCACAAAAGCAAAAGGCTGACTAAAACAAGCATTAACAGGAATTATTTTATCTTTTTTTCATAGCTCTGATTAACACTTCTTTTTTTTATTAGTTGTTCAAAACACTTTTTCTGCATACCACCATACTCCCTCTTACATTATCTGTTAGTACCTTAAATCTTCTTCATCCATTGTGTTTTCTCCTTCTTACATTGGTGTTTATAATTATTTTATGCTTTCTTTCTTCTTTCTCCATTTTGTCCAATCTTTCTATCACACCCCTTTTAGCCCACAGGTAATTTATACCTGGATTAGAGGAATTCTGGAGAGCACTCTCACCAAGCTTTTTTTATTTTTTGCTTTCATGAGTTTGAATAGTGCATGGCTTGACTCTGCAGTGATTGTAATAAATAGAATTCAGTGGCTTATCTCAAAGCGGTGTTGACACTATGATCAGCGGAGGCCACACAAAGAGTTATAGTATCAAAAATTGGATATTTGTCCAACCCAGGGCTTTTAAGATAAAGATGTTCACCCAATAGTTCTTTGCTTAAAAGTAGAGATAATTAATCCAATAGATGGGTAGACAGATATTCAATATGAAAAATCTAGTGAACAAACCACCCCAAACAATCCATAACACTTTAACAACTGACTCCATTGACACTAGACTAGATGAAATGTCAAAGAATTTTAAACTTTATAATTAAAATGTTTAACAAACTAAAGATGTAAAGTTTAAAATTAGAGAGAAAATACAGGAAGTGAAATATCATTTCAACCAACATGCACCCAGTGGAAATCCTGGAAATGAAGACTCAATAAACCAAATTAAAAATTTAATGTAAAACATCACCAATAGATTAGACAATATTGGAGATAGATTTATAAGACATGAATACCAAAAGTGTGATCTTGAAAAGAAAGTTGACCATAAAGAAAAGATGTAAAGAGACCAAGGGAAGAATATTCAAGAAATCTTGGGTAGCATCAAGAGATTAAATTAGGAATCATTGAGGTAGATGAAGATTCCCAAAAGATGTACAATCTTTTAAATGAAATAATATTAGAATAGTTCCTAAATTTTAGGAAGAGATAGAAATTCAAATACAAGCATCATATAGAGCTCTAAATAAAATCAGAATAGATTTTTTCCAACATTATAATGAAAATATCTATTATACAGAATAGGGATAGATTTTTTAAAACTGCAAAAGAAAAGCAACAAGTCCCATTTGTAGGTAAAGCAATTTGGATTTCAACTGATTTCTCAAACCAGAATCTAAAGCCAGGAGGGCTTGGAATAATATATACCAAGCTCTGAAAGAAAATGTGTGCCAACCAAATTTATTATACACAGCAAATTATCCTTCAGAATTGAATATAAAATTTTTTAAATGCTCATGATACACAGAACCTAAGAGAATTCGTAACCAGAAAGCCTGCAGTACAAGACTTACTCAATGAACTCAGTGAAAAAAAATCATGAAGAATAAATTGTTGATGAAAATTAAAATAAGCCTATAGATAAATTACACTAGAAGAAAATTCAATTACATGGGAATCTGGTCTGAATTACACATTAGAAGTAAATCAAAATTACGGAAATAAAATCATGAATTTATAATAACATTGATGTAAATAGTTTAGACTTTTTAATCAAAAGACATAGATTGGCAGATTGGATTAAAAAAGGAACAATGTGTTGTTTAAGACAGTAGTAATCTTAGAGTCAAAAATTTTCACAGACTAAAGGTGAAATGATGACAAAATATATACCATGCAAATGGAACCTGTAAGTAAGGAGGTATAGCTATCCTTATATCATAATAGGAGACTTAAAATTAAAAGTAATAAAAAGAGATAAAGATGGTCACATCATACTGGTTAGGGGAATCATTCAACAACAAGATATAATGATTATTAATATTTATGTCCCAAACAAAATTGCACCTATGTACATAAAATAAACTCTTCTCAATATGAACAATCAAATAGACCACAATGCAATAATACTGGTTGATTTCAAATCACTTCTGTCACCACCAGATATATCACCCAAATATACATTAAGTTTCCTAGGAACTAAAAATACTATTAATTAAGTTTATGTAACACACATTTATAGACTCTTTCAACCTTCAATGACTGAGTTCACTTTCTTCTTAGCAACACATGGAACATTTTCTAAAACAGACACAATTTTGCTAAGCAAGTACAAAAATAGAGATGATTCCTTACATATCATATCTGGTCATAATGAAATCAAATTAGAAATCATTGACAAGATTAAAAACAGGAACCATTCTAACACCTGGAGATTAAATAATATACTTTGGAATGATTAATGTAAGAAAGAAATAACAAAATAAATTAGTGGTGATATTTTTGAAAAAATTCTTAATAACAAAGGAGAAGAGTGATATGACATATCAAAACCTCTAAGACAGTAATAAGCAGTCAATTAAAAAAGCAAATCTTATAACAGAGTTCATACATTTAAAAATAGATAATAAATCTAGTATGGTGGCACACACCTGTAATCCCAGTGATTTGGTAGCCTGAGGCAAGAAGATTGCAAGTTCAAAACCAGTCTATGTAAAGTAGTGAGGCCCTAAACAATTTAGCAAAACCCTGCCTAAAAATAAAACAAATAAATAAATGAAAAGGGTTGGGAATATGGCTCAGTGGTTAAGTGCAACTGGGCTCAATCCCTGGTACAAAAAAAAGAGATAATAAATAAATAATCTCACATTTACACTCAAGGCCCTAGAAAAAGAAGAACAATCCAAAACCAAATCATTAGAGTAGAATATAGGCAATTATTAAAAGCAGAGCTGCAATCAATGAAATTGAGAATAAAAAATACAAAGGATCAAAGAAAAAGGAGTTTGATTTTTGAAAGGATAAATAACATTGATAAACCCTTAACCAAAATAATCAAAAGTGAGTGAAAACCTAAATAAACAAAGTTATAGGTGAAAAAGTAGATGGCACCAGAGACACTACTGAAATCCATAGGAACATGAGAAAATATTTTAAAAATTTAAATTCCAATAACATAGAAAATCTTCAAGATATTCACAAATTCCTGGAGACATATGATATACCCAAGTAAACCAAGAGAATATACAAAATGTGAACAGATAAATATCAACTAATGAAATTGAAGTAGCTATCAAAAGCCTTCCAACAATAACAACAACAAAAAATTGTCCAGGACCAGATCTATTCTATAACAAGTTCTGTCAGACCTTTAAAGAACAACAAACAGCGATTTTCCTCCTCAAATAATTTCAAGAAAAAAGAAAAGGAGAAAATATTTTCAAATTTATTCTATGAAGCCAGTATTATTCTGACACCAAAACCAGACAAAGACACATCAAGGAAAGAAAACTTCAGACAAATATCTTTGATGTACTTAAATGGAAAAATTCACAATAAAATATTGGAACATTACATAAAATTACACATTGGAAAAGACTGTGCATCATGATCATCAAATTTTATCCCAGTGAAGCAAAAGTGTTTAAACATGTGAAAACCAATAAATATAATTCACCACATAAATAGTGTTAAGTATAAGAATCATAAGAGTATATCAAAAGAAGCAGGAAAAAAAATATTTGACAAAGTCTAACACTCACTTATATTTAAAACACTAGAGAATACAGGAATAGAAGAAACTCGCATCAACATTGTAATGGCTATATATGACAAACCAAATTCCAACATCATACTGAATAAAGAAACACTGAAATTTTTTCCTTTAAAACATGAAAAAGTCAAGGTTGCCCACTCTTACCACTCCAACTTAAGATAGTCATTGAACTGAAGCTGAGAAGTCAGGCAACAGAGGCAAATAAAGGGAATACAAAGAGGAAAAAGAAGTCAAATTATCTCTGTTTGCTGATGACAGGATTCTATATTCAGAGGACCCCAAAATGCCAACAGAATTCTAAAGTTAATAAATAAATTCAGGAAAGTAGCAGGATATAAGATCAACACACATAAATCAATTGCCTTTCTATACTTCAATAATAAATCTGTTGAAAAATAAATTAGGAAAACTACCCCATTAGTAATAGCCTCAAAATAGTAATTCCTGGAAATTAATCTAACAAAGGACATGAAAGACCATTAAAATCAGAATTGTATAATGTTGAATAAAGAAATTGATGAAGATCTTAGAATATGGCAAGACCTCCCATGTTCTTGGATAGGCAAAATTAATATTGTCAAAATTGCTATGCTAGGAAAAAGTGTAATACAGATTCAATGCAATCCCCATAAAATTAACAATGACATTATTTGCTGAACTAGAAAAAGAAACACCAAAATTTATTTAAAATAATATTTAAAACACTAGAGAATATAGGAATAGAAGAAACTTGCATCAACATTGTTCCTTATTAAAAATAAGGAACCCAGAATAGCCAAAGCAATCCCGAGAAAAAGGGTGATGATGTAGGCATCACAATACTGGACCTCAAATTATACTATAGAGCTATAGTAAAAAAAAAAAAAATACTGGCACCAAAACATACATGAAAACCAATGGAATAGAATAGAATACAACCCCCCCCATAAATAGTGTTATCTGATATTAGACAAAGGTGCCAAGAATTTATTTTGGAGAAAAGATTGGCTTTTAAACAAATGGTGCTAAGAAAAATGTAAATCCATATGTAGAAGAATGAAATTTGACCCCAGTCTCTCTCCCTGCATAAAAGACAACTTAAAGTGGATCAAAGACCTAGGAATTAGAACAAAGATTCTGTACCTACTGGAAGAATATGTAGGACCAATACTCCAACATTTTACACAGAAATCAACTTCCTTAACAAGACCCTTAACATGTAGCAAATGAAGCCAAAAATCAATAACTGATTGTATCAAATTAAAAAGCTTCTACATATCAAAGAAAACAATCAAGACATCAAGAGAGAGACTACAGAATTTGAGAAATCTTTTCTACCTGCTCCTCAGAAAGGATATTATTATTAAGAATACATAAATAACTAAATATTTTAACACAAAAAAATCCCCACAAATAATTTGATTTATGTATGATGTGTCAAAAACTGGCATTCTACTGTCATGTATAACTAATTAGAAGAAATAAAAATATAAATGGGAAATAGAAGTAAACAGTTAATTCTCAAAAGAAGAAACACAAATGGCCAACAAATATATGAAAAAAATATTCATTATCTCTAGCCATTAGGGAAACTCAAATCAAAATGACATTGATATTTCAATTCATTCCATTCAGAATGGATATTATGAAGGAAACAAATGATAATAAGCATTGGAGAGGATCTGGAGAAAAAGGAACACTCTTACACTTTTTATTGAACTGAAAATTAGTGCAACCACTCTTGAAAGTAATATGGATATTCCTCAAAAACCTAGGAATGGAAGAACCATATGATCAAGCTATCCCACTCCTCAGTATATGTCTAAAAGTTCTAAAAATAGCATACTATATGGATTCATTCACATCAATATTTACTGCAGCACCCTGCACAATAGCGAGGATGTGGAACAAACCTAGATGCCTTTGAACAGATGAATGGGTAAATAAAATGTGTCATACATATACAATGGATTATAATTCACCCATAAAGAATAATTAAATTATGAAATTTGCTGATAAATTGATGGAAGTGAAAACTATTATTTTAAATGAAAGAAGCCACACCCATATAGTCAATGGTCAAGTGTTTTCTCTGATAAGTGAAAACTAATCCAAAATAAAGAATAAAGAGTGAGAGAGAGAAAATAAATATGTGTGTGTTGCAGGGAGTCTATCAAAATACAAGAAAAAACAGTGGGGTAGAGACAGGGGATTGTGGGGAATGAAGCTGTAAAGCAGGGATAGGGAGATCAATGGAATGAAACTGATGTAAATTTACTATGTACTCATATGAAGATACCACAGTTGATCTCACCATTATTATATATATATATATATATATAATAGAGAGAGAGAGAGAGAGAGATTTATTTATATTTTGTGTTTCTTAAAGCAACACTATGTTTCCCTTCCCACTGTAGTTTTTAATTTTGTGGTGATTGTGGTGTGGGATCTTGAGACAGCCACAGATGCCAGATGACTATGACCAAACCAAAGCAAAAGACTGAGGAAAGTTAGTATTATGTTTAGATAGCACCATCATTATAACATGTGAAATCCTGATATTTATTCCCCTTTATACTTCATTTTGGCCTCACTTGGCTTTTATAATTATATTACTCTTGATAATCACACTAATACTAAGGTATTTATAATTTTTGTGGTACTAAATATATATGTTTACATTTTTTAATTTAATTTACCTTCCTCAGCTCATCATATTTTTTGGTCTACTTCAAAAACATTAGAAATTTGACAACGTCTTACTATGCCTAATGATACAACCATTGTCCAGCTCTGTTGTTACCTACCACAATAGCCTCCTCTTCCAAAATTTTGTTCTCCACCCAACAGTCAGAAAAGTTACCTCAAAATACTATTTAAATCAGTCAAGACTCCTGTTTAAATCTCTTTGATAGTTCTCATTTGCAGATCTAATTTTTATAATTTCAGCTGATATCCCTTCCTTTGTCACTTACCACACCTGCCACAACTGTCCTTTCACTATCTTAAAGTAGCCCAGATATTTTTCCTTTCTCAGGATTTTTGCAATTGCATCTTTTAGCTTGTGACATTCATTCACTATTTTTAAGATGACTACCTTTCACGTTCTTCATACTTCAGCTTTATCATATTCTTAGACAACTCAATCTAAAGTATATTTCCTAACTATCCCCTTAATGTTATTTGCATTTATTATCCTGTTTCTTTCTGTTATTGAATTTATCATGACTTATACATATAGTAATTTTATTGCTTGTTTTGCTTTATTTTCTTTATCAAAACCACTAGATGTTAAACTTCATTAAAAGGAAACATATAAGGTTTCTAGTGATAAATACCTACAGTCAAAATAATAGCTTCAAATAAACATCTTTATATCTCAAGAAAACAATTAAAAAACTAGCTAAGTCCAAAATTTTGCAAAAGAAAGGTTATAATAAAATTATAGTACAAATGAGTAAAATTGAGACAAGAAAAACAATAGAAAAAAATTTAAAAGTCAATATTTTTTAAGAAGAAAGAAAGTAAGAAGCCAGTAGTGACACTAGCCAAGGGAAAATGGAGAAAGATCTAACTGATAATATCAGAAATGAAAGAGGTGAAATTATAACTGATGCCACATAAATAAAAAAGGGATTGTAAAGGACTGCTATGAAGAATCATATAAAAATTTTATAATATAAAATGAATACTTTCTAGATACAACTGACTAAAATTAAAGTATGAAGAAATAGAAACATATAAATGTGAAGCAATAAGTAAGAATATTGAATCTGTAGTTTAAAATCTCCCAACAAATGAGGCAGAACAAGATGGTGGTGAATAAGATAATCAGGTGATCCTTTCCCCACATGCACATCAAAATGAAGAGATATTAGTGCACTAAATAACCTACAGAGGAGATAAGGAAATCAAGGTGAGGGACCATAGTGCCTGCTTTTAGTCTTAAAAAAAAGAAAAGACATATTTAAAAGACAAAAAAGGAAAGATTTTTCCATGTCACCTCTCTCTAACAACCAAGTCTGGAGAGTGAAACATTCAATATAGGGGGGTGAGAATGAATTAAGCCCAGGCTTTACATTTGACTTGAAATACAATACCAAATCCACCAATGTGAAACCCAGTGTTGAGAAAGCCATGAAAACAATATTGCCAAGGCAATACCTGCAGAATAAATTGCTAGAACTGCATTGAGACAGATAGTTGACTGCTACCAGCACCTAACCTCCACTTCAGGAGGCAAAATGGGGAAAAAATATTCCATATCTTAGGAGTAGACAACAAAAGCTAGAATATGACTTTGTTCTGGATCCCAGAGGCAAGACTTTCATGATGAGACTTGGCACATGGTAGAAACTGCAAAATTTCTAGGCTAGGAGTGGGTACAAGGAATGCCTGGTCTTCTCTAAGGTATGTGCAGGCATCTGTAAGTATGGTGCCCAATGAAATAGTTTATCCTCAGCTTTGTGGCCAAAGTACCATCTTCACCACCTGTTCTCCAGGTTTGAAAAGCACAACTTTCAGCAGACCAGTCCTCATAGAATGGGCTCTAGAACTGTCAAAACAACAGGCAGATAAATGTGCCTAGTAGAATAGACTCACATTTCAGCCAATATCATGGCCAGCTGCAACATGAAATATGTTACAACTCTGAGATTCTGCAGGTCCTTGAAGCTATAAGATTCAGGAATGACCCATCTTAACATCAGCCTAAGTGGCCATGGGAATGCCTTCAACAACACTACCCCAACTTCAAGCAACATACCATGGTACAAGACCCCATTTTCCAGAGATAGGGCAAGGTAGTAAGCATAAGACTTTGTACTGAAACTTAGAATTGGGCCAAATGTAGTGCTGGATACAACCCATCACTAAACAGAACTTAATGGCCCCCACTCATAAGCCTGCCTGAAACAGCCTCTGGAATAGCTTCGGGGGTAGGAAAAAAAAAACATGCAGTACCATTCTATTGGACTTCTATTCCAGATAGCATCACTCATTACTGGTTTCAGTTGTTTTGGCCCATGAATTCACCTTGGCAATAGGCAGCCAATAACAATAAGGCCTTAGTCCTACCTCAGACCAGCTGTGGGAAAAATAAAATGATGGCATTCAGGGACATAGGTATGACATAAGAGCCAGGGTCAAGTTATTATTGTTGACTTTACCCAGAGCCAGGAATAACCCACATTACTTGACCAGAGGCTTGTAATTGTATTTGAAACACATGGATCACCCCAGACTCCTGGAAAAGATTGTGGGGATGGACTACTCTTTGTAGGTACTATCCTGGTTCACATTTAACAACACACCAGCAATGAATTTAAGAAAAACCTAGGCTCAAATTGCCCTGTAAAAGACAAAAAAAAAGTAACAAAACACCATGACCTGACTCCCTGCAAAGCTGGACCAAGGCATAATCCACAACTTAAAGATACTATAAGTGCAATAAGCACAGAGAAACAAATACCATGTTTTAAATTTCTGGAAATATAGGTGCAAACAAAACAAGGATGTGAATACTGAAATGCATATCTAAACTTTCATTGCTCAGAGGACATTGTGCACCAACAAGCTTTAAGAGCTTTCAGAAAAGTAAAAGCTCACCTAATACCCAAAATAAGATGCTGGAAATTGGATAGATAATAATGAGTATTGGACAAAATCATATCCAAAAGATAGTCACCACAATCAAGTGGGATTCATCCCAGGATGCAAAGATGGTTCAACATATGGAAATCAATAAATGTAAATCATCACAGCAATACACTTAAAGATAAGAATAATATGATCATCTCAATTAAAAGCATTTGACAAAATACAGCACCCCTTCATGTTCAAAACACTAGAAAAATTAGGGATAACAACAACGTATCTCAACATCGTAAAGCTACCTACACTAAGCCCTGGGACAACATCATTCTAAATGGAAAAACATTGAGTGCACTCCCTCTAAAAACTGTAAAAAGACAGGGATGCCCTCTTTCACCACTTCTATTTAATATAGTTCTTGAAACACTGAAACACTGGCCAGATCAATTAGACAAAAGAAATTAAAAGGATAGGCATAGGAAAAGAAGAACTCAAATTATCACTATTTGCTGACAATATAATTCTATACCTAGAAGACCCAAAAAGTTCCACCAGAAAACTTCTAGAACTAGTAAACAAATTCAGCACAGTACCAGGATATAAAGTCAACACCCATAAATGAAAGACATTTCTGTATATCAGTGAAAAATCCTCTGAAAGGGAAATGAGGAAAATTACCCAATTTACAACAGCGTCAAAAAATATTTGGGAATCAACTTAACGAAAGAGATGAAAGATCTATACAATGAAAACTACAGAAACTTAAAGGTAGAAATCAAAGGAGACCTTAGAAGATGGAAAGATCTACCTTACTCTTAGATAGGCAGAATTAATATTATCAAAATGACCATACTACCAAAAGCACTGTACAGTTTTAATGCAATTTTGATCAAAATCCCAATGGCATTCCTCATAGAAATAGAAAAAGCAGTCATGAAATTCATCTGGAAAAATAAGAGACCCAGAACAGCTAAAGCAATCCTTACTAGGAATAGTGAAGCAGGTGGCATCACTATACCACACCTTAAACTGTACTACAAAGCAATAGTAACACAAACAACATGATATTGGCACCAAAACAGACTGGTAGACCAATGGTACAGAATAGAGGACATAGAGACTAACACACAAAATTAGAATTATCTTATATTAGAGAAAGTTGCCAAAAACATGCATTGGAGAAAAGATTGCCTTTTCAACAAATGGTGCTGAGAAAACTGGAAATCCATATGCAACAAAATGAAATTAAATCCCTATCTCTCACCATGCACAAACTCAACTCAAAATGGATCAAAGACCTAGGAATAAAACCAGAGACCCTGCATTCAAAAGAAGAAAAAGTAGGCCATAATCTTCATCATGTGGGATTAGGCCACAACTTCCTTAATAAGACTCCTATAGTACAAGAATTAAAATCAAGGATCAATAAATGTGATGGATTCAAACTAAAAAGTTTCTTCTCAGCAACAGAAAAAAATTGGTGAGATGAATACAGAGCCTACATCTTGGGAGCAAACTTATACCCTCACACATCAGATAGAGCACTAATCTCTAGGGTATATAAAGAACTGAAAAAGCTAAACACCAAAAAAAAAAAAAACCAATCAACAAATGGGCCAAAGAACTGAACAGACACCTCTTAGAAAATGATATACAATCAATCAAAAAAAATATGAAAAAATGTTAACTATCTCTAGCAATTAGCAAAATGGAATCAAATCTACTATAAGATTTCATCTCATTCCAGTCAGAATTACAGCTATTATGAATATAAAGAACAATAAGTGTTGGCAAGGATGTGGGGGAAAAGGTACATTTATACATTGCTGGTGGGACTGAAAATTGATGCAGCCAATATGGAAAGCAGTAAGGAGAATCCTTGGAAAACTGGGAATGGAACCACTATTCGACACAGCTATTCCTCTCCTTAGTCTATACCCAAAGGACTTAAACACAGCATACTACAGGGACACAGCCACATCAATGTTTATAGCAGCACAATTCACAATAGGTAAACTATGGAGCCAACCTAGATGCTCTTCAGTGGAAGAATGGATAAAAAATGTGACATATATACACAATGGAATATTACTTAGCAATAAAAGAGAATAAAATTATGGCATTTGCAGGTAAATGGATGGAGTTGGAGAAGATAATGCTTAGATAGCCAATCTCAAAAACAAAATGCTGAACATTTTCTCTGATATAAGGAGACTGATTCACAGTGGGGTAGGGAGGGGTAGCATTGGAGGAATAGAAGAATTCTAGATAGGGCAGAGGGGTTGGAGGGGAAGGGAGTACACACATGGAGGTAGAAATGATGGTGGAATGTGATGGTTATCATTATCCAAAGTACATGTATAAAGACACGAAATGGAAAGAATATACTTTATATAAATCAGAGATATGAAAAAATGTGCTCTATATGTGTAACATGAATTGTAATGCATTCTAATGTCATCTATAAAAATTAATTTAAAGTGTTTAAAAAATAATATGTATTGGAGAATTCACAGAATTTTAAACAACTCTTTTCAGGAAACTGAATGAGCTTGAAGAAAACAATGATAAAAATTTCTCTTTTTTCTCACATATTATAGGATATCAATAAATATTTAATGAATACATTAAAAACACATCTCTTACCAGGTTTTGTTCCTACCACTTACCTTCAGTGTGACCTTACTGATTATATATATATATATATATATATATATATATATTTGTATGGGTGTGTGTGTGTGTGCATGTGCACACACACATGCACATTATAATTATACATAATAGTTGGATTCACTGTGACATATTTGTAGATGCACATGATGTAATTTGATCAATTATATTCCCCAGCATATCTCATTCCTCACCATCTCTCCTTCCTCTATCTAACTTGTTTCCCTTCTTTGTTCATGAGATCTTTTTTTTTCTTCACCTTTTTAATCGCTCTAGCTTCTTCATATAAGAGAAAGCATATGACCATTGACATTCTGAGTCTGGCTTATTTTGCTTAACATGATGCTCTCCAGTTTCATCCTTGTTTCCTGAAAATGACATAATTCCTTCTTTATGGTTGAATAAACTTTTGTTGGCTATATGCACCATAATTTATTTGATGATTTGTCCTTCAAAGGATATATAGGCTGGGTCCATAACTTCACTATTGTAAATTACATTGATGTAACATGGGTATGTATGCAATGCTATAGGATGCTGACTAATTATTTTGGATAACCTACCAAGGTGGGGTATAGTTGGGTCATATAATGATTCCACTCTGAATATATTGAGGAATACTGAGTGATTATATTAATTTACATCCTGACCAACAGTGTATAAGTATTTTTTGCCAGCATTTGCTGCTGGTGATTTTGTTATTGTTGTGGTTTATGCATTTTTGTGTTTTTATTAGTGTATTGGAGCTATATATAACAGTAGGGCTCATTTTGACATAATCACACAGGCATGGAATATACTTTATTGCATTTCAGTCCCCAGTACCTCTTTCCTCCATTCCCTTCTCTCTGCTTCTATTTACCTTTCTCTATTCTACTGACCTTCCTCCATCTGTTTATCACTTCTATAAATTAAACTTTCATAAGTACACATAAATGTGGGATTCATCATGATATATTCACACATGCACAAAGCATAATTTGGTCAACCCCATTCTGCTACTCCTACCCTTTCCCTTTCCTCCCCTTGCCCCTCAACACTAGTCCTCCACTCCATTGATCACCCTTCAATTTTTATGGTGTTCCCTCTCATTAAATTTCCTTATTTTGCTCTCACTTCCTCATGTGAGAGAAAATATTTGTCCCTTAGTTACATGAATTTGGCATATTTCATTTAGCATGATGTTCTCCAGTTTCATTTATTTACTGGCAAATGCAATGATATAATATTTGTTTATGGCTGAGTAGAACTCCATTGTGCATATATATCACATTTTCTCTTATTTCCTGAGCTATAGGGATGATAATCAGGAAGTCTTTGCCTTCACCTATAAGTTGAAGTGTTTCCCTATTTTTTCTTCTAATAGCTGTAAAGTTTCTGGCCTTATAGTTAAGTATTTGTTCAATTATAAGTTTCTAGTTGTCCTTTAACAGAAGAATAGATAAAGAAAATTAGATATAAGTATATGTATATATTTATATGTATATAGTATAGTTCATTGGCAATCAACCATAAAGAAGAATGAAAGGAGCTGGGGTTGTAGCTCAATGGTAGAACACTCACCTAGCACATGCAAGGCCCTGGGTTCAATCCTCAG
The DNA here is from genome assembly GCF_001458135.2 of Marmota marmota marmota. Lineage (NCBI taxonomy): Eukaryota > Metazoa > Chordata > Mammalia > Rodentia > Sciuridae > Marmota > Marmota marmota. Next base: position 6,707,454 of record NW_026000305.1, on the reverse strand, counting down.
CACTACATAAAAATAAGTAAATAAAATAAAGGCATTGTGTCCAAATACACCTAAAACATAAATATTTAAAAAAGAATAATGAAAGCCTGTCTTTTGTAGGAAGATGGATGGAACTACAGAGCCTAATTTTGAGTGGGAAAATTCAGACTCAAAAAACTATCAGAGTATCATATTTTTTCTCATATATGGAAGTTAGAAAGGAAAAAATGAACTTCATGAAATTAAAGGGGAGACCAGTAGTGTAGAGGAAAGGGATAAGGTACAGGGAGAAAGAGAGTATGAGGAAGACATAAAAGAGTGAAATTAATCAAATTGTTTTATGTATACAAAAATATGCCACAAGGAAACCTTACATTCTGTATATTTTATATATTCTAACTCAAAGAAAGAAATAAAAGGCCTCCAAATTAGGAAAGAGGAGTTAAATTTTCAGTTTTCAGATGATAAGATCTTATATATGGAAAGCAATTAAAACTCCACAAAACAAAAAAATCTTGTTATAACTAATAAATAATACATCAAACTTGAAGGATATAAAAGTAACATCAAAAATAGTGTTTCTGGGACAGGGTTGTGGCTCATTGGCAGAGCGCTTGCCTAGCATGCGTGAGGCACTGGTTTGATCCCCAGCACCACATAAAAATAAACAAATAAAATTAAGGTATTAAAATAGTGTTTCTAGAGAGAGGAAGATGGCGGCAAGGGGAGTGCATTACCCCCGTGTGCTGCTTCACTGTGTGGGAGTATGACAAGTCAGGACGGCTAAAGGATATCTTGTTAGGAATTTCCAGCAATAGTGGGGTGCTCCGGAACCTGGAGGAAGGATTTCCATCGCATGAGGATCTGCTACGGGGACTCAAACGCGAGAGGTTTGTCGCACGGAGGGTAACACGGCTTATTCAGCAAATCGCCCCAAGGCTAGAGTCTGCAGCGCGCGCTGGGATAGAGACGCAGGGTTACAGCGCTGCAGTTTCTGCCAGCCGCGCAAGCACCGTACTCAGGGCTGAATTCTGGGTTCGAGACGGGGGAAAGGAAGCGGTCCATCTCGGTTCTCCACACCGGTCAGACCACA
>NW_026000305.1:6612740-6702166 GCF_001458135.2 Marmota marmota marmota | reverse complement strand
GGTAGAGAGAGAGGAGGGGAGGGGAGGGGAGAGGTGGGGAGGGGGGAGGGTGGAGGATGGGAAAGGCAGCGGAGCACAACAGACACTAGGATGGCAATTTGTAAATCAATGGATGTGTAACTGATGTGATTCTGCAATCTGTGTATGGGGTGAAGGTGGGAGTTCATAACCCACTTGAATCAAAGTGTCAAATATGATATGCCAAGAAATTTGTAACGTTTTGAACAACCCACAATAAAAAATTTAAAAAAAAAATAGTGTTTCTACATGAAAATAGTGACTTATCTAAAATACAAATCAAAAAAATGTATTTATAGGAGCTTATAATATGTAACACTTGGGAATAAACTTAAAGATTTGAGGGCTGGGGTTGTGGCTCAGTGGTAGAGCACTTGCTTTGCATGTGTGAGGCACTGGGTTCAATCCTCAGCACCACAGAAAAATAAATAAATAAAGATATTGTGTCCATCTACAGCTAAAAAATAATTTTTAAAAACTTGAAGATTTAAAAGGTATTTACAAAGAGACTTATTTAAAATATTGATGAAAGAAATTAAAGAAGACTTAAAATGTTGAAAAACATCTCATTTTCATGGATGGGAAAAATATATACTTCTGAAGTGTCCATGCTAACCAAGTATATCTTCAGATTCCTTGAATCTCTGTCAAAGCTTCATGGAAGCTGGGAGTGGTGGTACATGCCTGTAATCTCAGCAACTTGGGAGGCTGAGACAGGAGGATCATGAGTTCAAAGCCAGTCTGAGCAAAGGCAAGGGCTGAAGGGCTGGGGATGTAACTCAGTAGTTGAGTGCCCCTTACTTCAATTCCTGGTACAAAAAAACAACAACAAAAAAACAAACAAACAAACAACAACAACAACAAAAAACAACTTCATGGAACTAAAAAAACAAAACAGTCCTAAAATTTATAGGCAACCATAAGAATTCATAATGGTCAAGATATCATTATGAGAAAAAAGAACAATGTTGGAGGCATTATAATTTCAGAATATACTAAAAGGTATAGTGACCAAAATACTATGGTATAGGCAAACCAAGAGACACATGAACCAATTTAACAGAATAGAAAGTCTAGAAGTAAACCCATGGTTCTACAGATAACTGATTTGGACAAAGTTACTAAGGTTGTGCATCACAGAAAGGACATTTTTTGCAATAAATTGTTCTAGGAGAAATCAATATTCATATGAAGAAGAATAAAACTATACACCAATTACAAAAATCAACTCAAAATGGATTATATGTTTTAATGTAATGCCAGAAACTAAGAAACTGCTAGAAAGAAACACTTAAGGATATTGGAATGGGCAAGAACTTTTTAAAGACCAAAAATTCACACACACACACACAAAAGAAACCAAAATAAGAAAATTGAGAAATGGAATTAATTCAAACTAAAAAGTTTCTGCACAAGAAAGGAAACAATCAATAAAATAAAGTGACAACCTTCAGAATGAAAGAAAGAAAATATTTTCAAACTATATTTCCCACAAGAGCTTGATATCTAGAATATATGAGGAATACAAGAAACTGCATAGCCAAAAAATAATAATAGTAAACTTACTGAAAGTTGGCAACAGATATAAATAGATATTTTCAAAAGAAAACATACAAGTGGCCAACATATATTGGGAAAAATGCTGAATGCCACTAATCCTCAAGAAAATGCAAATAGATTCTAAAGTGAGCTGTCACCTTACCCCAGTAAAATTAACTATTATCAAAAAGACTAAGGACATCAAGTACAAAAAGACGCACAGAAAAGTAACCCTTCTACACTTTTGGTGGAAATGTAAATAAGGTAAGCTATTATAAAAAACAGTGTGGAGATTCCTCAAACAAATGAAAGTAGAGTTACTATGTGAAACAGCAATCTTACTCCTGAAATAAAATGAATCTGTCAAAAATACCTGAGTCTTGTATTTGTGTAGCATTATTCACAATAAATAAGAAATGGGAAAACAAAACTAAGTGTCATCCATCAACTAATGAATGAATAAAGAAAATTTGGTACAAGTACATAATGTAATACCATTTAGCAATGAAAAAGATTGAAATACTGTCATTAGCAAAAGATGGATGGAACTGGCAATCTATATGTTAAGTTAAATAAGCTGGGTGCAAATACAAGCACCTCACTCATGTGTGAAATCTTTTTAGAATGTTGATCTCATACAATTTGAGTAGAACGGTTTTATCAGAGACTGGGGAGGATGGGGAAAAGATGGGAAAGGTTAATCAATGAGTACTACATTAGAGTTAAATTTGAAAAAGAAGTTCTGGTGTGCTATTGCATATTATGTTAGACTCTTCTTAAAAAATCATTTCCTGTACATTTGAAAAACCTAGAAGAAAGGTATCATAAAATTTTCACCATAAAATTTTAATAAATATTTGAGGCCATATGTATGTGTTCCCTGATTTAAGATTTTTCATTATATATACATGTATCAAAACATTATATAATACCCAATTGATAAGTATAATTTTTAGGTTTTCATATATCAGTTAAAAAAACTTTTTAAAACAAATCTCCCATTAAACAAAAGGCCAGATAGGTTCATTAGTGAATTCTACTGAATGTTTAAGTTAGAATTAATGCCAATACTCCTCAAATTCTTCTAAAAGATTGAAGAGGACAGAACAGTTCTTATCTTACTTTATGAGGCAAGCATTATCCTTAAATCTAATTCAGACAGATGCAAAATGAGGAAATGAAATTGCATTTGGAAAGGAAACTAATAAATACAGATGAATTATTTCTCTTCAACATATTTGTGAGCCAAAGTTAATAGCATACTAAAAGGGTCTTATAAGGTGATCAAGTTGGATTTATTCCTGGGATGCAAGGATGTTTCAACATATGCAAATCATTAAATGTGATATATCATATTAACAGAATGAGGGAAATGTATATAATCATATAAATAGATTCAGAAAAAAACAGTTGACAAAATTCAGTACCCTTTCATCATATCAATTCTCAACAAATTAGGTATGGAAGGAATTTACGTCAACAAAATGAAGGCAATATATCACAAGCCCACAGTTAACATCATACTCAATGGTGAAAATTTGAAAGCTTTCCTTCTATGATCAGGAGCAAGACCAGCATGTGTATTTTGGCTCATACTGTTTAACATAGTATGGGTAATAGGGTTCAAAGTAATTCAGTAAGAAAAATAATTAAAAGGCACCCAAAGTGAAAAAGGGAGAAGATTTGAACATTCTTTTTTGTTTATTTATTTTCCTTTCTTTTCCAAATGAAACTGTTTTATAAAGAGAAAAATCTAAAAACTCCTCTAAAATCTGTTAGTGTTGATAAATCAATTATGTGAAGTTGAAGGATACAAACATCAACATACAATAATTAATGGCATTTCTACACAATGAGACCAAATTTTCCAAAATTAATAAAAACAATGGCATAAAAAAGAATAGAATGCTTAGGAAGAAAAAGAAACAAGGAGGTGACTTTTTGCATGCAGGTCTACAAAACATTTTTGATAGACATTAATAAAGGCACAAGTAAAAGGAAAAACATCCCATATTCAAGGTTTGGAAGACTTAGTACTTCTTATGGGTTGGATCTTTACATATATTATTTTTTAGGTGTAGATGGGCACAACACAATCCTTTATTTTTATGTGGTGCTGAGGATCGAACCCGGGTCCCGCCTGTGCTAGGTGAGCGCTCTACCACTGAGCCACAATCCCAGCCCCTGGGTTGGATCTTAAATGCTCCCCATAGGTTTATATTTCAAAGGTTTGGTGCCAGTTGATAGTGCCATTGGAAGGTGGTAGACTTTTAGGAAGTGGATATTAGTGGAGGGAACCTAAGTAATTGGGGCATATCCTTGAAGGAGACATTTGAACCCTGGCCCTTTCTTCCTCCCCTTGATTTGCAGCCACAATGAGATAAGCACTTCCCTCCAGCATGTACTGCCTGTTATGATATGCCTTGCCACAAGCTCAAGGCAACAGGACCAAGTGGCCATTGACTGAAACCTCTGAAAGTATAAACCAAAATAAATTTTTCATTTTCTTCTTTTAAGTTGATTTGTCTTAGGTATTTTTCACAGCAATGGAAAACTAATAGAATATTGCTAAATATTCTAATCACCCAATGATTTCTGTAGATCCAATGCTATCTCTGCCAAAATCCCTATGGAAATTTTTTTACAGAAAAAAGAAAAAATTGCTGAAATTCTTATGAGACTACAAAACACCTATAATAAAGCAACTATGAGGAAGAAAATCAAAGCTTGAGACATCATACTTTGTGATTTTCAAAAAGCTATAGCAGTTGAGAGTATGTTACCTATGTAAGTACCAACACATGAATGAATGGGACAGAATATAAGAATATAAGCACAGAAATAAACTCACATATATTCAGTCAATTCATCCTTGGCAAGGTTTCAGGAACATACAATGGGGAAAGGATTGACTCATTGGCAATTATATTGAAAAAATTAATATCTATATGCAAAATGTGAAATTGGACCCCTACCTTACACTAAATAAAATAATTAGCTTTTCATAGATGAAGGATTTAAACATAAGATGAAATAATCTGAAATTCTTAGAAGAGACATAGGGGGAAAGTTTCTGGGCATTGATCTTCACAATTATTTTTTGGAGAGGACACCAAAAACATGGGCCAGGAAAAGGCAAAAATAGACATGTAGAACAACACCAAACTAAAAAGCTTCTACTTGATAAAGTAAATAACCAACAGAATGAAAAGACAACTTGTAGAATATGAGAATAAATTTCCAAGTCATATCTTTGATAAGGTGTCATTTTCAAAATATGAGTATCTCCTTCAACTCAGTAATCATCATCAACATCATCATCATCATCATTGTCATATCATCATTATCATGATCATCCAATGAAAACAGATAAAGAAATTGCACATTTCTCCAAAAACATACAAATGGCCCACAGACATATGAAATGATGCTCAACATCTTTAATTACTATGGAAATTCAAATCAAAATTATAATGATATCACCTCACAATTGTCAGTAGGACCTTTTTTTTTTTGGACTGGGAATTTGGGGATTGAACTCAGGGGCAATGGGGCAATGGACCACTGAGCCACATCCCCAGCCCTATTTTCTATTTTATTTGGAGACAGGGTCTCACTGAGTTGCTTTGCTAAGGCTGGCTTTGAACTCACAGTCCTCCTACCTCAGCCTTCCAAGCTGCTGGGATTACAGACATGTGCCATGGCGTCCAGCAGAAGGACCATTTTTATAAGAAGAATTATGGTGTTATGGAAGAATTGGAACCCTTCTACAATGTTGGTGGAAATGTTATGTGGTAAATACACTACAGAAAGCTATGAAAATGTCTTTTTTTCCCATATTTTTATTGGTGTATTATACTTGTACATATTAATGGAAGTTGTTGTTACATATTCATACAAGCACAAATATAATATAATTTGGCCAATATCACTTTCCAGCATTTCCCCCTCCATTCCTGCCTCCTATCCCCTGATTCTTTTACTTTACTGATCTCCCTTTGATTTTTAGGAGACTCACCCCACCTTTCTTTTCCCTTTTTCCTCTCTAGCATCTGCATATGAGAGAAAATATATAACATTTAACTTTCTGAGTTTGACTTATTTTGCTTAACATGATGGTCTCTAGTTTCATCCATTTTCCTGTATATTCCATAACTTCATTTGTATTTGTGGCTGAATAAAACGGAAAAAAGTAGATATAGAACTACCACGTGATTCAGCAATCCCACTTCTATGTATATGTTCAAAAGCATTGAAATCTTGATCTTCAAGAGCGATCTGGACTACTATAATACTGTAACACTATTCTCAATAGACAAAATATAGAAACAATTCAAATGTCCATCTACAGTTGTATGGATAAAGAAATTGTCGTATATACATACAAAAGTATAGTATTCTTTCTTTAAAAAAAAAAACGAAATCTCACCACTTGTGATAACATTATTGAACCTGGAGGATATTATGCTAAGTGGCATAAGTCAGTCATAGAAAGGCAAATGCTGCATAACTCCTCATATGGAAGGTATTTAAAATAAACAAACTCAGGGCAGTGTAGAATATAATAGTAGTTCCAGGTGCTTGGGCATGTAGAAAATAGGGTTGTGACTGCATGGGTATAAAACCTCAGTTATGCAAAATGAGTAAGTTCTAGGGATCTGGTGTACAACATAATGCTTATAGTGAACACTACAGTGCATTAATCTTCAAAATTTGGTAATATGGTACTTCTCATGTTAAAAATGTTCTTTTTCAAAAATATTTATTTTTTAGTTGTAGGTGGACACAATATATTTATTTCATTTTTTAATGTGGTGCTGAGGATCTAACGCAGTGCCTCATGCATGCTAGGCGAGCACTCTACCACTGAGCGACACACACACACACACACACACACACACACACCAAAGAAAAACATATGGAAACTTTGGGAAGTGTTTGACATATCTAATGTATTAATTGCAATTGTTTCATGGGTGTTTACTTATGTCCAACTTCATCAAAGAATACACATTAAACATGAAAAGTTCTCCAGATATTGATTATCATTTCAATATAGCTGTTAAAAAGAAAGGGATCCAATCATCCAGTTCACCATTGTATCTGGCACATTTTTTTGGCACATGGTAATGAATATTCATTGTATGATGTAACAAGCTTTCTTTCAAACTACAATTACAAGTTCTTCTGCAGTAACTGAACTATACATTATTACTGCCTATTTTTTCTTTCAAATATTGTGTTTTTTCTGACCATTTTTCTTTTCAATATTTATTATGAAAACTTTCATGCATTCAGAAAGGTTTAAAACAATACAATAACCACATGAGCATAGTGATATATATTTGGTTATATTTGCTTGATACATATATGTATATGTACATGAGCTGTGTGTGTGTGGAGAGAGAGGGGAAAGAAGTAGTTTTGTTGTCATCATTTTAATTTTCTTTCTATAAATCTTTAGAAAATAAATTGCAGAACTCATGGCACATTAGTCATGAACATCAGCATTTAGTACCTAAAGATAATGTCATTCTCCTATAAAATCATAATAATGGCACTTAAGCAAAGTGATAATTTTCTACTACAAAAATCCAGTTTATAATCCAAAAAATCCCTAATTGTTCCCTACGTATTGTTCATACAGCTAGGATTCAAACATCTTTCATACATTGCATTGATCAGTATGAATCTTAAGAATATTTTAGCAGACTGTCTCCACATTTTTCTCCTGTTACACTAGCTTTATAAAGAGACCAGATTTTCTAAAATGCTTTTTAAATCATCATATTGAATTCTCTTTGCCAACAGTATAATTTAAACTCCCTCTATTTTCAAGTCCTGCCAACTTCTTGCTCTTCCCTTGTCAGCAGATGGTTTGCCTACTTATTTTTCTGGTTTTGGTTTTGTGTTATTATTGTTTTGTTTAGTTTACCAGTCTATCTTGTTTTCTTTCTTTTTTTAAAAAAAAATTTATCAATGCTAGATTCACTATTGTTTACTAGGGACCTATTCTAAATAGTTTCTGTATGCATCTTGTGGATGAAATTAATGAAGTAAATCTTAGCATTGGTGCACATAGTGAGTCTATTATCAAAATCAAAATAATAAAAAATTAGAATCTTCTATCTTCTGTGGGAATCATTACTTGAAACAAGTTTAATTGAATTCAACAAACATCTGATGAACATCCCCTATTTCTTTTCTATGTATTTAATTTTCTGATAGAACAAGGCATTTCTTTAAAGTGCTCAGTAACAAAACAATATAAAAAGAAACATAATGACCATAGGAGAATAAAAGAAAAGAAAAAGAAACTCTTCCAGGTTAAGCAGTAAGCAAGAAAGTTTGCACAGAAAATACTGATGTATTGTCTCATCCTCAAACTAATCATCAATGAAGGGCAGTGGAAAACTTCAAAGAGAACAGTACACCAGTTCTCTCCAATTAAAGTAATCTACTCAAATTGACCCAAACCAGATATTTCCTTCAATTTAAGAAATTATAATGCCTACTCACTTTAATCTTTTAGCTGTATAATGAAATCAGATGTACTACCACTAATAAGACTGACATTACTAAACCAGTTCCAAAGCAACATTTTGATGAAATAGTAACAACCACACAGAATAGTTCTCCAGATGTTTCAAGAAAGACCAGCACCCCACCTGATACCAAAGACAATTAAGGTGCTTTGATTAGATTTCTCTCAAAAAAAAAATACAACAAAATTGTCATGACTAAAGAGAAACTGCATTTGGCATCAATATTTGCTACATTATTACAGTGGCAAAGTAAAAACCCATAGATCCAAGTACCAATATTTGTATAATCTATATAGTAACACTTTAATTCAAATTTCTCTACAAGGGAAAATGTGACAGTAATGCAAAATGATATAATTTGTTTTAAAATCCAGAGTAAATACAGCTTGAACTTTGGCTTACCTGTAAAACTAAAAAAGAGTTATTCAGATGGTTAGACATTTGGATAAACATCATCTATTTCATATTTACAACAGATATTGAAATTATAAAAATGATATGTGCTCTACTGACATGTGGATGATTGTAAGACAAAATTAACAGAAAATTTGCTATTAATATTTTACTCTCATTTTTAAAATTTTTCTTCTTTTAATCATTATTTTCCTGTCTTGAGAATAAATCCTTGGAACAAATTTCATTTGGAGGGAAAAAAACTTATTTGGTCAGACTTTCCTGTAAAGATGTAGCTATTTACTTTATGGTAGCTATTTATTATAAAGCTGGTGGACTAGCTTGACTATAATATAGTCATTTGAATTTAGATTTCAGTGCTGGTTGAAATTTATAATTTATAATAGATATATTCCAAAGGATTGATGGGTTACTTTTTCACAGAGTTCTCAAAACCCTGAATATATATGGCAATGCAACCTCTAAACCCCCTCATTGTGATTAGGCTGTATAGTCTTTACATTGCCTCACTACTCTTCTCTTCATATCCTACCCACTAATTTCCACAACCCTCTGTGTACTTGATGTGTGTGAAATAGTTTTGTTAGATTTTAGTATATTTTTACTATTTTTCTTTATTCAATGCAAATAAATATAAATATATTATTATTCTATCTTTCTATTACACAGATGTTTGCATTCAATGTATATTATTTCACACTTTTCTGTTTTGACCTAATATATCTTAGATATCTTCATATCAGTACATGGAGAACTCCCCCATATTTTAACTTTTACATATTCATATTATTTCACCATATAGTTGTACCATAGTTTATTTAACTAGTCCCCTTCATATAAGCACATGAATTCCTAGCCTTCTGATTATTACAAGGAAGATTCATTAAGAATATATATGTCTGAATGCCAATGTACTTGTGATTAATTTATAGAATTAGAATTTCTAAGTTAAAGGAAACATGCATTGTTAAACTTTATAAGCATTGCCAAATGATTTTTCATCAGAACTGTACTATTTTGTGCTTTCATTTACATGGTATTAGAATAATTTTTCCTTTGATTTGCTAACAGAACATATTATAAAAATTCACCATTTAGACCAATGTAAAAAGTGAGAAGTACTCTCATAGTGATCTTATGACTTACATTTCTCTTACTGTGCTAATGTTTGAGTGCATTTTCATATGTGAAGGACAACTATTTTTTTTTCTGTAAATCATGCATGGCCTTTGCCTATTTATGTATCAGATTGATGCCACTCAACATATCTTGTAGGAACCAGTATTACAACCAGCTTGACTTTTAAAAAGGAGAGTCTGATGTCTTACTCTTAAACGTTTTAAGTAAAATATGTACATTCACACTTTGCTGCATCTTTTGGAACCAATTTGCCAAAAATGTTAGTTTGAGGCTCTTCTTCACTGTCAGCCAATTTTATAGCATTCCTAGAGTGATAAACTATGAACATTCCTCACTTCTGTAACTAATGGTTCTCACCTTTCTTCCCCACAAATCTTGAACAATGGTAGAACAATGGTAGAAAATGTCCTTTGATTTTTACTCAAGTAATGTTTCTCCATGTAAAGATTTACCTATCTAAAAAGAAAATAATCAAATTTACTCTAAATTTAGCACTTCCAAACTTATTCATCCAGGAAAAAAGACTTCAAATTATGTGGGCAAACTAAAGACCATTTTAGATATAGGATGAAACAGTTACTTCACCATTACAAAACCCTCTCTGAAAAATAAACATAGCTTCATAATATATAGTACTCTAAAAGTTAATGAACTAAAAGGAGTAAATATATGGTATATACTCATGTAATATACACTATACTCATGTATCACTCAACCAATTAAAATCAAATTAAAAAAACACTATATGAATTGTCTCTTCTGGTTTTTACCCATGATGTACTACACATCAACCCTTCCTATCAATTTCAATTCTGTGTTAATAAAGCTCCTGTTAAGGAAAATCCAGCAGACACACTTTTAATTCACTTTTTTCACATGTGTTTTATTGGAGCATTATAGTTGCACATAATGTGAGATTTGTTATTACATATTCATAAATGAAAAATAATATAACAATTTTGGCCAATATCATTCCCCAGTATTTCCCGTTTCCCTCACCTTGTTCTTCCCCCTAATTCACTCCCTCTACTTTACTGATCTCCCTTCAATTTTCATGTGATTCCAAACCACCACTTTTCCTTTTTTCTCTAGCTTCCATATATGAAAGAAAACATGCAACACTTGGCTTTCTGAGTTTGGCTTATTTCTCTTAATATTCTCAAGTTCCAATTTTCCTGCAAATGATATAATTTCATTCTTTTTTATGACTGAATAAAACTGCATTCTGTATATATACCATATTTTCTTTATTCATTTATCCATTGATGAACACCTAGGACAGTTATGTAGTTTGACTCTTGTGAATTGCGCTGCTGTAAACATGGGCATACGTGTACTACTTACTTACAGTATGGCTTTTTTTCTTTAGGACAAATACCAAGGAACGGTATAGCTGGGTCATACGGTGGTTTCATTTCCAGTGTTTTGAGGAACCTCCATATGGATTTCAATAGTTGTTGTACTAATTTACAATCCCCCCCAGTAGTATAATATTGCTCTTTTGGCCACATCAGTTATTGGGCATGGGTTTTAGTTCAGTAGTAGAGCACTTGCCTAGCATACCATGGATTTGACCCCCACCATCTCAATAAGTAGAGTGGTGTAAGACAAAAGTCATGTCATCAGAAGATGTGAAACATTAAATCACTTTGTGTTTAAAATATTTATTGAGCAGCACTATATATTAGAAACCGAAGGAGAAAGAATCATAAGTAAATGGGTAAATTAATACTTTTTAAGTGTTAAAATTAAAAATGAATCACTGAAATATGAAAGTAACAGGGAGATCTGATTTAAATTATAAGATAATAACAAGTAGAGCAAATTGATATGCTTTCTTTCTATAAAGTATACATTGTATACTTACTAGACCTAACTCTAAGCCATTTTGTTTTCTTGACTACACCGTACTACCTGCTTAAACTCCACAAACTAAATGTTTAAGTCAGTTTTTTTTTTCTGCTACAACCAAAGACAAGAACAATTTTAAGAAATAAAAGTTTATCTGGGGGCTCACAGCTTCAGAAATCTCAGTCCATAGTCAGTTCCATTACTTGGTCTTTAGGTGAGACAGAACATCATGGTAGAATAATTCAGCAAATAACCCAATCAATAGATTAGCTAAGGAACTGAACAGACACTTCTCAGAAGATGATATACAATCAATCAACAAATATATGAAAAAATGTTCATCATCGCTAGCAATTAGACAAAAGCAAATTAAAAAAAAAAAACACTCTAAGATTTCATCTCACTCCAGTCAGAATGGCAGCTATTATAAAGACAAACAACAATAAGTTTTGGCAAGGATGTGGGGGAAAAGGTACACTCATACATTGCTGGAGGGACTGCAAATTGGTGCAGCCAATATGGAAAGCAGTATGGAGATTCCTTGAAATATTGGGAATGGAACCATCGTTTCATCCAGCTATCCCTCTCCTCAGTCTCAACCCAAAGGGCTTAAAAACAGCATACTACAGGGACACAGCCACATCAATGTTTATAGCAGCACAATTCACAGTAGATAAACTGTGGAACCAACCTAGATGCCCTTTAATAGATGAATAGATAAAAAAATGTGGCATATATACACAATGGAATATTACTCAGCACTAAAATAGAATAACATCGTGGCATTTGCAGGTAAATGGGTGGAGCTGAAGAATATTATGCTAAGTGAAGTTAGCCAATCCCCCCCCCAAAAAAAAACAAATGCTGAATGTTTTATGATATAATGAGACTGATTCATAGTGGAATAGGGAGTATGGGAAGAATAGATGAACTCTAGATAGGGCAGAGGGGTGAGAGGGGAAGTGAGTGAGCATGGGGCTAGAAATGATGGTGGAAGTTGATGGACAATATTATCCAAAGTACGTGTATGAAGACATTAATTGGTGTGAATATACTCTGTATACAACAGCAATACAAAAAATTGCACTCTATATATGTAATAAGAATTGTAATGCATAGAAATAAAAAAAAATAATTTTCAAAAGGGGGGGACTGGGGTTGTGGCTCAGGGGTAGAGCACTCGCCTTGCATTTGCAGGACCCTGGGTTCGATCCTCAGCTCCACATAAAAATAAATAAGTGAAATAAAGGTATTGTGTCCAACTACAACTAAAAAATAAATATTAAAAAAAGAAAATGTTTATATTCTTTACCAAAAAAGAAAGAAAGTAAAAAAAAAGAAAGAAAGAAGAAAGAAAAAAGAAAGAAAGAAAGAAAATAAATCAGTGTATGATGGACATTAAAAAGCAGAGAGAGACTAAGTTCACCTCAAAAAATATATACCCCAAAGGCACATCCCCAATGATCCACCTTCTCCAGCCACATCCTACCTGCCTAAGCATCACAACTCAGTTAATCCCTATTAGTGGATTAATAAACTGACTACATTAATATTTTCATAACCCATTCATTTCACCTCTAAACTCTTTTGCATTGATTCACACATAAGCTTTTGTGGGACTCCTAATATCTGAACTATAACATTCTGCCTCTGGCTCCCAAAATCTAATTCTTTTCTCACAATGCAAAATACATTTAGTCCATTTCCAAGAGTCCCCATAGTCTTAACCGTTTAGCATTGCCCAAAAGTCTAAGTCCATTGTCTCCTCTGAGTCTCAAGAAAAACTTTCAGCTTGAGCCCTATAAAAATCAAAAGCAAGTTACATATATCCAATATATAAAGGCACAAAGTAAACATTTTCATTACACAAGGGAGAAATAGAGTCATAGAAAGAAGGGATAGGATCAAAGCGAAACCAAAACCCAGATGGGCAAACAAGTCCTGTAACTCCACATCCAGCATTAGAGGCACTTTACATCGTGATGCTCCTCCAAAGGGCTTATGTAGTTCTGCCCTTATGGCCTTTCTGTTTGCTGCTGCATGGCCTCACTGTTGGAGTGTCTCTTCTGGCTTTCTGCAGCTTTTCTTAGCAGACATTCCACACTACTGACATTTTTTTTTTTTTTAATCTCAGGGTTCTCCACTGAATCTCATCTTCCTTTATACTTCTCTGCACATTGCCCTCTCAGGGGCACCCTGCAGAGACTCTGACCCTGCTGCACGTTGCCTGTCCTCACATGCCTTATTTTGAACTATGAATGGAAGCCTCCATGACCCCCTAAGTATAGCATCCTGCATTCCTCCAGAACTATCACCACATGCTTGTTGCCAAGGTCTGCCACCAGGTTGAGCAATAGCCAAGATTCCATGGAGCAGGGCTGCAGTAGCCTCTGAGTGCCTGGGTGGGTGCACTTGTTGAAACAACTTCCTAGGTTCCTGTATGCAAAATGTTTTCTCACTGGTCTCTTCGCAAAATAATTTTATTTTTAAACTTTTTAGCCTGAGATTGATGTGATTTTGCCAATTCCTGAGATGCCTTCAAACTATCTTTCTTATCATATTTGGGCAAAGAGTTTAACATTTCTTTAGTGGCTATAATGTCCTTAACAACAACATTTTCCTTAGCTCTACTTTTACTCAGTTTTCTGGCCAAACTGCCAATTCTT
The DNA here is from genome assembly GCF_001458135.2 of Marmota marmota marmota. Classification (NCBI taxonomy): domain Eukaryota; kingdom Metazoa; phylum Chordata; class Mammalia; order Rodentia; family Sciuridae; genus Marmota; species Marmota marmota. Next base: position 6,687,993 of record NW_026000305.1, on the reverse strand, counting down.
CAAATCTTCCTTCTTTGCTTTCTGCTCCTGATTATCACAATAAACTGGGCTAAAAGCATCCAGCAATACTTCCTGAATATCATGTTTTCTAGAAATGTCTTCCACCAGATTAAGAAGTCCATCGCTTTAAATTCAGATTCACATAAAACATTAGGAAATGGACACAATGTAGACAACTTCTTAGAACATAACACAAATTGCCACTAGTTCAATTTACAATAGAATCCTTCTCTGAAGCTTCTAAACCCACTCTTTAATGTCCACAGTCAGATCAGCACTTTGGTCTTCTGAACTCACACCAAAATTCTCTATTAAGGTTCATTTAGAACAATCCAATGCTTGTCCAGCTTTCATCACTAAACTTTCCAAAATTCTTCCCCCAAATTCCAAAAGGCTACAAAAACTTCTGAACCACACAATCTGGTTAGTCACAGCAATGACCCCACATCTTAGTACCAATTTATGTTTTAGTCAGTTTTCTCATCACTGTGACCAAAAAACCTTGCAAGAAAAATTAAAGAAGGAGTAGTTTATTTGGTGACTCACCATTTTGGAGTTCTTGGTCTATAGATGGCCTACTTCATGGCTCTTCAACTAAAGTGAAGCAGAACATCATGGCAGAAAGGTGTGGCAGAGGAAAGCAGCTTAGCATATGGACCCAGAAAGCAGAGAGAAACTAAGCTCAGCTCACTAAATATATACCTAATGGCATGCCCTCAGTGAACCACCTCCACAGTCACATCCTACCTGCCTAAAGTCACTACTGAGTTAAACTCTATTAGGGGAGTAATGCACTGATTAAGTTAAGGTTGTCATAACTCAATCATTTCACCTCTAAACTTTTTCGCATTGTCTCATACATGAGCTTTTGGGGGACACCTAGTATAAAAACCCCACACTACCACACAAAATATTCATATCAGAAGATATAATTTTGGCAATCTCTGACAGTGGATTAATTGTACTTTAGAATTTTTTTGTTGTTGTTGTTGTTACTGGGAATTGAACCCAGGGCCTTGTGTGTATAAGGCAAGCACTCTACCAACTGAGCTATATACCCAGACATATAATTGTACTTTAGAACCTTATTATTTAGAATATTTAGAATATTTTAAGCATAAAATTTAAGGTCCCACATCTCACATTAAATATAAAATTCTAAAGTTACTCTATATTTTTATTCATCATTAATCAAATATAAATGTTATTACTAAACAAAGAACTCTTAAAAGGATCATCAAGTATGTAAGTTATGTGGTATATCTTTACTCATCATTCCTTGATTATATTCATTTAGTAGTTGGACTAAATTATCACTGAAGCCAGTAGATGAGGTTATATCTGGCACATGAAACACTAAGAAATCTATTAAAGGCTTATGTTTTAAATAAGATCTATTATTTTTATCTTTCTTTTTATTTCAAGTTAAATAGGTAATTCTTTTCAAAGAGTAAATAATATCTTATCAGCTATTCAGATCTAAACTAATAGCTCCAAACTAATAAATGATACACTGCATAGGTTTATTTTCTCTACTATTACCACTACCTCAGCCAAACCACAAGAACATTCAATAATGCTGGAGACCATTTTGGTAGTTATTGTTTTGGGTTAAAGTAATGTAGTAAAAGGAAAGGACAGGTTTTGTTAAACAAGGTTGGTTTACATTCTTTATGTGTTCTTAACAAAATGATTAAATCTATTCAAGTCACAATTTATTTATATGCTAAATGTGGTTAATTATATTTATACACAGGGGTTTATTGTGACAATTATAAAACTTAATTTGTGAAAATTGTTTAATACAAATTTAGCATGTTGTTTGGAAAATGTCAGTTGCCTTAAATGTGTACAATATTATTGACTGCCTCTTTAATTAAAATTATTATTATATTACTTTATTTAATGGTACAATAATTATTTTAACACTAGCTATGCCTTATTATTTTTATAGGTTCACTTTTTTATAATAACAAATCATCAGAGTATTTTATTTGTATATAACTGTCATTCAGTAAATGTCATTTTGTGAATTCATAGTATGATATGATCTTTTTTACTTTTGACTATAAATGAACAAAATGTGGTACATAAATACAATGAACTTTTATTTAGCCGAAAGGAAACACAAAATTATATCATTTAGAGGCTGGGGATGTGGCTCAAGCGGTAGCGCACTCACCTGGCATGCACAGGTTCTGGGTTTGATCCTCAGCACCACATAAAAATACAATAAAGATGTTATATCCACCGAAAACTAAAAAATAAATGTTAAAAAATTCTCTCACTCACTCTCTCTCTCTCTCTCTAAAAAAAATTATATCATTTATAGAAATAGATGGAACAGGATGCAACATATTTAGCTAAATAAGCCAGATCCAGAAAGTCAAGGGTTATGTACATTCTCTTATATGTGGAAGATAGAGAGAGGGGGAAAAAAGGAAAAATGGATTTTATGAAAATAGAGGAGATCCAGTGGGATAAAGGAAGGGGTTCAGTGGGACAGAGGAAGAAAGGTAAAGGAAGGTCCTGGGGAGTGTAATTGACCACACTGTGTTATGTGCTTGTACAAATGGGTCACATAAATCCCACTAATATGTATAATTGTTACATAATAAAATTTTTTTTAAAGACCATGATATGCAATCAGGCAGGAAAAAAGAAGAAATCCTAATTGGAACAAAAAAAGCATAATTGTATTCATTTTCAGATAACATGATCTTTCTTATGTGTATAAATTCCAATGACTACACTTAACAAATATTTAATTAATATTTAACAAATACATGCAACAAAGTTTCAGGATACAAAACAACCACAAACAAATCAGTGTTATTTCTGTGAACCAAAACTGATCTATCAAAAAAAAATCAAGGAAATAATCCATCTATATGACAACATAAAGAATACTTGGGAAAATTGTTATTAATGAGGTGAATTACCTTCATAATAATCAAATAAATATAAAACCTATAGATGTTGAGAAACATTGAGATATTCAATGAAATCAAATGTCAATTTTTATACATTAATTAAAATTTATTAGAAGTTTATTCATTATAAGTAATTCATGGGCTGGGGTTATGGCACAGCAGGAGAGTGCTTGCCTCACATGTGTGAGACCCTGGGTTCGATCCTCAGCACCATATAAAAATAAATAAGTAAAATAAAGGTATTGGGTCCAACTATTTAAAAGAAATAAGTAATTCATATTGAAATTTCAGCTTTTTTTTCTTGACAGACAAGCTTATTTTAAACATACAGATGGTTCCTATCTTATGATGGTTCATCTATGATTTTTTGACTCTACAATTATGCAAAAGTGATAAACATTCAGTAGAAACCATATTTTAAAATTTGAAATACCATCTTTTCCAAAATTAACAATATGTAGCATGCAATGCTGAACAGCAGCTCTGAGTCACAGCTCCCAGTCAGTCATATGATCAGAAGGGTGAATAACCCATACTATACAGAGCATTGTGCAGCTAAGATATGATGTTCAGTAAGTTAGGTGTCATATACACATTTTCAATTTACAATGAGTTTATTAGGATGTAAACATGCCATAAATCGAAGCACTACTCTATATAAAATGTCATAAATGCTAGGTTCACAAAAACAACAAGGAAAAATAGAATAAATTAGGAGAGGCCCTTGACCATATATTATGGATGACTATGTAACTACAGTAATCAAGGAGTTCTGGTGGAGTGATAAATACATAGATCAATGGAACAGAATATAACCATCCAGAAATAAACTACAAAGATACACCTATTTGAATCTAACAAAAGTACAAAAGCAAGTCAATGGAGAGATGATAACCCTCTCAACAATTGACACTGGAGCGATTGGACATCCATAGTGAAGAGAAAAAAATAAATTTACACCTATACTTTACACTGTATAGAAATCAACACAAAATCAATGGTAGAATTAATTGTAAAATGTAAAACTACCAAGCTTTTAGAATAAAATAGGAAAAAAAATGTTTCAAACAAAGGCTAGGAAATAAGTTGTTAGGTTTGATACTAAAATTATTATCAATAAAAGGAATAATTGTTTAGACTGCAACAAAATTTAATTTTTTAAATATTTATTTTTTAGTTGTAGGTGGACATAATATCTTTGTTTCATTTTTATGTGGTGCTGAGGTTTGAACCCAGTGCCTCATGTGTGCTAGGCGAGCGCTCTACCACTGAGCCACAACCCGAGTCCCAAAATTTAAAATTTTGTACTCTGCAAACCTATACAAAGCAAATTGAAAATATAAGCTATAAACTATGAGAAATATTTGCAAGTTCAGAAAGGGTATACTATCTAATATATACAATAAAGATTATTACTCATCTGGCTGCTTATTTTACCACTAAAGAAATGCAAAATAAAACCATAAAATTTAAAACTTGAAATCTGTCATAATGGCTAAAATAAAAACTATTGACAACAACAAATGTGGGTGAGGATTCAGAATAACTGGAAAATTGACACACTGCTAGTGAGAATGTAAGATGGAATAGCCACTCTTTGGACAGTTTAACAGTTTTTAAGAACACTAAATATGGAATTAGCAAAAACAAAAACCCTCAGCAATTAGACTTAGATAGTTCAGAAAAATCAAACATTATTCTCATTCAAAAACTTATATATGAAAGACAGTAGACTCATTGTTTTAATTGTGGCAAAATATACATAACATAAAATTTTCCATTTAAAAAATACTTATGTTTCAATTTCTTGACACACATTACATCGACAACATTTTGCAAAAATCATCACCATTTTGAATTTTGAAATAATTAAATTGAAAATCTGTACCCATTAATCCAAAATTTCCTATTGCCCTCTCCTCTTAGTCCTTAGTAATTGCTATTCTACATTTTTTCTTTGTGAATTTAACTACTTTAAGTTCCTCGTTAAGTATGGTACTATATGTCAGAATTTCCTTCCTCTTTAATATACCAGTGTATGAGTGTGTGTGTGTGTGTGTGTGTGTGTATCTCACATTTTGCTTCTCCATGCATTTTGTGATTAACATCTTGGTTACTAATTCCTTTGTTTATTGTGACTAAAGCTGCTATGAACTTCGCCTTGGTGTACAAATATGTTTGAGACCCTGTTTTCTTTGTTTTGTGTATGTATCAAGAAGTAGATTATCTGGATAATATGCGATTTTGTTAAATTTTTTTGTGGAACTTTTATACAGTTTTCAATAGCAACTGTACCAATTCACTATCACACAAACAGTATAGAGGGCTCTAATTCCTCTATATCCTCACCAACATTGCTATGTTTTAATATTAGGTATCCCTAAGGTTGAGTGACTCTGAGCATCTTTTCCTGTACTTACTGGACATGTATATATCTTCTTTAGACAAGTGTCTATTAAAGTCCTAATCACATTTTTAAAATGAGAGCTTTTTTTTTTCATTTTTGTTGAGATGTAAGAGTTCTTTATATGATAGGTATTGAAATATGTCAGACAGTAAGATATGCAAATATTTCTATTCTGTGTGTTATCTTTTCACTAATTTTTTATTACCACCCTGAACGTGCCTGATATCATCTTTTCACTATTTTGATAGCATTGTTTGGTGAACTTTTTTAAATTTCGATATAATTTTTAAATATTTTTCTATGTTGCCTTGCATTTGGAGCCATACACACTATAATCATTGTCAAGTCCAATGTCGTGAAAATTTCCCCCCTATGTTTTTTATGTAAGAATAAGAATTAGTTCTTTTGTGATGTTTTAATTCACTTTAGTTAATTTTTGTAAGAAATCCACTTCATTATTTCCAATGTCCACATATAGTTTTTCCAATACAATTTGATTTAAATTTTCTTTTCCCCAAGAGAATGATATTGGAATCCTGGTCAAAAATTATTTGATCCTATATGATATGTGGATTTATGGTGACCACTTTGTTCCATTCCATTGCTCTATTTCTCTGTCTTTATATCAGTACCAAATATTTTTGACTATTGTAACTGTTATAGTTTGAATCTGGAGTGTCTCTCCAAGTCTCATGTGTTAAAGGTTTGATTAACAGACTGTTGTGCTTTTGGAAGAAGATAGAACTTTTAAGAGGTGGGGCCTAGTTGGAGGAAGTTAAGTCAAGATATGCCCTTGAAGGGAATTTGGGGACTTTTATGCCTTCTTTTTCTCCCCCCCCCCAACCCTGCCACCCTTCCTCTTCCCTCTCATCTCTTCTTCCCTCTTGTCTCGTCTTCTCTCTCCTCTTCCTCTCTCCCTCCCCCCACTTTTTCTTACCATCTGCCATGAAGTGAGAGAAGTTTCTTCCACTACATGTTTTCTGCTATGATATGTTACCCTGCCACAGGCCTGAGTGATGTGGTCAAAGGACCATGTCCTGAAACTTCTGAAACCATGAGCCAAAATAAATATTTCCTCCTTATGTTGATTTTCTCAGACGTGTTTTTATTTTCTACAGCAACAGAAAGCTGACTAACAAAGAAGCCTTATATAGTAAGTTTCAAAATCAGAACATCTGAAACTTTCATTTTTTTTTCTTTTTCAAGGTTGATTTTTTTTATATATAAAAAAAAACAGGGATTGAATCCGGGCGTGTTTAACCATTGAGCCACATTCATAGTGTTATTTATTTATTTATTTATAGACAGGGTGACAGGGACAGTTGCTGAGCCTAGCTTTGAAATTGTGATCCTCCTACCTAAGCCTCTCCAACTTCTGGGATTACAGTCATGTGACACCACACCTAGCTTGGTGAAGCAGCTTCTACTGCAACATTATTGAGTGCTTTTGTTATAACAGGGTCTTAGATTTTGTTAAACACTTTCACTAATTAAATGTCTTTACTAAATCAACTGAGATTATCATTTAGGTTTTTCCTCTTTGTTCTGATAATGTAGCATATTTTACTAATTTATTTTCATATATTAAAACATCTTTGCATTCTAGAAATAAATCGCTCCTTCTCATAATGTACATTACTTACAATGTGCTGTTGAATTGTGTTTGGTAGTGTTTTTTTAATATTTATTTTTTTGTTATAGGTGGATTCAATATCTTTTTTTCATTTTTTTGTGGTGCTGAGGATTGAACCCAGTGCCTCTTGCATGCTAGCCCCTGTTTGGTAATGGTTTTTGTTTTTATTTTTATTTGCATCCGTATTCAATAGGGATTTGTCTGTATATTTGTGTGTGTGTGTGTGTGTTGCTGAAGATTGAACCCAAGGCCTTGTGCACACAAGGCAAGCACTCTAACAACTGAGCCATATATCCAGCCTGTATCTGTATTTTTTTATACCTATGCTGTCTTTATCTCTCTTTGGTATCAAGATTATCCTGGCCTCCTCATACAATGAATTATTAAGACTTTTGAATGGTTGGGAGAATCTGAATAGTATTGGTGTTAATACTTTTTAAAATATTTAGTAGAATTCACTAGTGAAGTCGTGTGATCCTGTGTCTATCTGTCTTTGGAGTTTTTTGCTTACCAATCTCTTTTCTATATTCAAGTTTCTATTATTTATGTTTCTATCTTGGTGAGTTGTTTCTAGGAATTATTATATTTCATGCAGTTTATCTAATTTTCAGTGTACTATTGTTCACTGTTTCCTACTTCTATAAAATAACTTTTGTTTCTGTATTTATTACATTATAATAATGTCTGCTCTTTTGTTGTGAACTTTCATTACATGAAACTCCTATTATTTTTTTCTTTTTCAGACAATCTAGCTGATTGCTGATCTTTTCAAAGAACCATCCTATGATTCCCTATATTTTCTCTGTCATATTTCTTCTATTTTGTTCATCTCTGATGTAACATTTGTTATTTGCTTGTATGTTTGTTTGTTTGTTTTGTGGTGCTGGAATTGAACCCAGGGCATTATGTGTGCAATGAAAGCACTCTACCACTAAGCTATATCCTCAGCACCTTTATTATTTATTTTTGTCTGTAAACTTTTGGTTTAGTTTATTCTTCTTTTCTTTTTTCCTTAGCTATAAATTTAGATTATTGATTTAAGATCTTAATTCTTTCATAATGTCAGCATATACAGTTATAATTTTCCTTCTTACCACCAGTTTTGTAGCATCATGTAAGCTCTTCTATGTTGTGGTTTTATTTTCATTATTTTCAAGATGTTTTGCAATTTATCTTATGATTTATTATTTAATACATTGGTTACTTAAGAGTGTGTTATTAAATTTCCACATATTTGTGGATATTCCAGTTTTCCTTTTGTTGTGGAGTTCTACTTTCATTTCATTGGGACTGGAAATTTTATTTTATCCTATTAATTTTAATAATTTACCTCACTAATACTTGTTTTGTGGAATATCATCTTATCTATTACAGATGCTGTTGCAGGTGGACTTGAGAAAATTTTATTTCTGCTATTGTTGGTTGAGTTTTCTCTGTCTTTTTAATCTATTTGGTCTACTATATTTTTCAAATCCTCTATCTTACTATCAATCTTCTGAATGAACTTTTATCCATAATTTAAATCAATGTATTAAAGTTTCTCTGTATTATTTTTGAGCTGTTTCTCAAATCAATTCTGTAAACATTTGTTTCCAATATTTTGGAATTCTGATGATTCATCATTAATTTATAATTGTTTCATGTTGGTGAATAGACTATTTTTTCACAATATTGTAATTTTTGTCTATTGCAAAGTGTTTTTACTTAAATTCTATTGAGTCTTCTATTGGTATGGCCACATTTGCTGTCTTTTGATATTATTTACATTGAATATCTTTTTTTGATTTAATTTTAACCCTGCATTTCCTTTGATCTAAAGACAGTCTTTTGAAAACGACATGTAGTTAGATGCTGTTTATTATTCATTCAACCAATACATATCTATTGATAGTACATTTCAATCCACTTATAATTAACATAATTAAAGACAGGGAATGAGTTACAATTTCCATCTTGTTATATGCTTTATAGATGTTTTGTCCCTTATTTCCTTCCAACTATCTTATTCCCTATTTAGGTTTTCTTTCATTTGTTTGTTTCTTTCTGTGTAAATGATGACACATTTTGATATTATTTACTTTTCCTTTTGTGTATATTCTATAAATATTGTGTTTGTCTTTACCATAGGGATTATGTACTACATCTTAAAGTTGTGGAAACCTATTTTACATTGATACCAATTAAACTTAAATTGCATAAAAATCTTATTTACAGTTCTGTCTTTCCACTTTTTTATTGATATCACAAATTACATCTTTCTATATTTTACTTCTTTTTACATAGATCTGCAATTATTTTTATCTTTTTGTCTTTTGAATTCTACAGTATAATAAGTATAATAAGTGGTGTTGCAAACCAAAGTTATAATACTATTCTTTATATTTGTCCATGTATATACCATTAACAATTATATTTGTATATGAGATACAGTCTTTTCCTTTCATTTCCACTTGAAGAACTCCTGTTAGTATTTGTCTTAGGTAGATCTACTGATAATAAATAACTTGTCAGCTTTTGTGTATCAGATAATGTATTAATTTCACCCTCATTTTTGAAGGACAGTATTACCACATATCACCCCTCCCCACCTTTTCAGGAGGCATGGGTGTCTTTATCAAATGATACCATAATCTCAGACTTTGCCTGATATTCAGGGTGGGGATAGCAACATTCCCCGCCATTTTCCATATCTTCAGACTTAGAGGAGGAAGGCTTAGCTTCTCTTCTAATTATAACCAGGAAAGCTGGGCTGGTCCTGGGTAGGTTAGTGCTGGAGGAGGCAGTGGAATTCACCCTAGCCTTCCAGTCAAAGCTCCATTTCCAACCTGAGGGGAGTAGCTGAGGGAGTCTTGGTCAAAGCCTACAGTACATAGCTCTGCTCTTTTTGCACTATTAACTGCCCTGAGCTATTCATGATCTCTGTTCCTACATCATTATTTTACTCTCCAAAATCAGCTCACACTCAGCTGTACCAAGACTTTGGTGGGTATTAAGATAGAGGGTCTGCAACTGAGCAGCTTTCAGGATCCTTTGCTTAAAGTCTACTTTTGATCATTTTTTCTTCCATTTTAAAGGTATCATCCTACTTCCTTATGATTTTTAAGGTTCCTGATGAAAAATATTACTGTGTTCTTGTACTTCTGTTATTTGTTTTCAATAGTCACATTTTGAAATTATTTTTTTACATGCCTTGCGATTTTTTTTGATGAAATGAACATTGGGTAAACAGGTACATCATAATGTTTGAAGACTGGATTATTGTGAATGAAAATCTTCTCTAATAAGCCTGTCATGAGACTCAAAGTTTCCTGGGACATGTTCTCTATATGCATCATCTCAGGCTCCGTGCATGTGTTTTTTCCCAATATCTCTCTTATACAAATGCTTTTAAATATCATAGTTTCCCTAATTGTTACACTTGCTTTTTCATGGCTCCTCAAAAATTCTACTGCATCCCACTTCTCATACTTCCTTATGCTAAGCAACTGCATTTCTACAATCTCCCTGAAGTATTAAAATGTCATAACAATTGCCACTGACTTCTTCAGCTTCAAATCCAAGATTCAACCAATACTAATCTTCTTATCTAAGCTCCAAGACAGTATATAAGAGTCAGTCACTCAGGCACCCCACAGACAAAATGGAGGATCACAAATAAATTGAACTTGCTTTCTTTTATCTGATGTGGGTAAACTGGAAATTGTGCTATAAAATACCCACTATTCCCCACCAGGAAGAGGTGGGATATGAATGAACAAAAATGACCGAGAATTTTCCTATAATTTTAAGTTTGTCTTTTTCTTGATTGGAAGTTTCTTGGCCATGCCAGATCCTTGACTTGTTTCCAGAGCACTCACAAACTTATTTTAGTCAGTCTCGTTTTTAATACTTGATATATCTATGGAAAACAAGAGACTAGAACTTTCCGTTCTGTCATCTTACTATTGTAACTCTATATAAGCTTTATTATTTATACACACAAAAATGAAAATGGTCCAAATGTCCTTCAACAAGTCAACTAAAGTATGGTACATCATACCATGGGATATTACTCAGCAATAAAATGGAAGGAAAAATTGTATCACATGGACAAATAACCAATGAGCTATGGTGAGTTAAAAATATAGCCAGTCCCACAAGTTGACATAGTTTATTGTTCCATATATTAATTCGAGTTGTAGGAATTAGATGTAGTTACACAAATGCAACAGGGAAAAATCCACGTAGGGATTGAACCACTCTGTACCTGACCGTAGTGGGGATCACCTACACACATGATAAAATTGCATATAACAAAGTACACATATAACAATAACCACATTTAAAAAGGAGTGAAATTAAAAAGGTTGATAGATTGTCTCAGTGTCAGCAACCTTGGTTGGTAATATACTATAGTTTGGAAAGATTTGGTCATTAATGGAAACAGAATTTTTCTGTATTAATCCTAATGAATGCAGGTAAGTTTGCAGTTATCTGAAAATTAAATTTTCATTTAAATATCTATACAAATGTCACTTCTTCAGATAAGCCTTCACTATTTCTCAGTACTTTGTTATGTTGTATTTAGCTTCTATCATTTATTGCTCTTACATTGTAGTCTTTATTCATGTGTCTGTTTATTTAAAATTCAGTGAACTCTTTGAAGACAGAACACTTTATTTTTAAATTAATGATCTTATCAATGCTTAGAATGATGCATTTTTATAATAAAGGCTTAATAAGTATTTGTTGTAATGATTAAAAAGTTGATGAATTAATGGTAGAATGGAATTAAGCCCTCAATAGTATTCTAATTTCCTTACTTTAAAAGAGAAGAAACTGTGGTCCAAAGATAGTAAATCCTTTGGCCTTGTCACCAATCTAAAATACAAAATAGCAGCAGAAAACCAAATCTTACTGACAGCTGATTCATTATTCTTGTGAGAACATTGGAATTGCCTTCTTGAGAGGTCTGAAGGAAGTTTTGCATTAAATAAAATGTTAACACTGAGCTTGTTCAAATAGAATAAAGTCCTAATGGTAACATTGAAAACCAAAATTCTTACTATTCCCATAAATCTCGTATTGTGAGACAGAAAGGATTATCTCACTGTGAAATACATAAAGATCCTAATACATTTGGAATCATGGTGCAAAGCTTGTGAAATTTTGATACATTCATTGTAAGTGAGTTGCAAATATTGGATATTTATAAAGTATTTAAGGTGTTTAGTTGAGAGAAAATAATATGAGTACTGTATTTTGATCCAGTATATTTGTGATTTCTATTTCCAAAAGAATCCATTTGTTTAATTGTTTAAAGTCACTATTTTTGAATTCCTGTACTATTTTTACAAAATTGAATCCATAAATTTCATTACATCTAAAAACTTACTCAAAAAAAGAAACATCTTAATTTCAAAATAAATGTGTATTTTACACCCTTAGATGTCCATTAAGTAAGTCATTCTTCCTTTGGAGTCTTAGGGAATAATAACCAATATGAAAAGTGCTGAGAGTAGAAAAATGAATAGAACTTCAATCTGATATTCAAGAAGGTAGTAGCATATTGCATCATTTAAAAAATATTGAATGAATACATAAATTAATCTAATTTATTTAAATTTTCATCTTACTCATTAATTATTTTTTATTTCCATTTTATAGTTGCTTAATGCTTCAATTTTATTATACAAGCAACAACCAACTAATCTCTATAATACACATCACCTATCCATTAGAACATTGTTACTCAAAATGTGGTCTGTAAACCAGATAACCAGGTTATCTGGGTAGGATTACCAATGATTACTGGTCCATAAGGTAATATAGAAACTGAGAAAAAATTTCTGGAAACTTGTAGCAATTTTACATTAATGAAAGATCTAAATGTGAGATCCTTATTCTAAGTGATTTTTGTTGTATTTTTAAAAGTGCCATCCCAAAATTAAATCCACATTTTAAATATAAATAAGTAATTAAACTGTTTGCACACTGCCCTAGCATTAATAATAGTGCAGGTTTATATGTTCAAATTATGAATTCTGTGCCTGATGAAACTTTGCTTAGTAATATAACATTTAGTTTATTTTCTGAGTAAAGACATAGTTACCTCAGTACCAAATGTTCTGAGAAAGCAACTAGTTTGGAGGACTACTTGAATTACCTTGTGACTCCTGAATATATGTCTACTAAATTGAGGAAGAACTATATCTGTCATTTTCCATACTATATCCCCATTCTTAGCTCAGTGGTTGGTATAGAACATATTTCCAATAAATGATCACAAAACAACCCTGACACTGACATTTGACCTGAGCTTTGAAATAAATGAATGAGTAAATTATAAAAAAGGTTGTAGAAAGAGAATTTTAGAACATTACATCTAAAAGTAATGTTATAAATATCAGAAATACTGATAAATAGTGATTTAGTTAGTTAATAAATGACACTGTAATTATGTAATAGAAATAAACACTTTATTATTTGTATGCAATAATCCACCAAGACTCAGCATTGTTGTTAAGAAACAGAGGGGAAACAGATCCTATCATTAAGGAGACAGAGGGTTCAGTTATATAATAATATATGAAGTAATGCATAACTCTCCTTATAATTTATTATTGTAAACTATAAATATTATAGGTATTTTAAGAAAGAAAGGTGGCAATGTAATTAACATTTACTAAGTTTCTATAGGAGCGGGTATAATAAATTGCATTTAGAAGAAAATCTAATTTTTACTATGATTTATAAGACTCTGCCTAGTCTGAATTTGATGACTATTCCAGTGTCATATAATTCTCTGTCTCTCTACCTCATTCACTCTACTGCAGCCACAGTGATTGTCCAGATATTCTTGCAACAAACCAAATACACCTTACCTCACAGTTTCAATACTTAGATTTCCTCTGCTCTAGAAATACCCTTATTTTAAAATTCTCTTTCCACAACCTTTCTTATAATTTACTCCTTCATTTATTTCAAAGCTCAGGTCAAATGTCAGTGTCAGAGTTGTTTTGTGATCATCCTATCTTAAATAATATTACCTTCAGAAATTCTCCACTCTTCAGTTTCATGGTCTTCATAACACTTATAGTGAAATTTGTACAATTTATTTATTCATTTATTGCTTGTCGTGTGCCTTCTCCATTCAAAAATCAGTTTTATGAATGCAGGCACTTTGAATGAATGAAAGAGTCTAATTTAATCATCAAAAAAGTCCTATAACCTACATGTTATTTGCATTGTGAATCAGAGTAAATAGGTTGTCCAAGTCACTCAAATAAAATGTCGTGGAGGTAAGAATAAAACTTAAATCTATGTGACTCAAAATTCATTGTTCACTGAACCATTCTAAGGGAAATAGAGACAGAGAAAGGGAGAGGCTGCATTAACAAACATAGCCTTGTATAAATTATAGAATTTACACTAGCAAAGAGAAAGCATTTACTCAAACACAAAGTTGGAAGAAAGAATTAATCTAACAAATAGTTTTATAAAGGATGATGTGGAATAATCATATTTCAAGAAGGTTAAAATATAAGCTTTCCTGTGTGTCAAATGTATGTAATGGCAGAAAATGTTGGTGAAGGAATCTGAAGTCAGCTCATAGAGAACTATCACAAAATGAAGAATGTTAATTTAATAATATTGTGGGGAAAGATTGATTTTTTCCCATCTGGTAAGTAAGGTCAGTTTTTTAAACTTTTATTGAAGTATACTTGACATACCATGAAATTCACTCATTTTAAAGATATAAGTCAATACATTTATTTGCAGAAATGTACATTCATTACCACAATCTAGTATATTTTAGTATATTTCCATCAACTCATGCCCATTTATACTGAATCCCCATTTCTACACTAAAGATGAAGCAATTAGTTCTTTGTTTTTAGGCATACATGACAGTAGAGTATATTTCTAATTTTTTTAGTTGTAGATGGACAAAATACTTTTACTTTATTTATTTATTTTTATGTGGTGATAAGGATATAATCCAGTGCCTCACACATGCTAGGCAAGTGATATACCACTGAGCTACAACCCCAGCCCCAGTACAATGTATTTTGACATATATACATGAAATATAACATATTCTAATTAGGATTCCATCCTTGAAGTTGTACATGATTTGGAGGTTCACTGGTAATGTATTCATATATGAACTTAGGAAAGCTATGCCAATTCATTCTACAGACTTTCTTTTTCCCATTCCTATCCCTTCCTTTTGTTCCCCTTTGTCTAATCCAATGAACTTCTATTCTTCCCTTTTTCACATTATTATGTTAGAATCCACATATCAGAGAGAATATTTGGCCTTTGGTTTTGTGGGAATTGTTTATTTCACCAAACATGATAGTCTCCAGTTTCATCCATTTGCCAGCAAATGTCATACTTTCATTCTTTTTTATGGCAGAGTAATATTCCACATTTTCTTTATCCATTCATCGGTTGAAGGACACCTAGGTTAGTTTCATAGCTTAGTTATTGTGAATGGAGCTGCTATAAACATTGATAAAGCTGTGTCACTCGTGTGCTAATTTTAAGACCTTTAGATATAAACCAAAGAGTGGGATTAGTGGGTCAAGTGGTGTTTCCATTTCAAGTTTTCCAAGGAATCTCCATATTGCTTTCCAGAGTGGTTGCACCAGTTTCAGTTCCCACCAGCAGTATATGAATGTACATTTTTCCCACATTCTTACCAACATTTATTATTACTTCTATTCATCATTCTAACTGGAGTGAGATGAAATGTATTTCTCAAATTACTAGAGATGTTGAAAATTTTTTCATATATTTGTTGACCATTTGTATTTCTTCTGTGAAGTGTCTGTTCATTTTCTTTGCACATTTACTGATTGGGTGATTTGGGGGGTTTTTTGGTATTAAGTTTTTTGAGTTCTTTATATATCTTGGAGATTAGTATTCTATCTGAAGTACAGGTGAAAAAAAAAAGCTTTTCTACCATTCTGTAGGCTCTCTGTTCACATTCTTGATTCTTTCCTTTGCTGTGAAGAAGCTTTTTAGTTTGATAAAATCTGATTTATTAATTTTTTATTTTACTTGTTGTGCTTTAGGAATCTTATTCAAGAAATCAGTTTCTAAGCATATAAGATGGAGAGCTGGGCCTAATTTTTCTTCTTTTAGGCTCAGAGTATTTGATATAATGCCTATGTCTTTGATCTACTTTGAGTTGAATATTATGCAGGGTGAGAGACAGAGATTCAATTTCATTCTACTACTTGTGGATTTCCAGTTTTCCCAGCACCATATCTGGAAGAGGCTATCTTTTTTCGAATGAATGTTTATGATGACTAGTATGAGACAACTGTATTTATGTAGGTATGCCTCTGTGCCTTCTATTCTGTTTCATTGATCTTCATGTCTGTTTTTGTGCCAGCATCACACTGGGGTTATTTTTTAAATATACTTTTATAGTATAACTTAATTTCTGAAAATGTGATACCTCCTCCATCACTTTTCTCACTAAGGATTTCTTTGGCTATTCTGCGTCTCTTATTTGTCCAAATGAATTTCATGACTGCTTTTCTAATTATCTTAAGAATGTCATTGAAATTTTAATCAGAAATGCATTAAATCTGTATAGCACTTTTGGTAGTATGGCCATTTTGATAATATTAATTCTGCATATCCAAGAACATGGGAGATCTTTCCATCTTCTAAAGTCTTCTTTAATTTCATTCTTTTGTGTTCTGTAGTTTTCATTGTAGATGTCATTTACTCTTTTGATAGATTGATTCCCAAATATTTTATTTTTGTGAGGTGATTGTGAATGGGATAGTTTTCCTGATTTCTCTTTCAGCTGATTCATCAATGAAGTATGGGAACACAATTGATTTATGGGTGTTAATTTTGTTTCCTGCTACTTTGCTGGATTTGTGTATGAGTTCAAGAAGCTTTCTGGGTCTTCTAAATATAGAATCATGTCTTCAGCAAATAGAGAAAGTTCAAGTATCTCTTTTCCTATTTGTATCCCTTTAATTTCTTTCTTTTGTCTAATTTTTCTGACTAGGGTTTCAAGGACTATGTTGAATACAAGTGGTGGAAGATGGCATCCTTGTCTTCTTCCAGTTTTTAGAGGGAATGCTTTCAGTTTTTCTCCATTTAGGATGATATTGACCTTGAATTTAACATATGTATCTTTTACAATGTTGAGATATGTTTATACTATGCCTAAGTTTTCTAGTGTTTTGAGCATGAATGGATTCTAAGATTTGTCAAATTATTTCTCTGCATCAATTAAGATAATCATGTGATTCTAAGGATATTGATGAGATGAATTAGTACTCTTCTACAGGGATTATTCTGACAACACTGTGTAGAATAGATTAATTCAAGAAACAAATAGACATTAAGTAGTAAAGCTAGTTTAACTTGATAAATAATATACCCATGAGTTGATGAGGCCAAGGTGACAGTATTGGAAATGAATAGAAAGTGTGAAATTTAACCAAAATTGATAAAATTTTAACTATGCTTATAGAAATGCTTGTTTTGGTTGTTTATCCCCTCCAAAATTCATGTTGAAACTGAATCTCCATTGTAGAATTATTAAGAGATATCACATTTTAGGTGATCATTAGGTAAAGAATGTTCCTTCCTCTGGAATAGGTCTAAAGCCTTTATAAAAGAAGTTTTAGGATATATTATTTCTGTCATTCTCTCTCTTCTACTATCTGAGTACATAATGTTAATTCCATTCAGAGAATGGAGTAACAAGGTATCATTTTGTAAATAAAGACCGGACCCTTACACAGACACTGAGCATGTTGCTAACTTGCTCTTGAACTCAGCCTTCAGAATTGTGAAAAAAAAATGGTTCTTAAAAATTATTCATCCTTTAGGGTTTTTTCTTCTTTTTTAAATTGTTGTTGTCATTAGGTTTTGATTCTGAGGTTCTAATGCAAGTCTTCACATATTCTAAGCACACACTCTATCACTGTACTACACGCCCATGCCCATTGGTATTTTGCTATATCAGAACAAATTGACCAAGACAAGGAATAAACTTGGCAAGTAGGAAAACAATTATCAAATTGTTTATGCAATGGATAATGAATTTATGCAATGGAAAAGATGCTAGAATAACCAACATGATTCTAAAAATTAAAACTAAATTTGGACAAATTGTAGTATCTACTTTCAAAGCTCACTATAAAACTAGAGTCATTAAGATGGCATGTAATGGTATCAAGATAGAAAATAAAATAAATTCTAGAAATAGATTTACATATAATAGTTCAATTGATTTTCAAAATTACAAATTAATTCAGTAGAAACACCAGAGACTTTTCAAGATATTCGAACAATTTACTATCTATATGTAAAAACATTACATTAACCCTAAATTCCATCTCATTCCACAAGGAAAAGTTGATTCAAGATAGATAATCAACTTAAACATAAAACTAAAACTAGAGCTGTATTTACTAAATGAAAACACAACCCATAAGCACCAAATGTAAATGAAAATGTGATAAATAGTAATTCATCAAAACCAAAAATCTGATGATCAAATTATTCTATTTACAAAATGAAAACACAAACCATGGATTTAAAAAAGATATTTGCTATGCAAATATCAAACAGAAGACACATAGTCAGAATGTATACCTAACTTCTATCATTTGGCAATGTTACAAAAAGCAAACCAATTAAACTGGGTCAAATATTTCAATGGATACTTCAGAAAAGAAAATAGGAATGGCTGATTAACACAATGAAAGATTCTCAACATCAGAAGTCATAAAAAAGGAAATAAAACCACAGTGGAATTCAATTTCATATATTCCAGAATGGTCAAAATTAAAAAGTCTGGCTGCACAAAATCTTGGTGAGCATGTGGCAAAATCCCAACACTGATACATTGCTCATGAAAAACATTGAAAAACAGTTTGGCAGTTTCATTTATATGCTTCTTTGCCCAACAATTTACTTCAGGTAAATGAAAATGTAAGCTTACACCAGATAATTTTACTCACAGTAGCTGAAAACTGTAAACAACCAAGAGCTTCTTAAAAAAAATGAATGGACAAATAAATTGTGATATATCCATAAAATGGAATGTTACTCAGCAGTAAAAAGCACTGAACTGCCAACATGTACAATATTAAAAAAAATGTTTTAGACACAGGCATGATGGCATACGCCTATAATTCCAGCAACTTGGGAGTCTGAGGCAGGAGGACTGTGAGTTCAAAGCCAGCCTCAACAATTTAGCAAGCCCTGAGCAACTTATTGAGTCCCTGTCTCAAAAAAAAAAAAAGATGAAAAGGCCTAGGGATGTTGCTCAGTGGTTAATTGCCCCTAGGTTCAATCCCTGGTACCAAAAAAACTTTTAATATAAAACTGTTGTCATTAAAACAGTATGGTCATCAAAGTAGAAAAATAGATCAGTGGAACAAAATACAGTCCAGAAATACAGTAACATATAATCAGTCACCTGATTTTCACAACCACATACTAAGTGTAAAGGCTAAGTCACACACTTAGACAATAATAAAAATGTGAATACATTTCAGAAGCATTTTTAGTCAAAGAAGTTGGACACAAAAGATGAAATACTGTACAATTCAATCCATAAGAAATGCTAGTACAAGCTAAACTAATCTTAGTGAAAAACAAATAAAACAATAATTTATTCTATGGGGCTGATTTGTATGATCCACAGGAACATGTAATGAAATGACAAAATTGTTCTATATATTAGTTGGAATGGCTATTACAAAGGTGTAAGTACTTTTCAAAACTCATTAAATTCTACACTTAAAATATTAACAAATTAAAGGCTGAGGTTGTGGCTCAATGGTAGAACACTTGCCTAGTACATGTGAGGCACTGAGTTTGATCCTCAGCACCATATATAAATAAATAAATAAAATAAAAAAAATTAAAAAAGAATGATTTAGAACTGTTAACAAATTAAAACATATAATTTATTTTACATAAATTAAAATTTCAAAAATATTCAGAACTATGATGAATATAAAAAATAAGGGTGTACAATCTCTAACACATAAGAAAACAGTGTAAAATTGAACAATTAAATCAGTATGAGATAACACAAATAGACAAAACACTTGAACTAAACACAAAGTCCAGATATAAAATAAATATAAATAGATATATGTATGGCAACAGTGCTAATAAAAATGGGTTTTATAATACATGGTTTGGGGCAAATGGGTAGAGATTTGGAACATAAGTAAAGGTGTATTGATAACTCAAATCCTATGCCATGAAACATTCCAAAGCTGGTAAACTGGATGATATAGAAATAAAAACATCTGTTTTAAAATACACTATATAAGGTCAAAGGGCAAATGAAAATTCAGGGACACAGAAAAAGATACAAAATTTATGACAGATATAAACCTCATAGAAATTAGGAAAAAAGGAATCAACATAAATGACTGAAAATTATGCACAATATTCACAGTACTGAGATAATTCACAGCATAAGAAATAGGAATATGTAATAGAAAAATGCTCAGGCTTACTCATAAGAACAGAATTGCAAATTGAAACTACACTGAGTTACCATCTCCAATTAAATTACAATACATTCTTTCCAAAAGAGAGTGTGGAAATTTATTTTCATATAAAGATAGTGGAAAGAGCAAAATGAGGTGCTTATGGAGAAAAATTCAGTACTATTGATCAAAACTTCAAATGCCTGTGTCCTTGATCTCAGTATTGCCACTTCTGGGAATTTATTGCACAAAATACTCACACAGTGAAACACATCAAACAACACATGTGAAGAGTTATTCAATGCAACATTTTTTGTAATAGCAAAAGAATGAAAAGAACTCAGTGCCCATCTATAGTGGATTGATAAAGATAGCCATAATTCATCCAAAAAATGGAATACAGTGCTGCTGTAAATGATAAAATCAATTCCCAGATTCCTATGGACTACAAATAAAAGTGAAATATAATTTAAAAAGTGAAATAATAAAATACAATTACTGAAACCTTCATTAAGTATTCAATCATGCTTAAAACCTTTGTTAGGACTAAAAATTCCATCATAAATTTAGATATGTGAGGGGCTGGGGTGGTGGCTCAGTGGTAGAGCACTTGCCAGGCATGTGTGAGGCACTGGGTTCGATTCTCAACACCACATATAAATAAATAAAATAAAGGTCCATTGACAACTAAAAAATATTTTTAAAAATTAGATATGTGGAAAATAAGCAGTAAAATATGTATAAAAATTTTCCCGAAATAAATTCTATATTACATTTGTTTATGTGATCAGATCACTTCTGGGTAAAATATGGCTCTCAGATATATTATTTCTAGCAATTATAAAGGGCTATAATGTATATATTCTCACTTATTGATTCTTGGTTTTATCTTTTGAGCTTTCAGAGTCTTATCATGTAAGTCAATGCCTGTTCCAATATATTGGAGTGTTGACCCTATGTTTTCTTGAAGCAGTTGCAGTGTTCCTAGGTCTTTGATTCACTTTGAGCTGATTTATGAGCAGGCTGAGAAACAGAGATCTAGTTTCATTCTTCCACATATGGATATCCTGTCTTTTCAGCACTACTTGTTTAAAAGGCTATCTTTTCTCTAACACACAATATTGGTATCATTGTCAAGGGTCAGATGACTATCTATATGGATTTATCACTCTGCAGTATAATTTGAAATCAGGTATTGTGATACCTCCAGCACCACTCCTATTGCATAGGATTCTTTTGACTATTCTGAGCATTTTATTCGTCCATATGAATTTTAGGATTGTTTTTTCCTAGTTCTGTGAAGAATGCCATTGTTATTTTGATGGGGATTACAGTGATATGTTTATCACTTTTTGGTAATATGGATATTTTAATAACATCAACTCTGCCTATCAAAAAGATAGGAGGTCTTTATATCTTTCATGATTTTCTTCACTTTCTTTCTTTAGTGTTCTATAATTTTTATTATAGAGGTCTTTCAACTCCATTGCTAGATTTGTTCCCAGATATTGTTTGAGGCAATTATGAATGCAATTTTTTCATTCATTTCTTTCTCAGCAGGCTTACTGTTGGTGTATTGGGAAGTTATTGGTATTTGCATATTGATCTTTTATCCTGATACTTTGCTAAATTTGCTTATTATTCAGCACAGCAAAGAAATAAAAGCATGAAAGGAGAGACTACACAATGGGAGACAATCTTTGCCTGCTCCTTCTCTAACAGGTAATTAATACCAAAACCAAAACTTAATACAAGAAACACAAATAATCCAACCAATAAAGAGAAAAATGGTCTATTTTCAAAAGAAGAAATATCCTTTTTTTTTCAAAAGACAAAATACAAATAGAAAACAAGTATATGACAAAATGTTCAACATCTTTAGTAATCAAGGAAATGCAAATCAAAATTCCCCTGAAATTTCATCTCATTCCAGATAGAATGGCAATCATCATGTGTACAGACAGCAGTAGTCACTGGTGAGGATGTGGGGAAAGAGGCAAACTTGTACATTAGTGGGGAGACTGCAAATTATTTCAACTACTTTGGATATAAGTATGGAAATTCCTCTAAACACTAGGAATGAAATCAGCATTATGATTCAGAAATCCATTCCTTGGTATTTATTCAAAAGAACTAAAATCAGCATACTATAGTGACTCATACATACCAATGTTTATAGCAGCACAATTCACAATTACCAATTATGGAAACAGCCTAGATATCTGTCAACATATAAATGGATATATAAAATGTGGTGTATATATACACAGTGAAGTATTACTCATCCATAAAGAAGAATAGAATTACATCATTTGCTGGTAAATGAATGGAACTGAAAAACATCATGCTAAGTAAAATAAGCCAGACTCAGAAAATCAAGGGCCAAATGTTTTCTCTCATACATGGAAGATAGGAAGATAGATGAATAAAACAGAGATTGCCAAAAAAATTAAAATGAGACCCATAGAATAATGGAAGCTGTTCAAGATGAAAGGAGAGGACAGGAAATGTGGAAGTGCTGGGAACTAAATCCAAGAAATCATGCTATATCCCCTTATCTACATACCACAAATAATCCCACCATTATGTATATATATAGTGCATTAATTAAAATAATAACAATAATAATAATAAAATGGAGATTGGCAGAGTAGAAAAAACAGATCATGATGACTGAAGAGGGTAGAAAATGAAGGTACTAGGAAGTGAAATTGATCAAATTTTGTTATGTTCATGTTTAAATATGGTGTAATGAATCCAACTATTATGTGTACTTTAAACATACCAATAAAAATAAATTAAAAACAAAGGGTAATAATTGTGTGCATGACATGATCAAAACAGAAAATATTAGACATTTTTTAGTTGGCATATACATTAAAAACATAATTGAAATAATTAAACATACACAAAAATGCATGAATATATACATATATATGAATAAACACACATAAAAATATGAAGCATATGAAGCTTTGAAGCAATAGTTTTCTGTATACAGGTCTTCAGGCTACACTTGCATAGAGATGTAACAATTATACTTATTAAAATAGGTTTCATATACAAAAAAAAAAAACTTGTACACTTGATACCTGGAGCCAAAATTTTAAACATTTCTCTGAAATTAAACTAGACTCTTTCCCTACATAACCATTAAGTTTCATTATAAAAGTAATTGACTATCATAATGCACCAATAAAAATTAATAAAAAGCAGTAATTAAAATAGGTCAAAGAATACATAGAACCCACTTTACATGGTCAATGAACCACAAGAATGAGGAATCTGCAGAAAGAATACCCACTATTTATAACATTAACTTCTAAAAGCTTTTTTCCAGCTGTTTTGAATATTCCATTCTCTGATTGCAAGATTAGACATTTTTTTTTTGCTTTAGTTCAGTTTGATTTTTTTAGTAAGAGAGGAGATTTAGTTCCTTTCTTTTCACATCTTACATCAGGAATGAATTGATTAATGGAGGTATATAACAAAGTATATATTACTACAAAGATTGCAGTATAGCCCAGCTATATAACATGACCAAAAATGAGAGGAAAACTCTCAAAATAATTTATCACTAATTTTGTACTAATGTGGGGTATTTTTTGCTGGGGTACTGGGCAATGAACACTGAGGTACTTACTTAACTACTGCTCCACAAACCTAGCCTTTTTTATCATTTGTTTTGAGACAGGGTCTCACTAAATTGCTTAAGACCTTGCTAAATTACTGAAGCTGGCCTAGAATTTGTGATTCTCCTCCCTCAGCCTCTGAAAGCACTGGGATACAGGCCTGTGTCACCGCTGTCCTCCTGTGTGTCAATTTTTAGAGAAGAAAGTGTAACAAATAAGCAAGAGATTTATTTCTCAAACCTTCATCATTCATTAATTGAAAAGAAAAGAATACAAACTAGTGTTTGGAAATAACAACAGGGATAGAAAGCAAAATTCTCAAAGTTCAAAAAAAGGTAGAATTTAATGAAAGGATTTCCCCCACAACATGTCAGAGTGAGAAGATAATAACCAAAACATAAAGGAAGACTAGAAATTTTCAAAATTCTGTTTTCATTTTATGCACATTAGCACATGATTTTCCCCAGCTTTTAAGGGTAGAGTTCACTTCAGATTTAATCTCACTTTGTAGGAGCCACAGTTCTGCACTTAAGCATACATTATATATAAATAAGATACCAGAAGTTCATAAAAGTTCATTAGAGGAAAAATAAACTTAAAGATGAAATTAAAGCTGTGCTTAGCGATGTGACATTTGAGAATAGAGAGGGAAATTATCTCACAAGGATCAGAATAAGCTACTAGATATTTTGCCAATGTTTACTTAATCCTTGAAATATTTTGAAATAAAAGATTTGTCCTTAAAATGTTTTAATGATTAAATTTGATAATAGGCAGTAATTAATTTAAATGGTCAAAACTATCATTGGCGTGTTTATAAATGACGACTTTAAAACATATTAACATAAACCATTGTATTTTAGTGAATTATGATCAAATCCTTCAACATTGTATTTGTTTTTTCAATACAAGTACAAATTTTATATCACCTGTAGAGTATTTCCACCATGTTTAGTATTACAAATTCACTATGCTAAATTTTTATCTTCCTTCATTGATAATAGCATGTGTAAAAATATTCTTTTAACTTTAATTAACAGAAGAATTTCTGTTATAATAGATTTTATATCAAGAAATTAAGACAAAATATTAAATGATTTTTTTAATAAATGGAAGTTTCTTTTTAGTTTAACATTTAAGATTTTATGATAATCACAAAATACAGTACATGAACTATCACTTCAAACTTAGATGATTTGTAAATTTCAGCTTTGTATCTCATCTTATAAATTGTCAGTAATATTTATTTTAAATGTTCTAGTAGTTATCGCAGGCATTTCCAATTCAACTTTAAATATATGGAATTTATTTATTATACATTTTTATATATCTTTGAAATCATTACATTCTGAAACAAACTTTAGTATACATCTACCAGTTATTTTCGTTAATTTTCAAAACTTTTGTATTCAAATGACAGTAATCCTTTTATGAACAATGTTTTTTCAGGGTGGACTAAAATATACTTTGTACCTAAAGGAAATATGTCTTTTAAAAAAGTGTAACTAAGTATCCAGGTAAACAGTTTGAGCACAGAAGTCTAAATTACTGTATTAGGAGAGAAATTTTTTGCCGCAGTCTGGCTGGGCACAAAATCACGAGCCACCACACAGCTTGTAGATTCAAACAGCAACTCTTTATTCCCGAACTCACACCAGCCGTCTACAATCACGTTCTGGGGAAATCCACGTTCTCTGCCCAAATCCACGTTCTCTCCCAAATTCCCCTCCACTGGGCTTCTGTCTCCCAAAATATACTGTCTGAATCCCGTGAGAACTCAAGGGGAACTCAGGCAGCAGGATACGCCCTATTCCCAGCAGGAATAATCTTAAACCTTAAACCTGGAACCTAAACTGGGAACGCCCTAAACACGATTATGTTAAACCGGGAACACCCTAATCCGCCCTGGTCCTTGAGCAAGGTCACCTACATTCAATGTCACTGCAACATGGGGTACGCTGGCAAGGAAATTGTCATACCTACTTGGCTAATGGCTCCCAGCAATTTTTGACCATTGAAACTGGGCTAATTCTCCTATGCTTATATAATATTGACAAAATGCAGGACCTCAATGTTTATGAGGGCAAATGAAAAAAAACTCAAGCGGTCAAACTTCAGGGGATTTATCTACACACTACAGATGCTAAATAACTGTGATGAGTTTTTAAAATATGGAGCAAGAAATGGCTAATTTAATAAAATGTGTTATAAAAATGTTTTTAATAATTTTAATCCACTATAACAAAGATATTTTCTAAGGCCCAGATGATGTCCATAGACATAATGTTTTGTTGATCTGGTTACATGATTTGCTACTTTAACTTAAATAGTAAGATAAGTAACTATTGCCCATGTCATCATAGTCATTCACAAAACTATCCAATAACTGATTATATTATGTAGAAAATGTGCCAAAAGATATCTAAGCCTGGAGAGCCAATGATTCCATAGTAAGAAAACCATATATATATATATATATATATATATGAAAGAAAAAAGAAATACAGTAGAAGTAGATGATTCTGATAGGAAGAAAAAAAACAATCCAGGGGAAATACTTTATCCTATGTTTTTTTTTTTTTTTTTTTTCCAATTAGTAATCAGAGTAACTCTTTTCACAATAATGATCACATGAACCAGAAGTTATCCAAAAAATTTGCTGTTTCTGCCATGCCTCTAAGTTGAATGTGATAAATGATTAGTCAAGCAGTGACAAGATTGCAATTGAATCTTAACAATCCAAGAACATGGTCAAATGGATGAAATAAAGGCAATTGTCAGGTAGACAAATAATCATATTACTTGTAATCACCAGAACTGGAAATTTGTTGTCTTTCAGCAGGTGAATATTTAAATAAATTCCATAATTTTAAAAAGACAAATTTCAATGCACACAACAACTTAGATTAATCTCTAGGGAATTATGTTGAGTGAAAAAGCTCAAAACCCAAGCCCCAAAAGTATATTCCATTTATGGGAGTGGGATGGGAGAGAGAGAAGCATGTGGAATCTTTGTGTTGATTGCATTGTCCTATATATTGACTATGTCAGTGAGCATACAAAAACATGTATGATTAAATTCCTTAGAACTAAATACACATATCAGCCTACATATGATGATGAAAGTGTGTAAACCTGGTGGAAGTTGAACAAAATAATTGGTTTGTATCGGTGTCAATATCCTGATTCTGCTTTTGTACATGATTTTGCAGTATGTTACCACTGGGGGAAAACTGGGTGAAGAAGACACAGAATGTCTACTTCATCTTATCAAACTACATGTAATCTGCAATTATTTTAAAATAGAAGTTCTTAAGAAATGTATGAGAAAGGAGACTAGGGTACATTATTCATGGTTTTTAAATTATACTATTCTATACTACCTTTCATTTCTAATTACAGTGTGAATGCATCAGAAATCAAAATATTTCACTTTGATTTTTCAATCTAGGTAGGATTATACTATATAAAGTAATTATAAAACAGCCTAAACTTAAATTTGAAACAAATGAACCATTTGAAATGGTGTCATTCCAGAAATTTTTATTAAACTAGTGGACATAAATTAATGAGGATTATTATTGTTGTTGTTAATGTGTACTCCATAGAGTTTAGCTAGATGCCAGGAAGATATTGTCTTATTCTTACAGGAATTTATGAATAAGAAATACTCTTTTTTTTCATATTTTATAGCCAGGAAAATTGATGCTATGAAAAGCTGAAAAACTTGCAAGCTTATTGAGTAATAAGTGGTAGACTCAAAATTTACGTAGGTCTTACTCTTAATCCAGTTCTCTTAACCAGAATGCTTCAATGTTGAAGGTATAATTCCGTCACTGAAACACTATCTAAGGAAAACTTTTATTATTTTATATAATTATGTACAAAACTATAATAATCATAGGAACATAATAATTTTATCAGATTTTCACAAGTTTTGTGTTCTACCTTAAAATGGTTATTTAAATATGGAATGGATTATTGACAATATATGTTATAATGGGAAGCATGCTAGTATAAAATTCAAATTTATAATACTGCATATTGCTATAGTTTTAAGATAATAAAATATAAAAGACAACAATAAAGTTACAAAATTAAATACAGGGGATTTATCAAACTGAACAATTACCAGAAATCTAGACACACTTTTTTTTTGTTATTGCAAGAGTGAAGTGTTTAGTAGAAAATTCAATCACGTGCCAGCTGAGATTAGTTATGTTGCAGTACCTACTTTGTAGTTAACTTTTGAGTTTCAAAAATTAATACATGATTCAGTCATTGAACATATTCACAAATATGAAAATTAGATGTTTTCTTTGAGGGTTTATAGATCAGTTTCAAATACATTGCAGTTTATATTTTATTTCTTTTGCTTACTGAACAGAGTGTACCAAATAGCATAAAACTAATTTCTTGGAACTCAGTAAGATTACAAAATGCAGTAATGATAAGAGCCAATCCATAATGCATAAACTTTCCCCCAATTCAACAGAAAATATACTGAATAAAGTCACACTGACTTAAAATGTTCCTGATTATTTGATCCTCAATTGTCTTTTTTGGTTCTTTTCATTTTTCACCATAGAAAATTAAAATGATTTGGTTGATCTTTGTCCAGGTTTTTGAAATGTATTGTAATAAAGAAATAAAACATTATTTGACATACTTTAAAATGATGTGTCATGTGATTAGAGATAAAGGTAACTCAAGTGCCTTCTATCAATACCAATAAAATATCAATTCATGGAAATATAGAAAATTCAATAGTTCTTCTTAATATTAAATTTGTGATTAAATGCCACTCTAATGACAACCATATTTGGTATGTGCATTTTAATTACACCTTTATGGAGAAGGACCCCATAAATTTGGAAATTAAAACTGGAAATGACATTGAGATTAAATAATGAAATAGTTCCTCACTTTCTTTATTTTCTTGCTAACACAAACAAGAAGAAAATCAAGTAAACAGTAATAACATTTAATGCTAATTCATCAAATCACAGGAAACTTAGAATTAGGGAAATAACATAAAACAAAAAAAAGCAGAGTGATATTATTTAGTAACATTCTACTTAACATTATAATAAAATACCTTCTGTTATATAAAGAAAGAATTTAGAGATCATTTATGTGTGATTATAAATCTTTTGAAGTTTGACTAGTTTTGGTAAAAATAAGTATATTTTCCATTTTGAAGTTTTATTGAGTTTTGGATTCCCCACAATCCTTTTATTGTCTGCAATAAAGGTTTCTTAACTAAAGTAATAATGTCTACTTTATTTTTTTTCTTTTGGTAAGACACTTTCTGACAACTCTCCTTATGACCAACTCTCCTCAATCAATTAGATGTGCTATTTAGTCTGCTTCAGTTGTTGAGATGGCCCTAAGCAGAACAGTCAGTTTTCAATCCATGTTTTTCTTCAAATATACATGGCTTTTAAATATAAAAAAAAGTACATTAATAGAAAATACATGGACATAACTGGGTTTAAACTTGTCATTGAAAAAGAGTGATAAACTTTAACTGAAAAAATCTAGTCCAGAAGATTATACAAGAATAAAGCCTAATTTTATTAAAGCATAAATAGTTTAGCCAGCTCAATACATTTTTCTTGGGTATTGAGAAATGAATGTGTTGAAGAGAAATTGGAATATTTAAATTTTCATAAGCTTTATTTTAGAAATATTATATACTTCATATACCATAAAATCTCATATATTATAATGTCATCTTTTAAACATCACATTAAGAAGGCAATAAAACAGCTGGCAATGTCATTCAGGATCTTGGGTTGGAAAGTGTATTGTGTTTCCTCAAAATGTTGCTGCTTAACTTTTACTATAGTGAAAAAAAAAGCCACAATTGCTTTCGATTTCAAAGCTACTTTAACAAACCTTCAAAGATCTTTTCAAAATAATGTTAATTTAAAGCCTAGCATACGTGTGCAAATTAACAAAACAAAAAATGTTTTGCATCCTAATTTTCAAAGCCATTTCATTGTGTTCCCTAGCTGCTGAATGCACCTGGAACTGGCTACTTATACTATTGAAAATAAAGGTAAGTGGCCATATTAGACACAATTAAGCAGCTGTTCTAGCACATGGCTAGAAGAAAGTGAAGCTTTTGCAGAGCACTAAAGGTGCCTCTTCCGCTAACTGCTAAGACACTCAGTTTGCTCTGAGAGTGCCAAAACAGCAAAGGCCATCACCCTAAACAACATGTTTTCTGCTGGCTGCCAGAGGTGACAGCTGGGCTTTTCTCCTGGGCTCTACACAGCCCCATCTCTCCAGGATTCATCTCAGGGACCTAAATTTCAGACTGTTCAGAATTTTTTTAATTTATGACCCTTGAACAGTGATCTTGCAGAGTCACTGTAACTCTGAAATTGGCCATTCATTTCACTATTAATGTAAGCTCTTTGAGCCTTGATTATTTCATAGGGATAATGGGAGAATGAAATTATCTATATCATTTGTTTTTGTTTCTGTAGCAAGCTTCAAAAATAAATGGCAGTGGTTATGGTTAGAGGCCCCTCACCTGAGATTGGTGTCTCTCCAGAACTCTGTCATGATTCCCTGAGCTGTGGGAAATCCCACCCTTGTTCTCCTCCACTGAGCAGCATCCCCAAGTCTACTTTGACAGGAGACACCAGGAATTTATTGCATCTTTTGAGGTCAAGAGAAAATGTAAGGTCCTCTTTAAAATGTTAAAATTTTCTCTCAGCAGATGGCCACTCTGACAACTACTCCAGTATCATATACCATGCCACTACCCCAAAGGTTGGAAATGAAGGATCAACTGGCTGTCAGGGAACACTATAGTGTTCAGAGGAGGGAGGCAGAGGGATTCCAGTCTGCTGAGTTGCTAGAGTGTAACTGGTGACAACATAGACACAAACCTCTTTTGCTCCAGAAGGCTAAGACCTTGCCACCTCAGGGTGGGCCAGCACTTGCATTCAGCCCTCTTCCCACACACTCCCTACATGAAAAGACTAGCCTGCATTCTGAGAAAATGTTTTGTACTGGGAGGCTCAACCTCAGGTCTTGCTCCTCAATGCTTTCTGTTCTCCAGCACGGAAAAACAGCTTCTTTAATAAATAATTGCCTAGTGCATTACTGGGGAAGAAAAATAGTTACACATTCCTTTGTTTTGCTTGGGAAGTGATGGGATTTGGTTGATAATTGCCCGCCTGATCAAGAGCCATTTCCTTCATGGTTAACCAAACATCAACTCGACTCAGTTGGGCCGTTTTAAATATCACCAAAAGTGAATAGCCCCAATTACGACAGGAAACACATTTCCCAACATGAAACGGAGGACCAGAAACAGATTTGTCCATGTCTTAAAATGCACTTCGTCTGTCTTAAGGTTGGGCTTGCATGCTGTTCTTATTTGAAACTCCCACTCCCATCCCCCTCCCCCACCCAGACACACATTTTTCACTTAGGGGCTGTAGATGCAATGTTGGAAAATCCTTTTTCTTAGTTCTCTTCAAAAATGGCTGGGACATGTTTATTTCAGTAAAATTTTCGAGCATAAAAATTGAAATAAAATGCAAAGGAAAATCATAAATGAAATACAACTCTCCCTTTTACTTTCCTGGAGAAAAGAGGAAATATTCGCCATAAAATTAGAAAGAGTATTTAATCTCCATTACACACTTTTAACTTTCTTCGGAAATAGTCAAGAAAAACAGATTTTTGCGTGGTTGGCTGTGAATTGGAAATCTCACAAACTGAGAACTCATTTATATACCCGTCATGCATCTCAAGCTCACAATTTAGAGTCCAACTTTGGTAAACAATGGGTGGCCCTCTTTGCTCGTTTTCCATGCAGAGTCCGCGCACATGTTACCTGTTTCAGAGTTTTAGTTCAAGGGGCTTCTGGTTCTTTCTGTTGACCCACATGCCCTGGCGTGGTAGCCGATTGCAGAGTGGCCATGGTTTCGCTGCTTTCCTTGAAATGGTGCTTCCCGCAATGGAAAAAAAAAATGCTCAATTGATCATTCAGTCACACTGATCTGTAATCTATCTTCTCTGGGAGTCAGTCCACTGAGAGTAAAACCAAATATTCATTTTTCACGTTCTGATTGGTCACTCCGTGCTAGTAATCTTTTCTGGCTTAAGGCCATAGCCCTTTTGTATTCCCTCTTAGTTGCCCTGGAGAAATAAATCAACTAGGAAAAATCAAACATGTTCTAGTCTGCATCAGGATAATCTGTCAGCCAATATATTTCTGGAGAGAGAGAGAGAGAGAGAGAGAGAGAGAGAGAGAGCTAGCCTGACTTTTCCTTTGGGAGGTGTAAGGTTTGGATATCTGGCATATCTGGGGACCGGTCGCCAAGAATTACGGCGCTGCCGAGGGCAAGGAACGGGTTGGGCAGTCTGCTTGATATCTGAGGCTGAATAGGTTTCTTAGGGAGAGAGCTGTTTGTTGCACTGCAAATTGGGAGCTGAAGCCCGAGAGGGCAGAACCTGCTGAGCTGTTATTGATTGACTATTGAAAGGGTTTCCAACTGTTAGTGCTCTCCATTGGTATGGAAATAGATCCATTACACTTTAAGAGCAATTCACTCCAGGTTCTCCAAGATATTTTTTACCCCCAGGAAGTGTGTTATATTGCAGCTCAAAACAGGACACTGTACAGAATCTGCACAGGAAGCCCAGGGAGGATGCGGGTTGCTGCAGAGACAGCCTTTTAGCCTTCATGGCTGGCCTTGAGTCAAAGCAAGGAAGAAGATGTAGGAAGGGTCGGACTCAGGAAATATCCTTCCATTAGCCACTGCTGACTAAAACATCACATTTTCTTGCACCCTGGTTGGAGGCCACACTCTGACATCTGTGGAGCTAAATATCTCAGCCTGAAACTCCACTTTACCTCTACTGGGCTAACATAGCCTGGATTCTTTTTCATTTTCTTTTCTTTTTTTTTCTTGGTTCTTTTTATTTATATATGACAATATGATTCATTTTGACCTAATGATAAAAGCATGGAGTATAATTTGTTCTAATTCAGTCCCCAGTATTCCCTCTTCCCCTCCTCCCTCACCTTGATCTCTTCCCTCTACTCTACAGATCTTTCTGATATTTATTTAGTTTAGTTTTTTTTTAATAGTATCTTGTGGATGTACTTCTTGACACAGAGATGAGCATCCTTGCTTCTTGCTTCTTAGGAAAAAAACCCTGCTTACTCTCCAGGCTGTTGGTTTTCTTTGGATATCTTCTGCACAGCACAAGGATTCCCCTTAGCCTCTGTCTTTCCTGCTAGTTTTAATGAGACAAGTGCATAAAATTAGGAAAGCCTCACTAAATTCAAAATTGCTGGCTTCATCTTTGTTCATCTGGAAGCTTTGTAGCAGAGATCCTGAGATCAATTATTTTTAGCATGTGATCCTATGTGGAATATTAGTAAACCTTAAAATTAATGAAGACTAGTATCTTTACCTGTTGAGGGTACTGTTCTGATACCGGAGGAATCCCTCTTCTAGTCTGAGATGCTGCAAGAAAATCCCAGGTCATGGAAATGATGCATCCTTATAGTTGGGGTTTACAAAATACTTTTAGAGAACCAGGGAGTGAGGGGAAGACACCCATGTGCCTTCCTGGAAAGTGAGGACTATGGCTGGTATGGAAGCCACTGGGCTGAGTGTCTTGTGAGAAGATAAACCTGACCAAAGTCTCTAAGCCATAATGTTTTCTCCTCAGGCTCTTCCCTAAGGAACACTAGATCACTGATCCAGGAGGATTTTTCAGAGTCCCCTTTGCATTTGCTTAACTTTAGAGGGGACAGCAGAATGACACCTATTATTTTTTCCTGCCTTTTTCTCACCAGAACTTCTCAAGCACTGCAATTATAAGGCACATGTGTGTGCGCATGCACACACACACACACACACACACACACACCTCCAAGGTAGTGAGACTACAGAAACATCTTTTACAGAAAGGGATAAAGGGATGTCAAGGAAATTGCTATAAGGTGGTGTGGTGGGTTCTGCACATCTCAGAGAGAGGAAGAGAGATAAAGGAAACAAAATAGAAAAAATAAGAGACAAAGAGCTATAAAGATGGAAGGAAGAAAGAGTGCTAAGCAGAGAAAAACAAATTGAGAGACACAAAGAAACACACAGGAAAAAATCAAGTAGAGTAACAGAGGCAAAAATAAAAGCTAGAGAGAACATACACATAGAGAAAGAAAGAATGACAAAGGGAGAGGGAAATAGATTGTTTTATCAGTAGGTCATGCCTCTGTAACAGTTAGGCTGTCTTGTTGCTTCTAAAGAACTTGACAAAATATAGTGGGATCACTTTCAAACTGAGATTCTCAGCTCAAACTTCTGGAGTCCTATATTCTAATATAATCGTTCTAGTTTATCAATACATCATTCATAAACACAATAGATAGGGAATACATGTTATATAAACTCACTGTTAGCTAAAAAAAATTCATTTAAGACTGACTTTCACACTTTTCCAATGCCAAAATGAAATGATGGAGAAGAGAGGGTAGAACTTCTATAAAAGAGAAACTACTCTTTTGGAAAATGCCTCATAGCACTCTCTATATGAATGCTTTCATGCATATTTACTTAAAAATAGAAACCTGTAGGCACTTTCAAAATACACACAAACACACAAATAGCCATTGTGAAAACCTTTTCAAGAGAAAAGGCTTATTAAAACATCCAGAGACAATCTAGACAGAGACAAGTAGGGATGTCTATGTGGTAGCTGTTAGGAAAGGAAAAAGGATGTATTTGTGTGCCAATGTAAGTGATTAGTGGTTTAAGCCTGCCAAAATGTAAAGAAGTGACTAGATTTTAGTTTAGGCTAAGTTTTTCAAAATTCATGCACTTATAATAAAATATACCAGAACCACAATCTAAGAACAGAAATCAATTGTGACAACAGATAACAAGTACTTTAGTATATACTAAAATGCTAGGAAATCAGACTCTCTAAATCAACTATTTGCCAAAAGGTCTCTTGCAATATCATCTTGAAAAAAATCAATAATCACTTTTCATAAACAATGTGCATATACACATGATTTAAAACCTTATGGATTCACAATCATAAAATATAGAAATGGATGTATGTTCCAACTTTTCAACAACCTCTTTGGTGCTCTCATGTGAGTCAAGTTTTAGTCTGGAGTTACAAAGACTCAAGTAAGAGATATGGAAATTATTTAACTGGCTGTACTGAGATGATTTATTCAAGCCCTTTAAATGAACAGTGACTAGAGTGAGATGTTACATCATTGTTCTGAGGACCCAGTGCTAACATTCTATTTGCTAACACACTTAATCATTGATATTATTTTCTTTTCCTACTCTCCTCTCCCAGGAATTAAAACATGGTGAATTCTAATAGTGAGTTCTTTGTAGTTTTAACTTTTAACGGTTCCTCTTCTCTATCTTTCCTATTTATCTTTATTGTTCTATTATTAAAGCCACTATTTTTCATCTTGGAGTACTAGGAGTACTCAGTGTATCCTAAATCCATAAATGTTTACTTCATGCAGAAGCAGTTTTCTTCTCATAATGTTAATGTAGGAACTGTGGAGAAGTAGACGTGGTGAAAGTAGGCATAGATTGGCCATAAGCATAGCCAATGTAGATGTTTGTCTTTATTTGATGTTCTGATAGACTTAGGGAAAATACCTCTTCTTAGAAATATTTACCACTACCAGTACTTCTATGGATGTTAGGTATTGAGAAGCCTTGATCAAATAGAGATCATTATGGAAATATATAATGTGGCCTTTAATATCTTATTCACATGTTCTAGACATTACAATGTAGGTTTCTAGAGCAAAAAGAGGGAAAAGTATTGAAAATACCCAATAAGAAGTAAATTATATGGACAGGAGATTTGGTGGGCCCAATGTATGGAGTTCATGAAGATTTCCTTCTTAGTGGCAGAATTTAGTTTTTCAGCTACATGGCTGCCCAGATCAGACCAAACCAAAGGAATATGACCCATTGATTTGAAATCAAGTCTTTGACTGTGTTCATTTCATATAAAGTCTTTTGGTGAAAAGATGTTTGGGAGAGGGTATAAAGCAAGTGTTTATTTAATTTCAGAGAGATGCTACGATTCTTCAAAAACAGCATTTTTCCAATAATTAATTGGTGGAATAAACTTGGTGTTTGCTTGTTCAAAAGAAAACTGTGCTGGTGGTATTTTGTTAGATGTGTAATTCATTTAAATATTTATATATTTAATTAACTGTTTTGTCCATGTTCTTGTGCATGCTAAGAAACTGCTCTACCATTGACCCTCACACCCATTTACTTTTGATTGACATGATAGTACATATTTGGGGGGTACAATATGATGTTTTGATTCATGTATACATTGGGTGTTGATCAAACATATTCATCACCTTAAATTGTTATCAATTGTTTATGGTGAGTACATTCAATATCCTGTCTTGAATTATTTATTTTAAAATTATCAAACTGGTAAATGTGGCAATTTCTCAAATTCTAACCCAATTTCTTTGTAGCTTATACATAAACCTTACTTGAAGGTAATTTGTAATCTCATTTTTATAAGAGAAAAAGGTAGCATGAAAGAAATGATAAAAAGGAAAGATTAGAGGTAAGAGAAATATATTAGCCATAAAATGCAAATTACAAAAGCTTAACATTAAAATACATGTAATGCAAATTTGAGCCTAACAAACTATTATTTCTAGAAATGTTGATTTGGCCTTCAGTTAATATATGACTATCAAAATATCTATGGAAAACTAGAGTGATTACATAAAAATATACAAGGTTTGACTGAAGCTCAATGCTTTAATGAGAAGTGTTTGAGGATAGAAAGATGCAGAATGCATTTTCAGTTTTAAGTAATTTACACTATCACAGTCAAAGGAAACTGAGTGGTGGTTACACAATGACTATTCCGGCAATTACTCAAGTCACTATAGAGTAGGGCAACATCTGGATTTACACTTTTTATTATTTATTTTCTTTTATTCATCTACTTGGCCTAAAATTAGCCAAGGATAGGATTATTGGATTATTCTCATAATTCTGGGGGTGAAACTCCTAGATATGAAATTTTAAAGCAATCTACCAACCTCAAATTATGAAATGAGTGGAAGAAATGAAAAAATTTGTTGCATGCTATTGATATCCTTTAGTGAGAATGAGAAATATAATGAATCTAAACTTAATACTATAATCATTATAGGAAAGCCTTCATCACATGATAATAGTAGGAACACATGATTAAATTCAATTTTCTTCAGCTAATGTGTTGGACAGCTTAAGCATTCAGCTTCCAAACTACCTATGAGAAGTACAAAATGAACATAGATATAAATTTGTCTCCCTACCCTTTCTTCCGCACTCTAGGAACAAGGATGACAGAGTTTGACTTGCATAACACAACTGCTAGATACATGAAAACTCAGATTGCTTTACAGATTATATTAAATTAAGAAATGGAAAGATCCAGTGTGTGAATTTCATTAATATTACTTAGGCCAATTCACTCAAATATCTAGAGTGAGAATACAGCTTTGTTTTAGGGGCTTATAATTAACAAACATTATTTAATTATACAAGACTAACATACACTAATATTACATTGGTAAAATACTAAAATATCTTTCCAAGAATTAAGTTAATAAAATCAGATTTTATATTCTATAAGACATGTTTCCTGGGAATTTTTAAAACTCAAAGGAAATCTTTTGGTTTAATTCATTAATTTTACTTACTAAACAAGTTCTAAAATTGAGTTAAGAAAGATGAATTCTCTAAGGACTTCTGACCTTTTGAATCTGCTTTAGAATTGAACCAAAAGTTGGGAGTTCCATCCAACATTGGTCCAAATTTCTATTTCTTCTACTTTTCCTCCTCCTCCTCCTTCTTGTATCTGCCTAAAAGGAATTATGGTTATATAGTTGAAACAAAGATTAACATATTCAGGGAATGAACTTCCATCATCTCTTTAAGGTTGAAAACAACTGTAAATGCTTACTGTGTTCTAAGCATTTTGTTAAGTGTTTTGCATAAATTATTTTACTAGGCCCTTATATTGATATATACACTACAGAAACATTCTCTTTGATGAAGGTATTAGAGGTAATATCTTAGATGTTTAGAAGACAGTTATTTAATTATAAAAAAGAGACTTGTATAAGGTCACTCAGAAAGTATGAGTTAAAATCTGAATCACGTCCATCTGGATTCAAAGTCTGTTTTTCTAATGTTTAGTTTTACTTATATATTATCATTTTCCTGGTAGCTCATTTAGGAATTCAAATTTGTCATCTAGGAAGTCAAACTTGTGGTTGGGATTTACAACTCTGAGAGAATATGAATTTTATAATTTATTTTTATTTTTTGTGTTTGTTCTAATTAGTTGTACATGACAGCAGAATGCATCTAAACTCATTGTACACAAATGGAGCATAACTTCTCATTTCTCTGGTTGTATACAATGCAGAGTCATTAGTCATGTAGTCATATATGTATATAGGCTTATAATGTTAGATTCATTCTACTGTCCTTTCTACCTCTATACCCTACCCCTCCCTTCACTCCCTTTTGACCTAATCAAAGGAACTCTCTTCTTCCCTAGCCCTCCCCCCATTGTGAATTAACATCTGCATATTGAAGAAAACATTTGGTCTTTGGTTTGTTGGGATTGGCTTATTTCACTTAGCAGGATATTCTCCAACTCCATCCATTTACCTGTAAATGCCATAATTTCATTCTTCTTTAAGGCTTAGAATATTTCCTTGTGTATATATATATACCCCGTTTTCTTTATTCATCTTTTGAAGGGCATCTAGGTTGCTCCCACTGGTTGGTTATTGTGAATTGAGTTGCTACAAACATTGATGTGGCTGTGTCACTGTACTATTTTAAGTCCTTTGGGTATAAACCAAGGAGTGGGATAGCTGGGTCAAATGATGGTTCTTTTCCAATGTTTCTAAGGAAACTCCTTACTACTTTCCAGATCAGTTGCACCAGTTTGCAGTCCCACCAACAATGTATGAGTGTGCCTTTTCATGCACAACCTCACCAACACTTATTATTGTTTATATTCTTTATAAATGCCAATCTGACTGGAGTGAGATGAAATAATAGAGTAGTTTTGATTTGCATTTCTCTAATCACTAGAGATGTTGAACATTTTTAATATATTTGTTGGTTGATTGTATTTATTCTTCTGTGAAGTCTCTGTTCAGTTTCTTAGCCCATTTATTGATAGGGTTTTGTTTTCTTGGTGTTAAATTTTTTGAATTCATTATATATCCTGGCGATTAGTGCTCTATTCAATGTGTGTGTGATAAAGATTTTCTCCTTTTCTGTAGGCTCTCTCTTCACATTGTTGTTTCTTTTGCTGAGAAGAAGCTTTTTAGTTTGAATCCATCTCATTTATTGACTCTTGATTTTTTTTTCATGCGCTTGTAACTGCATGGACAGCCAACAGCTATCTTATAATTTCTCTGTTCAAAGATCTGGTAGTATTGAGAAAAGGGAAAGAAGAGGAAAGGAAGAAATACAGGAGAACATGATCTTCCAAATTTTCATCTACATGAGTTTATTTCTCAAGATTCTTTTGTCTATAAGTGATAAAAACCCAGCTTCAACTCACTTATGCAAAAAAAAAAAAAGATGAATTAGTCCTTCATATAATTTGGCTAGTTCAGGTAATGTTGAATTCAGGTACTCAAATGATTTTGAGAAGAAACTGACTCTGCATTTCTTGACTCTTCTGTCTTGAGGGTTCATTCTAGGGAGGTATATCAGACAGCTTTCATTACATGACAAAATACATGTGATAATCAACTTAAAGAAGGATTTATTTTGGCTCATGTTTTCAGAAATTTTAGTCTACAATTGTTTGGGCCCATTGTTAATGAACCTGTGGTGAGGGAGAATGTTGTGCTGGGGAGCACTTGGTGGAGTAAAGCAGCTTGGAAGGAAAAATAAATAAATAAAAGTAGGGGGTGTCTTCATGGACCTTTCAAAGTCACCTCCCAGTGATTGACTTCTTCTGACTAAAGCCCCACCTCCTAAAATTTCTTCCACCTCCAAATAGCCCATTCATCCATGAATTCCTCAATAAATTGGTCCATTCATGAAATGAGAACCTTCATGATCTTATCACCTTTTAAAGGTCACAACTGTGAACACCGCAGCATTGGGGATCAAACCTCCAACACATGATCTTTTGGACGACATTTTTAATCCAAACCATAACAGGAAGACTTTCCCAAGTAATGGAAAAAAATAAAAATGGTCATGAGCAACTTATTTCAGATTCACATTCCATAACCTTAGAATTACATCAAAATACCTTAATTGTGGGGAACAATTGGAAGAGACAATCTCCATCATGAAGTCACTTGTGCTTCTGCCATAGAGAAATTAGGTACCCAACCAGTATCAAAATACTTATTTTATTGTGGGTATGTGTATGTATGTATACATATATGCACATAAGTCCCCATATATATTTAAAATCTTTATTTATTTATTTATTTATTTTCTTCCCTTATAATTTAAGTAGGAATTGGGATCTCTCCATATATATTTGGGATGAACCCTTCAATCAGTAAGTATTGTAGAACACAGGCAATTCTTTTTTTTCTTCTTCTAGGCAGACAGACACAGTTCCGTTAAAACATAAATTTGGCCAGACACAGTGGTGCAGGTCCATAATCCCAGAAGCTCAGGAGACAGAGGCAGGAGGATCCCAAGTTCAAAGCCACCCTCAGCAACATAGTGAGGCCCTAAGCAACTTAGCAAGACGTCTCTAAATAAAAAAATAAAAAGTGCTGGCATATGACTTAGTAGTTAAGTACCCATGAGTTCAATCCCTGGTACCAAAAAAAAAAAAAAAAGAATTTTTCAATGAACCCATACTGTGTTTATAGAAACCTAGAGAGTCTCTGAATCTTTGTCCTTTATATATTATAAATTTTGGATAAATGTAACAGTGTTTACTATAATTTAATCTTGATAATATACTTCTATGTACATACAATTCACCAGAAACATTATTTTCATAGCTTCCTTTGTTTCATGAATGTGTTAATGAACATACCCATTTATATTTTTTAATAAAATGTATAGACTTTTATTAAAGATTGAATTCATTTCTATGTTTTATAAACTGGCACAGGAATCATATTCCACAAGAAGGCTAGTAAATTCAGTACACTCTGAGGCACATCTATCACCTCACTATCTTCATAGAAAATGAACAGATTTTATTTTTGTTAAACACAAATTTATTTTTTCTTCAAGTAAAGAATGTTGTGTTCATAGTAGAAGGTTTTTGGGGTAATTTAAAACCAACGATTCACTGTAAGGATTTTCCTGTTGTTAATTAAAAAAAAAAAAAAACTACTCTTCTTTATAATGTGGGCATCTGTGAATCATAGAGCCTATCTGTACATGCCATTCCATGGGTTGTAAACTCAATTATAAAGGTTCATGTGTGTTCCCAGATGAAAAATAGAGACTGCTCAAACGTGACTCCCAGACTTAGATTATGAATTTTTGGCAAAAATATGTGTTCCTTGGGTCCCTAGTACCTGACAGCATTGAGCTTCAGCAGCTAAACAGGCTGTAAAGCTGATTCTGAGATAAGCAATTATTTTCTCTCATATACGAGATAACAGGAATTAACTGTTAACAAGTTCAGCACACTGGAGAGAGTGCTGGTCCACATTTCTTCCAGTGTGATATCATTAGACACTTGCTAAAATGGGAATAAAAAAGTTTTGATTACACACATTTAAAAAAATCTTCAGGACTATACTACATGCATGTATTAAATATTAAGAAAGATATTTATTCTAAGAAAGAAAATTGTATCTCAAGATATGCTATTTCCTTGACTTAAGAAAACCACATCATGTAGTAGATAGTCTGAAATATTGTAACAAACAACATGTTAATAGAAACCTGTTTTACAAAAAATTTTACTATTGCTATACAAGATAATGTCCCATCTCTAACCAATAAAATTAACTAGGGTTCAAAAGCAAGAAAATGTCTACATTAAGAGACACTAATGAATATGCTATATAATAATTAGCCCTCTAAAATTAACAAATATACTCTTGACTTTTCTGTTTCTGCACTGTCTTTTGGCTAAGAACATGCAATGAATAAAGCAATACACATTTTAAGTAAGAAGGAATGAACAAATATATCCCTTCTTTCCTTCCTTCAATGGCTGAAGAAAGAAACAAATGCCCATAGAGATGTGGGCACAAAGATCACATCCAGACCTGGCTGTTTTCCAGTCCAAGTGCTTTGTATACTGGAATTGACTTTGCTGTGTGAGCTTCACTCTGCATTTCTGGGATAGGGAAAGTGTCTTTCCCAGTTGTACATGGTAAGCAGTGCATAATTAATCATTGAACCACACCTTTCATCAGCATTCAGACTGTAACTATCCCTATGCCATGATACTCATGGGTTACAGCACTT
This sequence comes from Marmota marmota marmota, assembly GCF_001458135.2. Classification (NCBI taxonomy): domain Eukaryota; kingdom Metazoa; phylum Chordata; class Mammalia; order Rodentia; family Sciuridae; genus Marmota; species Marmota marmota. The sequence continues at coordinate 6,645,422 of NW_026000305.1, read as the reverse complement.
AAAGCTATACTCAATACCTAAAGTTGTTCTCACTTTGACTGGATACCTCAGTACTACCACTACCACAACTATCACATGGAATATCTGGGCAGGGCATACTTGCAGATAAGTGGGTGAAATTAAAAGGTTATACAAGTCTCTTATTCTCAAACTCCAGTAATAAGATACTATAAGGTATTTCTAGTTCCGTTCCATTTTGGATGGAGATAAATTGGCTCTGAATGCTCTTTGAACAAATGTGTCAAAAGATAATAGGAGGACCTTTCTAGAAATATGAAAATATCATTAGATAAAATGCAGTCTACAAGAATCCAGGAGTTCCTGATTTCTTACTTCTGATGAAAAATGGGTGAACAAATCCATGCATAAAGACAGACTTCTCACATCTGCATGTGTAAACATGTTCCTTGGAAATGATAAAGTCTCTTGTGGCACAAAGAACATCTTTATTCATATGAAGGAAAAGGAAAACCCAATCCAGTATGATATTTCAGGAGACACTGGAATCAATTATTTAATCCCAATATTTTCAGATGTATGCATTTTTTTGGAGCAAATATCCTTTTATTGCATTGTTGGTGGCCCTTGGGTTGTTATTTTGTTTTTGTTTTGTTTTCTTTTTTGGTACTGGAAATTTAACCCAGGGGTACTCAAATATTGAGACACATCTCCAGTCCTTTTCAATTGGTTTTTGTTGTTGTTGTTGTTGTTGTTGTTTAGAGACAGGGTCTCACTAAGTTGCTTAGGGCCTCACTAAATTGCTGTGGCTGGCCTTCAACTTGCGATTCTCCTGCCTTAGCTTCCCTAGCCACTGGGACTACAGGCGTGCCTTGATGTTAGTTGGTTAAATTGGGTAAGAAAAAGCTATGTATGACAGTATTCAGCTCCAGAGAAAGGACTTGAAAGCCCACATCTGCTCTGATTTTTGACAGTGGCAACTGAGATCCTCCTGTCCAACCTCACCTGAGCTTTTCTACCAAAGACTGACATAACCACCACCCAGAATGAGACTGCAACTCCACAGCAAACTCACCCAGAAAACTTATACTCCTTACTGTTTCCCCAGTGCCTCACTGCAAAGCAAAAGACCCAGATCCATTTCTCTAGATCTGGTTAAATAATATTTGCACTTTTGTTGGAAAAGTGGCCCCTCGTGGGCAATTATTTCACATGTCTTTGAGTTTTACAATTTAATGTGAAACAGTAACTTTGTGTCTCCCTTTTCTCCTCCCCCTCCCGCCTATCTGGAGCCCCTTTCCAACCAACCCCCAACTTCTCCTCCCAGTCAGACTCTGAAGTGTCACTCACAGTGTTTTTTTTTTTTTTTCTTTCCTTTTTTTTTTTCTTCCAACAGTTTCCAAAACAAACACTGGAGGCGGTGACCGATCCTGTATTCACTCTGGGATGCAACAATATCTCCCAATCCCAGCGGCCTGAGCCGCCATTGGCGGCAGGTCCATTCCCTAAAACGCCAGCGTTTGCCAATCTCTGCGCTCTGCCAGGTCCTGTAATCAGGGATTTGAGGACTGATGGTCCGCACATGTCCACAGAGAGGGAGGAGACTGCTAAAGGAAGGAGGACTAGGCTTGGGAGGTTTTAGATTCCAGTTTAATCTGCATTTCTTTTCATTTTGTCTATTTGAAGAAAAAATATATATGTATATATAAAATTACACACACACCCACACACACGCTCTCTCGCGCGTGCAGGATCAAATTGTTTTTCGGATTTGGGATATTTTCAGTTTTCCCTTCTTAGACTATCATCAGCTCCCTCCCTATTTCCCTCACCTCGCTAACCCAGCTAAGGTTGAAACTTTGCGGTGCACAGTCACTTCGTGCCCTTCAGGGATGGCTCTGAGCTCTCGGGCGCACGCCTTCTCCGTGGAAGCCTTGGTGGGGAGATCTGGGAAAAGAAAATCTCAAGACCCAAGACAGGAGCCACAGCCAGAGCTGCAGGAGAAAGAGGGCGGAGAGGAAGAGGAGAGAAGAAGCAGCGCTGCTGCTAAGAAGAGTGAGCAGCCGGGTGAGTACCCCTAAGCAACCCCATTTCACTGAGACCGCCCCCCCGGGCTCCTTGGACCAGTGTCCCTCAGCCTAGTTAGCCGCGCTGTGGGAGAGCCGCTAAACATAACCAAGGATGTCCTGGCCAGCCCTACAGCCCTGCTGTGAGCCATTGAACTCCTTGTCCAGCTGACCACAGACAAAGTTTTAGACTCCGTGATTCCCTTTTCCTTTTCAGGGAAGGGGAGGGTCCCATAGACTTGTGGAAAAGTGCGACTCGCAAACCTCTTACCAAACCCTAAGAGCCAGAGGTTGTTCCTGGCAGTAGGAAGCTCAGTGCGCTCCGAAATCCTGAGGGGATCCAGCCTCAGATATGAACTTTTCCTGGAGGGTGATGAAGTGCGAATCCAAAGGGCCGCGTCTTTTGCGGGTTGCAGCCTGGATCTCTCTCTTAATTGTGGAACTCCAAAAGTTGTTGTGTGGAGTCGAGATCTGCTACTAGGGTTCCTGGGGAAGGAACTGGGGCTGCTTTTTCCAAGATTGGCGCTTAAGAGAAGGGCATACACAACCCTCAAAGTTCTCTCAACCCCTGGGTGTCTCTGTGATCAGCAGAAAAACGACTCAAGACAGAATCTTTAACAACTGCCTTCTCGGGCTGTGGAGGTGATGTTGGTGGAGGCAGGGGCAGCCGTGGCGTTGTTGGCAGTAGCGGCGGCAGCAGGGAAGGAAAGGGCGATGGCAACAGTCCTGAAAGTCTGGAAGAAAAGGATGTTATTCAAGTGGAACTTCAAGGATCTGAGCTGTGGAAGAGATTCCATGACATCGGGACTGAGATGATCATTACCAAGGCCGGCAGGTTAGGCTTTGACCAAGCTTTTCATAATATTCATTCAGAGTAGGACTTCAATGTAACCCTCTCCTTATGTGTGGAGGCTCTGATTTTGTGCTCTGGTGCTCTTTCCTCTCCCCCTTCCTTGGCATACATCAGAAAGCAGCCACAGGCTCTTCAATCTATTGGGCTAAGACAAACCTTGCCCAACATAAATGACTCGGTTTTCCTTTCCCCTACACCTTGACTCCATGATGACAAAAATTGGATCTGAGGCAGGTGCCAGATGTCAAACCCATGTCTCAGGCTGTGGTCAAACCTCTGAATTTAAGCCTCACAGACCAGTGGAAAATATTCCATTTAATAAGCCCCCCAAGGCCACCACCCTTGGTCCAAGCCACTGTGAGGTAGATCTTTCCTATGGGCACATTTTGGTGTGGGGCAGCCCCTTATAGCAGCTGGCTGATTTTTTTTATGAGTCTCGTAAATTTTAGCTTTTCCCAAATCTGCCACGCAGAACTTACTGCTGAAAACTCAGGGGAGGAACAGAACTTTTTCTCCTTTTTCTTTCATAGATTTTTATTATGGTGTGTGTGGGGGGGAGTCATGGATAAAGACTTATGGTAAGGATATTCTGCTCTACTCAGAAATCCTAGACTTGTTAAATTAACCATATAACCAACAATCTTTTCTCGTGTAGCAAATGCCATTCCCTGAAACTGTCATGGAATGGCAAGGGTATCATGAGTCCTTTCACTTTTTAGGGACATGCATATTTGTTCATGACTTCCCCCTTTCCAAAATATTTGAAAGTAACTAGGTTTACTTATTTCTCACAGGCGGATGTTCCCTTCTGTTCGGGTCAAGGTGAAAGGGCTGGACCCAGGGAAGCAGTACTATGTTGCCATAGATGTGGTACCAGTGGATTCCAAACGCTATAGGTAACTGGCCCATATGAGGATACCTCAGGCTCAGCCTGGGGGCAGGGATTCAGATCTTCAGATCTAAACCTCACAACATTATTTTAAAAACCTTAACATATAGGGAGAGAGAATGGACCTTCCTTTGATCTCAGGAGTAGAATTTCCCTTACTTAAATGGGAATTCAGAGTAACTGAATAGCAGGGTTTTTTCTTCTCCCTTCTTTTGAAATGCAGGCAAGCCAATTTTTAATGTCCCCCAGGCCTCTATCCTACCCACTGTTCTGGCCTCAGGTACACAAACTGTGAAGGGCATGGGCTCTGTATTCCAAAAGGGAAGTAGTTTGAAGGAATTTGGAAGCCCTTTTGGCTCTAGGTGGGACCAGGCTTCTGAGGACATGCTGGACTTTGGCAAAAGGCACCCAGAATTATAACCTGATTTTCTCCAAGGCTAGATGAGGGTCATCACACCTAGGTACATCTTCATTCCCTTCTTTTGCCCTTTTCTTGAAAGGGTGGCCACATTCCAGAGGGCAAGAGAAAACTTTTTACCCTCTTTTCTTTAAGTATTCCTCTAAGAGCATGCTACAAATGGTCAAACTATTCTAAAGTCAATATGATCTTCTAAGCTAGCAGCCCAGATGCACTGGCCTATGGCTTTGACTCATGGACCCTAGCGGGGTTGGGGAGGGAACTGGGAGAGAGCAGCTGATACTGGGCTGTGAGTGTTCCACCTGGAGGTGGGTGCAGAACCCTGCCCTCCAAGGAGAACAACTACCAGGAACCCAGTGCTGTTCTTGAGAGCAAGGAGAAAGTGAAACTCTCATATGCTGGAACTGTGGCTTAGTAACAGCAGAACAAACTGCTTGCTTTTTGCATTGCAGTTGGTTTGGGAATACAGAGCATTATTGAGAGTTTGTGATTAAAAACTGGGTGAAAATCTTCCCCCAGAGGCTGCTCAGGGTGGGGATCCTAAGGGTTTCCTGGTGTGAAGCCTTATTGTCAAAGGGGGTTCCACTAAGGCTAGTAACAGTGGGCTAGACAGACACACTGCTTAATCCCCACTTCTTTCTGATACTTGTAGCCCTAAGCTTGTGGAGTTTGCTCCCCTCCCTGCACCCCCAGGCATTTCTGCATGGTAAAACTCATTTGATCAATTTCTGTTGTGTTTTCTGTGAGGAAACATAAACTAGACTGGTAAATCCCATGACATTTTACTTCCCCTGGCATTCCATCACATTTTAATAACATATGTTTATTTACTGTTTGTTTTCTGCCCTTTAACACTTTTTGGAAATCAGTGTTGATCTTCTGTTATTTGCCTATGGAGTCAGCAAATTAGCCTTTGGCCAGGCCCTTAGGACCAGAATTCATCAGCTTGCCTCCATTCAATTGGCTTTGGCAGGCTAAGCTTAATGCCAATATTCTGCGCCTTTTCAGATACGTGTATCACAGCTCTCAGTGGATGGTAGCTGGGAATACTGACCATTCGTGCATCACTCCCAGATTCTATGTCCACCCGGACTCCCCCTGCTCAGGAGAGACCTGGATGCGGCAAATCATCAGCTTTGATCGGGTGAAACTCACAAATAATGAGATGGACGACAAAGGCCATGTAAGTGAACACAATCCTATCTGCTAAAGAGGGTGGTGCCAATGCTTCCACCCATGGGTGGAACTGTCTATAAGCTCTGGACCTGTGACTTAAAGAGCCAAACTAGAGTTCAGGAAACTTTTGTTTGAAAACTGAAAGTGCTGGCCTTTGGGAATAGTGAGAGCAGGGAGTTTGAAGACCAAAAGAATTAAGAATTAATTAATTAAGCCAGAATTGCCTGGTCTGAAAGAGCAAGAGGAAAGGGGCTGTTAGACAGTTAGCCACAGGAGCAATCACTGTTGGTGCTTGCCTTCCCTGTAGTCAACAGAGTTGCTAGATGAGTACTTTCCATGTGATGTGGTGGGAGGATGCAAGCAGGGGAACTGGAATGCAGTCTGGAAATCTCACCTACAATCTGCTCCCATAGACAGTCCCTGCCTGTTTTCAGGTCCTGTGGATCTTAAGTCTTCATCTTTTCTGCCTAGCTGGCCCTATGCCAGCCACAAAAGGAGAGAAGCAAGATCCAGAATGAGAGAGAGGGGAGGGGGAGGGAGGGAGAGAGAACTATCCAGAATTACAAGGTGGTAAGTGTCAGATGTTTGCCCATCATATTCAGGCCATCAGTTACTGTACAGGGAACCTGTATCAGGTGATCAAATCCCTATGACTATATTTCTACCACACATGGTCAGCCACATTTGGAAACAGGGGCCCCAATCTGGAAAAGGAATAACAGTTGTCTCTTGTCTATGAGGTGGTTTACTCTGGAAACTCTTCAGGCAAGAGGTTATCTATAGGGGACCAAATGGCATAACAAATCTTTGTGTGTGGTTACCTGACTCTCCCAGTTTAACCTTACCTCTTTCTTTGTGTGTGACCACATTGGGGGTGGTCCTTAAAGGACAACTATGTTGCGAAGGGAAGCCAGTTTTTCTGGCAGCATTTGACCATTTCTCCCCCAGATAATTCTGCAGTCCATGCATAAATACAAGCCCCGCGTGCATGTGATGGAGCAAGACAGCAGAGTTGACCTGTCCCGGATTCAGTCCCTGCCAGCTGAAGGGGTTAAAACGTTCTCCTTTAAAGAAACTGAATTCACCACAGTGACAGCTTACCAAAATCAGCAGGTAAAGCTGGCCAGGTCCCAGGCAAGTGGGAGTGGCCTCACAGGGACTTTGGGATAGAGGCAAGCTGCACTCTATAAATTGCTTTATAAAAATTTTTAAAAATCATGGTTTTACTGTTTTGTCAGTAAGTCAAATTGATAATACATTCTGTGATTCTTACATTAGAAAGGAGAAAAGAGAAAAGGGGTGGCAGAAGATGAAGGCATAATCATTCAAAATTTGACTTAGCTATATGCTTACATTTTCTTACAGTGATATATTATAGGTTACAGTCTTGTATGGTTATTATAACCATTATAAGCAATGGTGAGAGAACTGAGGTTACTGAGAGCACTGACTTTCTCTTTCTCTTTCTTTTGAATCCATAGATTACCAAACTCAAAATAGACAGAAATCCTTTTGCTAAAGGTTTTAGAGATCCAGGAAGAAACAGGTAAGTAACAATCATACCTTATATTTATGTAGCCCTTTTCACAAGTATAAAAGATAAGGAAACTGTGGCTCAGAGAATCAGAAGCTGTATGTTTTGTAACTAGTGGGTGGGAGGAAATTAACCAGATATTTTGTCTCAAAAACTTTGCTTATTCCTACTTTCTTTTTTATTCACTTATAAGCTATTTATTATTCTAGAACTCTGGGTTTGATTGAATATTATTCAAAAGTCTACCTATAAAAGAAAAAAAAATTCAGAAAATTGCCTATAAAAGATGTAAATAGTTTGTATAAATTAGTATTTTCTAGAACTGCATTCTGAGGTCGCTAAAAGTTGAATCTCTTTTTTAGGGGTGTATTGGATGGACTTTTAGAGACCTATTCATGGAGACCTTCTCTTACTCTGGATTTTAAAAACTTTGGTGCAGACACACAAAGTAAGAAAACTCATAATATTTAGTTTTACTTTTACATGTTAATGAAATAACAAAGGCCAGAGTCCTTGTACCAAATGTTACACCGGGAATAAGTATATGCCAGAAAATATTTGTTTATAAGCATACGTGTTTATGTTTAATGTGGTGAGGAAGAAAGATGAAAAAAGGGAAGACAACTGGCATGAAGACAGGTGTTTTCTTGAGTTATTTTATACCCTTATCACCAGAGCTCACCTGGATTCTTCAGCATCTCACTGTCTCATATTTAGAATCTGCCTATGGTCCATTTGTGGCCTGATTTGTAACTATAGTAATGAATATTTTTATATTTTTTGGGAACTTTTCAGTGCATGTTAAAGTGATTTCTTTTGAATTACACCATCACTTAGCTCTAATTTTACTTTTTTAAACAGGAAAATGTTGAAACATGTTGAAAATAATACTAAGTCATCCCAAGTGGAATATTTATTTTTTACTTATTTTTTAAAAAAACTTTGGTGCAGACACACAAAGTAATTGGATAGACTTTAGATTTTTTACAGATTTTTTTTTAGTTCTCAATGGACCTTTAACTTATTTATTTATATGTGGTGCTAAGAATCGAACCCAGTGCCTCATACATGCTAGGCAAGCACTCTGCCACTGAGCTACAACCCCAGCCCCAATATATTTATTTTTATGTGAGTAAAAGTATATTTTGCCTTATTTTCAAGCTTTTTAAAAAGTTATTGAAGAATGTATGTAAGATAATAACAATGTACTGAAGGTTTTAACAGAAAATAGATTGTATAATAAACATGGTACAAAAGATGGGAAGAGAAAAATGCAAGCTACTATAACATTTTATCCTGGAAGTGATAAACTATAATTCAAAGATGAATAATATAAATATAAAACAAAAAAACTGTTACAAAAGTCATACAAAAGTAGGATAAGGGCGAATCTGTATGGTAAATTTTGCCTATTTTATTAATGTTTAATCTTTGAAAAGTTTTTAACTGATACATGAAAACAAAATTTGTATTTTTAGGAGGCACCAAACAATATTTTGATACATATATACATTTCATAATATTTAAGTCAATTTAAACATTTATGTCTGTAAACATTTATCATTTCAACATGGTGATAACATACAAAATATTTTCCTCTAGCTTTCTGAAATGCTTAGTACATTATTGCTATTTGTCATCAAACTGTGTAATAGCACAACAGAACTTCTTGGTCTTACCTAATTATAACTACCTTCCAGATAGTACATTTCTTGACTAAATAACTATAATGTTTGAAAAATGCAGGTTTTCTGGTAAAATAATGTATGCCTTCCTTTACAATGATATTTAATAATAAATGAAGAATTTTTAATTGCAAATAACATGGAATTTCCCCATTACCTTTACTCCATTGAAGCTGCTTATCTTTAAATATCAATTCAAAGTTAGACTTATGGAGCAAATTATCAACCTCATACTTAAGTTGCATTTTCCAGAACAGGATGCCATAAAAATTAATTGAAATGTGACAAATCAAGTTTAATCAATTGTTGAATCATTTCATTGGCTTGACTATACAAATGTGGATTATGAAGTTGCATAGATAAAATATAAAATATTTTTACATTATCAATTTAACTGATAACATCTAGGCAACAAGCTTTTAAAATATCTAAGTCAACACATTGTGAAATAATGAAGAAGAAAGTTTAACATGATCATTCATTTATAATTTAAGAGATAGAGGCTTCTTAATCATTCATTTCAGGTACCCAAAAGATACTCAAATTGCAAAGATAAAGAATATCACCCAGGGACATTTTATTTTATTTTATTGATTTAAAAAAATTAATGACAGCAGAATGCATTACAATTCTTATTACACATATACAGCACAATTTTTTATGTCTCTGGTTGTATATAAAGTATATTGACACCAATTCGTTTCTTCATACATGTACTTTGGATAATGATGTCTATCACATTCCATCATACTTGCTAACCCCCTGCCCCCTCCATTTCCCTCCCACCTCTCTGCCTTAGATGAACCCAGGGACATTTTATCACAGAGCCTCATTTGCAGTTTTTGTTTGTTTGTTTGTTTTTAGAGACAGGGTCTTGCCAAGTTGCTTAGGGACTTATTAAGTTGCTGAGACTGGCTTCTAAACTTGCCATTCTTCTGTCACAGCCTGATAAGTTTTAATAATTTATTTAAAATATATTTTCCAACCTGTTGATGAAAGATTAGACTATATCTACATATACAATATAGTTAAAAAAATGACAGCAACATAAAAATAACTTCCTTAAGTCTAGTGAATATCCAACTGTTAAGCTGAAATCAAATAAGATTTAGAGTCTAGATCATCCTGGACCTTTTAATTTTTCTTAAATTTAGTATATGCTAGGCAACCATAAATTTAGTATATGCTGGACATCATTTATCTGAATTATTTCATTCTCATGTTGATGTTTCTTAACTGGAAAAAATATCTTTAACCCCTGGCATAGTGAGCAATAGAAGCATTATCATCCATGATTTTCATGAGAAAAAAATACTAATGGTTTTACATATGTTGCTTTTACTTATGAAAGATTTTTTTCATATGAATTTATATTTATCAGACTGAAGATGCCTATAGAATCCCAAAGAACCAACTTTTTCAATTTACTTAACAAATTTTTAGTACATTTTTTAAATGTGAAAAATAAAAATCCAGGTTTTGTTCATATTATTGACTAGGAATTATATATTTGGCTGTATTTGTAATTCATTAGATAAATATTGTTAAAGTGTCTTGTACAGTCCTTGAGAATAGTGAATGTTCAGTACACAATACACAATAGTAGTGTTAAAAGTAATAGTGGTGGGCTGGGATTATGGCTCAGTAGTAGAGGGCTTACCTAGAATAGGTGAGGCACTGGGTTCAATCCTCAGCACCACATTAAAAAATAAATAAATAAATAAATAAATAAATAAAATAGAGGCTAAACTCTTTAAAAAAAAAAGTAATAGTGGTAGTAATAGTAGAGACACTACATTCAACTTCAGTGAGAGGAATGAGCATAACCTTTCCCAAAGAAGCTCAAAGAACTATAAACTTGCAGGAAAACTGATCTAAGAATGAAGCATGAATGGTGATGTATTTGATAAGTAATTTAGCAAGAACATGAAGTTCTTTGTTCATTGACTGAATTGTCTTTCACAGGTGGAAGCAGTGGCTCCTCTCCAGTGACCTCTAGTGGAGGGGCTCCCTCCCCTTTGAGCTCCTTACTTTCTCCACCTTGCTCTCCACCTACATTTCACTTACCTACAAGCTCCCTTGGAATGACCTGTCCAGAGGCATACCTACACAGTATCAACCTGCCCCTTTGCTATAAGATTTGCCCAACTAATTTTTGGCGACAGCAACCTCTTGTCTTACCTGCTTCTGAAAGGCTAGCAAGCAGCAACAGATCTCAATCTTTAGCCCCACTCATGATGGAAGTGCCCATGTTATCTTCTCTGGGGGTCACCAATTCAAAAGGTGGTTCCTCTGAAGACTTCAATGGGCAGTGTCTACATGCACCTCATTCTGCCAATCAAATGTTATATGGATTGCAGGCATCTGGAAATATGTTCCCACCAACCCCCATCACCCAAGAGGTACTCAGTTGCTCTTTCCGCCCTTCCTATGGCTTTTATAGGTATAACTTCTCTATGCCATCCAGACTGGTAAACACTGCCAGCCACCTCAAAGCAAGTGACAACAGTCAAGTCTCTTTCAGAGAAGGCAAATGTAATCATGCTCATTGGTATCCAACAATCAACCATTGCCTTTAATGGAACAATCATATTTTTAATACAATTTCCATGTAAGCACACATTTTCTTTATTTGTAACCAAAGAAAGGTCAACATCTGTTATGTTTTCAAAAATTTCATTACCAGACAACTTTGCTTTGTTATACATTTAAAGTGCCTTATCAAATCTTTATAAGACAATGTTTATGCAAATGTGACCTATAATAAACTCTGATTATAGAAGCCTTGGGCCTCAAAATAAGGTTCTCAGTAAATATTATTTGATAAAATATCCCATCAGTGAAAATTGTTGTCAGATGGTGTGGTCTCCAATTATACAATAGCCAGCTTACCATGCCATCTGCCATTTGCATATTGATAATGACCAATAGAAGATGGATGGAATTACTGTGAAAGTGTTGAAACAGTTATCTGTGAAGATCGGCTGCATTGTATTTATCTAGCTAGTTATTATAGAAGAAATTTTAATTGTTTGCTTTATTTTGCTCTATACCTTTATACTATGCTGTTGAAGAAAATACTAATCTCAATTTTGAAGTGCAAATAAGAACACAAACTTTCAAATGTAACTTTTATTAATCTTTGTAACTAAGCAACTATTTAATTCTGAAGGAACACAAAGATCAAATGAAAAGTAAAATATTCTAAATAAATTTGATCTTTTATTTCCTTTTAGTTTTGGATCATTTATATATGAAGTTTATTTATTAATCCATTAAAACCTGGTATTTTATACACTGTTTGCAAAGACAAATTATTTCAATTCTCCAAGAAGACTAAGATATTATTATCAAAGAGGGAAAACACAACTGAATTCATAAATATGAAAATAGAGTCATAGGTACAATTTAATTCCAATATTTGTATCAGTCATGGTAAGTTAGACTAGACAAAATGGATAGTAAGACTTTATTTTAGTTTATGAAATCAAATAGTTTCCCTTCACCAGACCCTAGATTTCTGAAAGTAATTATGAGGAATATCCTACAATAACCTGTATATCTTTATGATCAATCAGATTTTAATTTTTCACCAGTAGTTCTAGCCATTTTACAAAGCCAAGGCCATTCAAATCACAATAGCACGATTTGTCTTTTGACACACTAATCAATCTGCTAAAGTGGCTTTTACTAAGTTTTCCAAAACATATTAGTAAGAACATAATTATTATTTATTTTGTTCAAAGTGTTACTTCATCCTCAATATGCCTTATAAATTTGCCTTCCTATTAAAATTATATATGCTTCACTCCTGGAGATTTGGCTAGAAAAGCACATGATTGCATTCAAACCACATATTCTGATAAAGATGAAATATTACTTGTGGTTTAAACTAAATAGAGACCTATTACAGGACTTTGAGTCATTAAAAATATGTATTATTTCTCTTGATTAACAGGGATTAAAAGCAATGGGACACTTTAGTTTTGTCTACTACAAAATATGAAGGTTAAATGCTAACTTTAATTAGTAAAATTAATTATGACTTCAGTAGAAGCTGCCATATCAGATTATAAAATACTTATCCTAAGTTCTTACATGAGAGAACCTCAATACTGGCCAAGAGAAAGTATTTAGCTGAAAAATCCAGAAAACCTCTGGGTTACCTTGATTATTTAAGAGAACCTATTAATTTTGTGGCTGCTCCAGAGTACTTATACCCTGTGCTTTATATTTCACACAATTTTCAGACATATTCCTCACATAAAACCAGTAATATGGAATTACATTAGTAATGATGATTAATAGAAAGAAGCAAAATCTTAAATTCTAGAACCTAAGCATTTATGCTGTCATTTTACATATGGTAATAAATTATCATTTTACAATTTTAACTGAAGAAATGACCAAAGGAAAGCCTTCATAGAACACAAGAAACCTCAAGAAGTGCAATCAGTAGCCCTCTTCTGAGAAAATTTTTCATTAGCAGAAATCAGCTAACAACTCTAATTCAAGCATATAAATATTTAATGCTCTTACCATTTTCTGTAAAATAAATTCTAACTCATTGAAAGATGGTGCAAAACCCAAGTAAGTTAGTAAATTGTGGTCATGGATATGGAATAAAAACTAGAAATTCTTCCACTTTTAACTGGCTCAACCAAATTTTAAGCTTTCTTTTAAAACTTACAAAAATCAAAAGCCACTCTGGTTAGACAAAATGTGAAATTGTTGGCCAATGTAGCTGACCAAATAATACTTAATAGACTTCAATTCATTTTTTACTTTTTTAATGATGCATACATGTGTGTCCCCTTTAAAAGAGAATATATTAATTCAGCAGACTAAATTTATAAATCTGATTCTTTTATTTTTTTTTTAATTTAGAGACAGGGTCTTGTTGATTGCTAAGTGTCTCACTATTCTGCTGAGGCTGGCTTTGAACTCACTGTGCTTCTGCCTCAGCCACCCAAATTGCTGGGATTACAGGTGTGCACTACCTGACCCCGTTTATAAATCTGATACTTAATCTGACCTGGTTATAAGACTTACTCCAAAAAACTTGGAAAAAATAAATTTTTCATCAAATGAAAATTTACATGTTAATTCAGGAAATAAGTAAATGTTACTTGATACTGCATAGTTTTTAATCAAGCTCAGACCTGCTAAGATTAGGGAATCAAGAAGGTATCATTTTGTAGAACAATCAGTCATGCTGAAATCTAAGTCTTAAAGTTTGAGTCTGATTGCAGAATATGTATAAGTGGATAAATTCTCTATTCATAACATTTTAAAAGCCAATATATAACCTTAGGTAACATAACTTATAACATTGAACTTTTCAATACTATCATTTCTTGCCACCGTGCAGAGTATCTAAACCTTCTAAACATTACGTTTTAAGTCCAAAATATAACTAGGAGACACAATATTAGAAACTTCAAATTCATTAATATCATTGCTCCTTTTTACTGCACCACAAAATGAAAGAGGTTTATTTTACCCAAGCTATGATGGGAGATGTTCATAATATTTCACTGCTGTTAGACATAGGTTCTACCCATGGTCCAGGAATGGACATGGTTTCACTCTGTGTGAGTTTGAAGCATATCTGTGGCATGAAAACAAATGAACTATTAGGATCAACAAGTGATGAGTCAGTGAATAATCAGTTTTTGAACATCAGAGTTCTATGTGCTGAGAACATGACAAGGTGCCAACAAGAAGTAGAGGCAAGCATATGCATTGGGTATTTTGGAGAGTTTCCTACTCATTCTCTTTATCATTTCTATTACATGCTTTGGGGGAAATCATAGCACACATAAATCAGGTAATGTTTATCTTTTATATACCACTTTGTATATCAGTATTTCTGGCTAAGCCAGAACATGGCTGAACTAAATGTTTGTATTAATACATAAGATTTATCTTACAATAGTCCACATACATACTTGTGACAAATCTAGATGCTTTGAGATAATATGTCCATGTATACAGTAGGATAATATGCAGTGGTTGTCTCATTGCTGAATTTCACTAAGCCTTTCCCTATTTGAATATGCAATTTTATAAGTTCCAGATTCCACATTAATAATATGTGTGTATGTATGTTACTTTATCCTTGTGCGTGTGCGTACACATACACACACACACACACACACCACATATTTCCAGAGGGTTTTTAAAAAATTTGTTTTAAAATAATTTAATCTGAGTTTTTATTGTCCCTCTCTTTTCTAAAATGAGATGCCACAAAGAGCACCTACTGATTGCATACTTACACTATGAATTATACATACATTTGTGTGGGAAGGCAGATTTAAATATACTTAGAAATGTCTAGTTGCATATACTGTACTTTGTGAACTCAATTGACAGGGCGGTAGTGTAATGTTTTTACTCCAATTTAGGGATATGCTGCTTTTGTGCTGAAAAATATTCAACTAGCCAAAATAACCATAATATCCTGGTATACAGCAACAGTTTACCAGTTGATTTCACTGGAATTTAACATGTTTATTGGAACAGTTTTAAACAAACCAAATATATAGCTGAAGCATTGGTGGCAGTTGCTTTGATATAAGTGCCATGGTATACATTTAATCTTCTTAGGTTTGGTCTGCAATTAAATGATAATTTGTATTAAAACTGTGTAAATAAACATGGGTTGGATGACAACATAAAACAGAACAAATAGATGTATAGAACATTCGAAACCTATCCCCTATTAAAACTATTTACATGTGTGGTGCTGGCCAAAGTTTGGCATACTGTTTCAATAAAATATTGAAAGGAAAAGGACTAGTATCATTTCCTTTCAAAGTTTCAAATATTCATGTTTACAAATTTGTACTGCACATTAATATGTAAACATGCATTATAGTGAACAGATGTATAGAGAATAGTTGCAAGATCTATTTCATTTAAATGTATATACATATCTATTGCTTTATTTTTTAAACTGCCTAAAAGAGTTATAGCATTTAAAGTCAATTATCATAGAAAATCTTGAAATTACACTACAATAAATTGTATTATTAGACTTTTTTATTTAAATAGTCATATTTTTGTTATTCTTAAAGATGGCAGAAAATTAAAAAAAATATTTTGGATTTAAGATCACATACTAATGCATATGATAAAATATAATATCTTTGTTGTAGAAATGTTATAAATAATTCAAAAATTTTATAGAACACAAAGGTAATAAAATCATGAGTTTGTATTGGATAAAAGCTATATCTTTGAAGGCTTTTTTATTCAATACATAATTTAGTCTATCTTCCACTTTATGGTGTTTTTTTGAAAATTAATATGTTAACTTTATTGAAAATTTGGCTGAAATTGAGTTTTCTTGTTGTGAAATTATTTTATGACCTTATCAATTACACTAATGTTTAATTATACAAGTTTTCTTCCTCATTGAATTTTGTAGATTTTAGGAAGAACAGTTTCTTAGAAACACAGATAAATAGACTGCCCTGTAAAACAGGCATGGTTTCTTAGTAAGACCCATATTGAAGGAGAAAAGTTACTCATTGCAGCACCTACACATTATATTTGGCTTTATTTAGAGGAACTCATGAACAAGCCAAACAGGGTCTGTTTGATTTATGGTTATGCAAAACCTAGGTTATATCCTCTTCAAATCATGAATCTACAGAAGAGAATGAACTGTTGAACAAAAATATCATGACTTTGTAACCTATCACCATGATTCTTGTCTGTTCTTGTAACATTAGTGAAGTGGGGGTAGGGTGTCACATTACAAAAGCCTCTATGGAACCCAGCACCACACATGGGATTAGGATAAACTAATCTGGTGTTTTCACTCAAGGGTTGTAACCAAATTCAGCAGTTCCCTGTGTATGATGAATCACGGAAGTTGCCCTGAGCCCTCGGTTAGTCAAGATACAGTGCCTTCCTGTGGGTAGTGGCTGTGTCTGCTATCAAAAACGTGAAACTTCCCACACACTAATTATATTTTAGTTTAGTTCTTCATATGGATGTCTTTTCCACTAGACTATGAGTGAGGAAGAAATGGTATATTTTAAGGGTTATTTGTTTTCCAGATTTTATAAATTTATAAATGCATTACTTAAAACTAAAAAGCAAGCAGAAAAGAACACAAAATAACACAAAGAATACAAAAGAACATAAAAACTGCTTGTAATCACAAGCAGTTTACAGTTTGACTTCTAGTTACTGTGTATGTCTACACACACTGGGCATACATTTTTGTGTGGTTGAGTTCATATAGTATTATAAGGTTTCTTTTCATATAAGGTCTCAAAGAAGTATTTTGAAATCCAAGAATATACTAAACCTATCTGTAACTGTAATCATTTGATTTTTCTGGGTCTTTAATGGTTTTATATGAACTCTAGGATTTAAAAAATTCTGTAAAGAATTAAATTGGATTTTTCCATATTTTTGTTTTTCTGATTTTTAAATTTGATACATAATAGCTGTACATTCTCAGGTGATACAAAGCACTATTTTGGTACCTGTGTACATAATAATCTCATCATGATAATTAGTATATCCTATATCCATCACCTTAAACATTTGTCATTTGTGGTAAGAACTTTCAAAATTCTCTCCTCTATCTATTTTGAAATAATTGATACATTATTGTGAACTAAAGTCACTCTACTGTATAATAGAATATCAGGACTTATTTCTTCTAATTGTACCTTTTTAAACTTTGACCCAATTTCGCCCATCCTCTCAATTTCCTTGATTTTTACCAGTCACTAATAACTATTGTTTTATTCTCTATTCCTATAAGAACAACTTTTGAAAACTTGAATATGGTGAAATAATATGGTACTTATCTTTCTGTGCCTGTGTTATATCACTTAATGTAATGGTTTATTTGAATCATCAACTTGATTGGATTAAGAGATGTTAGGAGTTGAGAGGATTATGAGTGTTTCAGTGAGGGTGTGTCTAGGAATGATCAATAACTTAAATGAAGACCTTCCTTAAGCATGGGCAGCATCAACCAATAGGATGATGGCTTGGATGGAATAAAAGTTGGAAGAGCAAAGACACAGCAGCAGATGCAAGCTTGATTCTTCTCGAGCAGGTTCTTGATTGCTGCTGCAATTGTCTGATGATATCGGACGCTTTTTCACTTTTCCAAAGTGGGCTCTGACAGTGATTGTCCAGAAAGCTTAGGTCTCACACTAGGGTAACACCATAGATCCCTCTTGTTCTGGGGCTTCAGCCTCTTCGTCTGTGCAGCTAATGGTTCTTCCAGTTCTCCTGCCTGCAGACAGATATTGTGGACTATCTAGCTTCTGGTCACAATGCCAACCTAATAAATCCCCATTTTATAATTATACTTCCTATTGATTCTGTTCCTCTAGAGAACCTTGACTAATACACTATAATATAATATCTTTCAGGTTTATGTTGAAAAACATCTGTAACCCTGTGTTTATTGCAGCACTGTTTGCTAAGATATGAAAACAATGTAAGCATTTATCAGTGCATAAATGGGTAAAGAAAATGTGGTATATATACATATGGAATCCCATTTAGTTAAAAAATGGACATTGGAATTTTGATAGGGATTGTATTTAATGTGTAGATCACTTTGTATAGTATACACATTTAAAGAATATTAATTATTTCAATCTGCAAACATGGGATATCTTTAAATATATTTGTAATTTCCTCAATTTCTTTCCTCAATGTTTTATCATTCTCTATAGAGAATTTTCATCACTTTGGTTAAATTCATTGCTAAATACTTTTTGTTGCTACTTTAAATGAAAATGCTTTATTGAATTATTTTTCAGAAAGTCTCCTGTTGGCATATAAAAATGCTACTGAATATTATATGTTGATTTTGTATACTGCAATTTTATTCATTTATTGATTCTGATACTTTTTTTTTTTGGTGGAGTCTTTAGGGCTTTCTATAGGTTTGCAAACCATTCCATCTGAAAAGAGGGACAATTTAACTTATTCCTTTCGATTTTTTTTTTCTTTTGCCTAATGGCCCTGGCTGTTTTCCAGTACTATCCTGAGTACCAGTGATGAAAAGAACATCTTTGCATTGCTCCAGATCGTAGAGGAAAAGCTTTCCTTTTTTCCCTATTTAGTATTATACTGGCTAAACATGTATTTACATGACCTTTATTATGTTGAGAATTATTCTTTCTATACTTAATATGATGAGTATATTGTTGTTGATTTTTTTTTTTTTTTTTTTTGGTGTGTGTGTGTTTGATACTAAGAATTTGACTCAGGGGTGCTTTACCACTGAGCTACATCCCCAGCCCTATCTTTCTATTTATTTTAAGACAGGGTCTTGCTAAGTTGCCGAGGGACTCACTAAGTTGCTTAGGCTGTCCTCAAACTTGTGTCAGCCTCTCCAGAGGCTAGAATTACAGGTATGTGTCACCATTCCCTGTGAGGTTTTCTTTTTTCTTTTTTTTTTTAAGAGAGGTTGAATGCATCAAGTGCTTTTTCTTTTTTAAAAAAAAATTTATTCATTTATTTTTATGTGGTGCTGAGGATTGAACCCAGTGCCTCACACATGCTAGGCAAGTTCTCTACCACTAAGCCAAAATTCCAGCCCTGTCAAGTGCTTTTTCTACATCTATTGAAATGTTTGTATGCTTTTTGCTCTTTACTCTGTTAATGTGCTATATTATATCACTTGATTATGATGAAAGACATTTTTAACGTGCTGCTGAATTCTGTTTGCTAGAGTTTCATTATGGATTTTTTTTGGGGGGTGGGTACCAGAGATGGAACTCAAGGGCACTTGACCACTTAGCCACATCCCCAGCCCTATTTTGTGTATTTTATTTAGAGACAGGGTCTCACAGGGTTGCTTAGCACCTTGCTTTTGCTGAGGCTGGCTTTGAACTGGTGACCCTCCTGCCTCAGCCTCTGGAGCCACTGGAATTAGAAGCTTGTACCCCAGCACCCGGCTTGTTAAGGATTATTTTTACACATATATTAATTAGGTACATTGACCTGTAGTTTTCTTTTTGTTGGGTCCTTATCTGGTTTGGGTATTAAGGTTATGCTGGACTGTATAAAGAGTTTAAAAGAGCCCTTTCCTTTTCAATTGTTTGAAATAATTAAGGGAAATCAGAACTTGGTTTTCTTTAAGTTTTATGTAGATTTCATAAGTGAAGCTATCAAGTACTGAGTTTTCTTTAATGTTTAGATTTTCTTACTATTCTTGATTCAATCATGGTGGGTTGTATGCAGCCAGTACTTTACTTGTTTGTTGTAGGTGTTTCAATTTGTCAGGAAACAACTGTTTATAGCAGTTTTTTTATGATCCATTGTATTTCTGTGATATCAGTCACAAAGTCTCCTTTTTCATGTCTGACTGTTTCTCTTTATCTCTCTTTTTTCTTATTCTGTCTAAAGATTTATTTATTTTATCTTTTCAAATACCAACTCTTCATCTTTTTTATTTTTAGTTTTTTAAATTTATTTTTTAGTTTTAGATAAGTACAATATCTTTATTTTTAAAATTTTTTTATGTGGTACTGAAGATCAAACCCAGTGCCTCATGCGTGCTAGGTGAGCACTCTACCACTGAGTCACAACCCCAGCCCTTATTTTTAGTTATTTTTGCTCCAGTTTTGTTTATTAGCACCATGATCTTCATTTTCTTCTACTTATTTTGGATTTACTTTGCTTTCATTTTCCTTGATCCTTGAGATGTAATAATAAGTGGTTTATTTGAGGTATTTAATATTTGTCTGATGCAAGAATTTATTGCTGTAACTTCTTTCTTAGGATTGCTATTTTTATATCCTGTAAGTTTTGGTTTGTTTCCTTTTTGATTTGGGTCAATGTTTTTAAATTTATCTTTTCAATTTCTTCATTGACTTGTTCATTGCTAAGGGGCATGCTATTTAATTGTCATGTATTTGTTTTCTAAAGTCCTCCTGTCATTGATTTTTAGCTTTATTTCATTGTATTCAAAAAGACACTTGGTGTGGTTTTGATTTTTAAACATTTGTTATAACTTGTGTGGTGTATTAATGTATAATCTATCCTGGAGAATATTCTTTATGCAGTTGAGAAGAATGTTAATTTTTCAATATTGGATGTAATGCCCAGTAATTGTCTGTTAGGTCTATTTGAATTAAAGTGCAGGTTAAATCTGATATTTGCTTGTAGTATTTCTGTTTTGAATAACCATCTGTTGCAGAAAGCAGGGTGTGGAAGTTCGTAGTATTTCATTGTCAGCTGCCTCTTTTTTTAGATTAATTAATATTTGCCATACATATTTAGACTTTTTGATGTTGGGTATATATATTTGTGGTTGCTATATCTTCCTGTTATTTTGACTCTTTTGAAATTACAAAATGGCCTTTTGTCATATTTTTTTATTAGTTCCTTTACACTTCTACATAATACTGGGGTTCACTTTGACTAATCATATATGCATAGAATATAATTTGTTCCATCAATCCCCAGTACATCTTCTTTCTCTACTCTTCTTTTCACAACAACCACCCCTTCCTCTACTTTATTGGACTTCTCTCTATTTATTTATAATTTTTAATTAGTATTTTACAGATATACATAAAGATTAAATTAACTACAGTATATTCATATATGTATACAGGAGAGTTTGGTCAATTTTACTCTGCTGCTCTTTGCTTTTCCTCTCCCTTCCCTCTTCCTCTGCATCCCCTTCCTCTACTCCAATGATCTCCCTTCTGTTTTCATGGGACCCCCCTTTTTTCTTTATTGTGATCTAGCTTCTGCATATGAGAAGAAAAAAACAAAACATTCAACTCTTGACATTCTGAGTCTGGTTTATATGACAGTTCCACTCATTGACCAGAAAATAAAATGTAGTATATACACAAAATGGAGTTTTACTCAGCTACAAAGAAGAATGAAATTTTGGCACTTTTCACTTTTTTACGTTTTTTGTGTTTTTATTGGTGCAGAATATTTATATACGCATGTAATATAATTTATTCCATTTTGTTCCCAATATTTCTACTTTCACTACCATCCTTTCTTCTCTTGATCCCTTTCTTCTACTCTACTGAATATATATACACACACACACATAAATATATGTATGTGTATGTTTATACACATATACATACACATATACATAAATATAATGTACTGATTAAATAATATATGGTGCATATAATTATATACATGTAATTATGTATGTAATTATGTGTGTAGTTGGTTCATTATAATTACACATAAAAGTGTTATTCATCATGATATATTTATATATGCATAAAACATAATTTGGTCTTTTTATTTTTTTGAAAATTTGTATTACCTAAAAATAGTTACTCCTGTTTTCTTTTTCTTTTCTTTTTTTGGGTGGAGTACCAGGGATTGAACTCAGGGGCACTCAGCCACTGAGCCACATCTCCAGCTCTATTTTGTATTTTATTTAGAGGCAGGGTCTCACTGAGTTGATTACTGCCTACTTTTCTTGAGGCTGACTTTGAACTTGTGATCCTCCTGCCTCAGCCTCCGGAGTCATTGGGATTACAGGTGTACATCACTGTACTCAGCTCTGTTTTCTTTTTATTTCAATTTGCATAGAATATCTGTTTCCATCATTTAACTTTCAGTCTATGCATGTCCTTACAGGTGAAATGCATCTTTTATAACCAGCATATAATTGGGTCTTGTTTTTCTATCCATTCTGCTACTCTGTATCTTTGAACATTTTTGGTACATAATGTTTACACTTACTTACTGGGACAGTGCCATATTTTGATTCATGCATATATCATGTAATGATCCAACCAGGGTAACTAACATTTCCCTCTCCTCAAATATTATCATTTTATATGTTAGGAACCTCCAAACTCTTCTTTACTTATGTCTTTTAATTGGAGAATTTATTCTATTTATATTATAGGTAATTATTTTTATCTAGGGTGATCCAATCCATTAAAATATACATTTTAGTAAATTTATAGGTACATTATATTTAAACATGAATATGAACACATCATAATTTGGTTTTTTTGTATATGGATATAGTATAATATGTCAGATTTAATTCTCCTCTTCTCCTTCTTTCCCAATTCCCCTCCTCTAATTTAGAGCTCTTCCTTTTATATTCAGGGGCCCCCTTTTTTATGTTTTATTTTTCTCTTTAGTTTCCATATACAAGAGAAAACATTTAATCCTTGAGTTTCTGGGGTCAGGATTATTTCACAAAGCATGATGTTCTCCTGTTCCTTCCATTTGCATGAAAATGCTATAATTTTATTCTTATTTATGGCTGAGTATGGAAAACAAACATTATATATCACATATAGGTATATATCATGTAATCATATATATAATCAAAATTACATTATATATATATGTGTATATATGTGTTTGGATATATATTATATATATATATATATATATATATATATATATATCATATATATATATATCATATATATATCTCACATTTTTTTTGTCCCTTCATCTTCCCCCCAGGCAAACTCTAAGCAATTATTGATAGGTCAAAATGTGGTATTGCTACATTGTTACTTGTTTTCTGTTGTTTTATAGTTCTTTTTTTTCCCTCTCTTTTGTTCCTTTGAGAGTATTGTTTTAATTCAAAAATTGCTGTTAGATTTTTTAAAATGTTCTTTGAGTCAATTTTTAAAGATCATATGATTATTCTTCTTTAGTTTGTTTATATGGATAGTTGCACTAATTGATTTTCAAATGTTGAGTAAGCTTAGTATACATTAAATTGATCCCATTTTATCAGTTATAATTCATTTAAATATTGATGGATTTTATTTCCAATACTTTACTGAGGGTTGTAAAATATTATTTCATGAAAGACATTGGTCTGTCATATTAACAATATTAAGTTCTCCAAAGCATGAACATGTGACTTTTGATCTATTTAATTGTTCTCAAATAATTCATTTTCTCCCTATAAACTCTGGATTGCTTTTTTTTATGCCTAATACCCTGGCTAGAACTTCCAGTACAATGTCAAGTTGAATTGAAGAGAGCAGGCATCTTTTCTTTATTCTTGATCTTAAGGGTTGAGCATTTATTCTTTTACCAGTAAGTATGATGTTTGTCATCTTTCATTGAGAAAGTTCATAGCTCATTTCTTGAGTGCTTTCACGGAAATTTTTAGAGGTTTTCAAATACATTTTTCAGGTTTATTGCTATATGGCTGTTGTCTTATTATGGTATGTTCCTTGATTTATTTTCATATCTTTATTGGATCTTGCATTGCATTCCTCAGCTAAATTTCTCTTGATTATTGTGCTTAATTCCCTTTAAATATCAATGGATTTCTTTTGCTAGCATTTTCTTGAGGTAATATTTTCATCTATATTCGTAAAGGGTATTTCTTTTCTTGAAGTTTTTGTTCTGGTATTAGAATAGTACTAAAGAATCAGTTGGAAAATGTTCCCTCCTATTTCATAGATGAGTTTGTTAAGAATGTTGTTATTTCTTCCTTAAATAGTTGGTGGAAAGCACCAGGGAAGCCATTTGGTACTGAACTTTTATTTGTAGTTCATTTTTTCTTCACTATTTTAATCCCTTTGTCTCTTATAACTCTATTAGGACTTTGTATTTCCTCTTGACTTTGAACACTTCATATTTGTTGTCTCATTGGCAGGCATAAAGTTATTCACAGTATTCCCAATAATGACTTTTTTTTTTTGTAAATTTGATAGTATTGTTTTAGGTTTCATCAATGTATATATTTTCTCTTTTATCTTTGGTTAGTCTAGTTAAAATATCATCATTTTTTAAATCTTTTTTTTTCCAAGAAGTAACTTTGGTTTTACTGATTTTCACGATTTTCTTTTTCTCCATTTATTTCTGCAGTGATTTTCAGTATTTTCTTCTTTCTATTTTCTTTAGGGTTCATATATGCTTTCCATTCTTTTAAGGTGGGAAATTTACATTATTTACTTGGGTCCCCTTCCTCCTCCTCCTCCTTCTTGTTTCTTTCTTTCTTCTCCTCGTTTTGTTTTTCCACTTATTTTTTTTCTCCTCTTTCTCTTCCTTCTCTTTCTTTCCTCTTCCTCCTCTTCTTGGTATTTGGTATTGAAGGCAGAGACCTTACCCATGAGATGGCCCCTGTCAGTTCTCTCTTCATTTTTAATATATTTACAGTCATGAATTTCTAAATATTTATTTAGCTGTATTCTGTAAGTTTAATTATGCTGTTTAGTTTTCATTAAACTTGATGTATTTTTTTCAAATTTATTTTTATTGGTTCTTTTTAGTTGTACATGACAGTAGAATCCATTTTGATGGAATGACACAAGCATAGAATGGAATATTACTCAGCCATAAAGAACAATGACTTTATGACATTTGCCTGTAAATGGATGCATCTCAAGACTATCATGCTAAGTGAAATAAGTCAGTTCCAAAAATCCAAAGGTTGAATGTTTTCTCTGATATGTGGAAGTTAACCCACAATAAGTGGGGAGAGGAAGAATATTTCAATAGATTAGGCAATGAGGAATGGAGGGAAGGGAGGGGGATAGGAAAAGGAAAGACAGTGGAATGAATCCAAAATAATATACATACATGAAAACATCACAGTGAGCCCCACCATCATGTATATCTACAAGAATGGAATCCTTGGAGTATGTCCTAATTTGAATTTGTTTATTTTGATCCACTTATTTTTTAAAGAGAATGTTATTTAATTTTAATATATTCTGCTTTTTCCCAACTTTCTTTCTATTACAACTCTCTAATTTCATTTCGTCTTGATCAGAGGCCATACCTTGTGCAATTTGAATCCTTTTAAATTTATTGAGGTGCTTTCTATGATCTAGCATATGGTCTATCTTAGAACCAATTCCATGTTTACTTGAGAAAAATGTGAAAAATATGTATTAGGTTGTTGCTAAATGGATAGTTCTGTGGAAATCTGTAAGTCTATCTGGCTCATAGTGTTTTTCATGTCTTCAATTTTCTTGTTAATCTTTCATCTTGTTGTTTTGTCCATTACTGGAAAAGAAGCATAGAATTCTTCAAATAATATTGTTGAATCAACTGTTTCTCCCCTCAAATCTACCAGTTCTGACTTTTTGTGTTTTGGAACTCTGTTTTTGCTGCATTTATGATTATATTTTTTTATTTTCTTCATGGAATAGATATTTACTCATTATACAATATTTTTCTTTGACTATAGTAATACTTTTTGTCTTAAAGTATGTTTTTGCTGCTAGTGTAGACACTGCAATTTTATTTTTTCACAATTTGTATAATATTTCTTTTTCCATCCTTTTTCTTTCTATTTGGGTTTTTTATTCTCTCTCTCTCTTTCTCTCTCTCTCTCTCTCTCTCTCTCTCTCTATATATATATATATATATATATATATATATATATATGTGTGTGTGTGTGTGTGTGTGTGTGTGTGTGTTTGGTTTGGTGTTGACTTTGCAGTGCTGGGGAGCACACCCAGAGTCTGTGCATGCTAACCAAGTGCGCTACGACTGAGATGATTTTCCAGCCCAGCCCCTAAAGTATGACTTCCATAGATGGCAGATAGGTGGATTATGTTTTAAACCATTTTGTGTATCTTATTTCAATTTAAATATTTATTTATTTAAAATTAATGTAATAATTAGATATGGATATTATTTTGTTTTTTATACAGCTGACATCATTTTTATTCTTTATCACTCCATTAAAACCTTGTTTTTTGTTAATTAGATGTTTTCTACTGTCCCATTTTAATTCCCTTATATCTTTGACCAAAAATTAATTTTATAAGCAGTTTCCCTTGAAATTGAATTTAATACCTTAAAATCATCTTGTTTGAACTAATACTCACTTAATTTCAAAAGCAGGCAAAACTTTTCTCAGGTATACTTATGTGCCTTTTAAAGTCCTCAGTGGTATTATTTTCATATAATTTACATCTTTATACATTATTAGCCTGTCAACATAGTTTTGTAAATATTAGTTCATGGAGGTATCTTTTAAATCACGTAGGAAAACAAAAGTTTCAAAAAAATATGCCAGGCATGGTGATTGCACACCTCTAATCCCAGTGGCTTGGGAGGCTGAGGCAGGAGGATCAAAGCCAGGAGTTGAAAGCCAGCCTCAGCAACTTAGGGAGGCTCTAAACAACTCAGTGAAATGAAACCCTGTCTCTAAATAAAATATAGAAAAGGGCTGGGGATGTGGCTCAGTGGTTAAGCACCTCTGATTTCAATACCTGGTACCAAAAAAAAATCCACTCTTAATATTTACATATGTACTTTCCTGTACCCACACTCTTCATTTCTCTGTATAAATTTGAGTTCTTGTCTCATGACTTATTTAAGCTTGATGGACATATCTTAGTACTTATTTTTTTTAATTAAGGTAATATCATTTCTTTAATTTTTGAGGGATAATTTTAGGGAGATAGAATCATTAGTTTAAAATATTTTTATTTTAGCACTTTGGATATATCATCCTATAACCTTTTGGACTCTATGGATTCTGATGATATTTCATTTTTTTTTCTTAGTAAGAGAAAGGTTTATTTGGACTCACAGTCTCAGAGGTTTCAGTCTTTCATTATTTGACTCTGCATCTCACATGTGCATGATGGTGGAGGCTTATTTATATTGTGGAAGCAAGGAGAGTAAGATGAGCTACTGTCCCATAACACCCTTCAAGGACATACTCACAAACAAATGGGCCCGCCTGTTAAAAGTTCTACCCTATTCAATAGCCCTATGCACTGAGTACTAAATCTTTAACATATGGGTCTTTGGTGGACATTTCAGATCCAAATTTGAGCAGTATGTAAAGTGTTAAAAATTGCTAGTGCGCCTTATTGTTATTAAGCATTATCTTTGCACAGTTAATGTTGTTTGGACATACTCTACACTGCATTTTTGTTGGTTCAAAATACACAAGGATAATACTAACACACAGCAAGGGGTAGGGGAAGATTAGACAAAAGGGAAAGGTGGGGGGACAGGAATGGGAAAGAAGTGGAATAAATCTAATATAACTTTCCTATATACATATATGAATACACCACGGTGAATCTCCACATCATATACTATCACAATACTGGGATGCTAAGTATACAATAAGATATCCTCCATGTTTGTACAAATATATCAAAACATACTGTATTTTCATATATAACTAAAAAGAAAAAAAAGTTCTGCAACTGTGCTATTTCTTTTCATATTCAAACTGTTATATTATAATTTTATTTGGGTTTTACATATAGCTTAATTTTCAGTAAATATCTTGGCGTGTTTAAGTCTTATAATCTCAATCTTTTTATAGATCTTTATCAGATGGTGGAATTACAAATTATATGCAAAAATTTGATTAGTTAGATGATAATATCTGTTATCAATGAATCTTAGGGAAAAATGTGAAGAAAATCCTATAATCTTTTTAAACATGCTGATATTTCCTCTATGAGGACATCATCTTTAACTTTATTGAATAGGCCTTCTATGTAATAATTTGCTTCTTGATATTTTCAAAATATTTTCTTTTCCTTTGCCTTTCAAAAATTTGACTATGATGTGCCCACATATAGATCTACCTGCACTAATCCTTTCTGTAGTTCACTGAGTATCTTTGGACATACAGATGACATTCTTTTTTCAATCAGGAAATTTTTTTGCAATGACTTTTAAAAATATTATTTTGTTCTTACCTCTCTCTCATCTCCTTTTGGTACCTTCATTATGCATCTACTGTTATACTTGATGGTGTCCCACAGGTCTGAGTCTCTGTTCATTTCACTTTATCCTTTGGTCATTTCATTCCTCAGACCATATACTTGTTAATTGTTGTATTTTAAAATTTACTGTTCTTCTCCCATTTCAAGTACTCTGTTGAGTTTCCATAATGATTTTTTTCCATTTAATTATTGTGCTTTTCATCTTCATAATTCCTCTTTGGCTCTTTTTAATGATTATGTTAGCTTACTTAAAGACAATATCTACTAAATTCCACATGTGAGTCACCTCAGTGATGTTTTCTTTAAGTTATTATTTTCTTTAAGTAATTATTTGTGTATATACCACAATTTCGCATTTCTTTTCATTGGTTATACACTTTTGTTAATAACTGGGTATGTTTAATAATGTGGCAATTCTAATGATCAAAGTCCTTCCCTTTTCCCATGGCTTATTCGGTCTGTTGTTACTGTTACACCTGTTGGCTTAGTGCTTTAGGGACTAATTTGGTGAAGTCTCTATTTTTTTTTCTATATTGCCATTGATGTCTGCTCAGTTAGTGATTGACAGTGATTTCCTTAAATACTTTGAATCATTAACTCTCCCAGTGCGTGTGTGTGTGTGTGTGTGTAGACAGAAAATTAAAGAATAATGTTCTTCTGATTATTGAAAGCTTTTGATTATTTTTGAGAATTATGTGAAAGTTTATTTTGATAATTTTTTTCCAGGGTCCTTGTCAGTTTATGGAGGAGTGGATTTTTGGAACTCTTATTCTACCATTAAGGAAGTTCTTCTCATTAGGATCTTTTAAATTATAAATCCAGTTTCTATTATGTTTATGTAATTATTTTCACTATATACTTTATCTTGAGTTTGGTTTTCATGTTTTGTAATTTTAGAAATATTGATCCATTTATTTAAAATTGTTCAATTTATGAATACAAAATTACTTATAGTGACAAATTCTTCAGTTTGATTGGGCTATCAGTGTCTGAAAAATAGTATTAGGTGGTTTGAAGATCTTTGAGGGTCTTGTCTATTGAAACAAGGCTTAGATGTCAAGTCTAAGAACCATTGGAAGTGTGTGGGCAAGAGAAGACTGCAACAATAGCAGTATTTTATGTGGCAACTATGCAGGACATATTGAATAATAGATGGTCACTTTCACTTTACTAGGCTCATTTCTGTTTCTAGGCAGTAAACTTGTATGGTCAGAGAAAGTTCTAAGATTATTAAGCTTTATTTTTTTTTCTTTTTTAACTTTTCAACAAACTCATCCACATGCCTCATAGGCCTAATATTTATTAGCTATCTATTACACACAGGATTCTGTATATCACTTTTTTGGAGGCCACAATGCATCTGTATAAAATATTCAATATTTCCATATTCAGTGAGACATTTTATATTTCAGGCTGTCATCAAAATTTGAGAGGTAAAATGTTAGCAATTTCACAAAAGCACTCTATATTTCACTGGGTCTGCTTTATGATGCTTGAATTACTTCACACCGTAAACTTGCTTTAAAGAAAAGCTATTTAAACTGTCTTGCTATACTTGTTAATTGATGAAGTCTTTCACAGTTTTTTTTTCAAATTCAAAGAATTCAAATTCTCACAACCATTCTATTTTCCTTTATGATGCTTTCTACAAATCTTCTCCAGTAAAATTTGGGAGATGTGATCTTCTACAATTTCCTCAAAGTTTAACCTAACAGCTGTAAGCACTTAACAACTAATCAGCTCAATTCAGCTCACCTGTGTGAGTGATCCTTGACAGCACCATCTGCTTTGAGTCAGGGTTTTTTATTTTCTTTTTTTCCCCTAAAAGTCTTAAAGGTAAAAGAACTAATGAAATTGCAAGATTACTTTAAGCTATTTTGAGCGTGATTCAAGGTACAGAAGGTTTAGAAGACACATTTACTTTGATGAATATTTGTGGCATCAAATGACTATCCTATAGTTGGCAATAAATACTACAGTATAAACCAGAAAAGATGGATATAGATTCCAAAACAAATATCAAGAAAATATTAGCTAAAAATCAAAATAAAAATTCTAGGTCAAAAAATTTAAAGATAGGAAATATTTATGAAAATGTTTTAATATGGCAGTAATTATCATGTAACTAAAATAAATGCTAAATATTTTAAAAGAAAGATATGTCTTAAATATCTAAAATGAAACTAACATTGTATTAGGAATAAATAAAGAAATTGAGAAGATCACAGCAGAACAAAGTAGGGCCTTTGTCATTACTATTTTAAGAATTAGATTTTTCAAGACATTAGTCAGCTCTGGAGCTAAGATAGAAAATGCATAACTTGCTTATACTCTTATTTGCATCATTTGGTATTATTTCACATTACTTCTGTGTAGAAGTTGACATCTGATAAAAACATTTAAAACCTCACCCAACCTATAAAAGCCTTGTTATCCCACAAGAGCTATGAGGAGTTAGTAAGTATGAAATGCATTTTACATATAGCCATGCATAAATTGAAGAAGAACCTACTATTTTTAAAACACCTACACAATTGAGAACCTTCAGCCCTTACAGTCATTCATTCACTCATCCCTTTTTATAATAGCCTTATATAAGTGAGCCCAATTGTTAACTCACTAACATCAAAGAGGAAATCCTAGGGTCCCTTGCCTAGAATTAGCAAGATTCAGAGGTAGACTGCCTGGCTTGATGTAAGGTCCAGGTGCTCCCCATTAAATTTCAAGGCCAGAAATGACACAAGGTTAATTCCACCTCTGCCTAAGCCAAAGATAGCTCTGCTCTTTCACCTTTTCTAAATTTTCAAATTGAATTATGCTGGGCATAAATGCTGGGCACTTTTTATATCCAAAGAAAGAACTCTTTAGTAAGCCTGTTGCTTGAATTTCAATGAAATATAGTATATCAGAACTGGATGGCCCATTTAAATGTTATTTAGTAAATTCTATCCTTTATTTTACAGATGGGAAAACTAAGGTAAAGAGTAGTAGATAGACTGGTCCAAGGTTTTCTGCTAAATCCCACTGGAGATGTTCCAGGAAATTCACCATTATCCATAGGTCTATCACATAGTGTTTTTCCTTATGAATTATATAAGAAAGTATGACATTTATCTTACTCTTTAGCTGCAGAAATGATTTGATGATCCTGTGAAAAGTAGTTACTCTTTTTAGAAAAAGAAAAGATTCCCCAAGCAACTGTTAAATTCAGATACATCATCCCTTGGCAACAACTCAACACCCATTTAACTTTGGTGTTAATTCGAAGCATTTGATTTTCAAAACATAAATAGTGAAAGGATTCTCTTA
The DNA here is from genome assembly GCF_001458135.2 of Marmota marmota marmota. NCBI lineage: Eukaryota > Metazoa > Chordata > Mammalia > Rodentia > Sciuridae > Marmota > Marmota marmota. The sequence continues at coordinate 6,613,846 of NW_026000305.1, read as the reverse complement.
CCTTAGAAACAATATTAACCAAACAAACTTTCTCCTATAAACCCATCCCCCAAATCATTACAATATTCACTTAAATAGAAAAACAAGTATAGCTGTTTTGTGATATTTTCCATAAGACAGCTTCTTAGATTTTCTATATGAGAAAATGTTGCATGACATAATGTTTTCAGCTATTTTTAATAATACTTTAAAATATGATTGTTAACAATGGGTAGAATTAAATGGTTTACCAGAAAAGAGTGAAATATTAGAGCTAAAGCTTTGGAATTATAGGAAAACAAGTGGGGTTTGGATGTGGTTTTGCCTGAATAAGCAGTAAGACACTTAACCACTGATGTTCAGTCCTCTCAACTCTAAAAGTAGAACAGTAAGTACTTCAGAAGAAGTCAGACTTAATTGTGTGAGATAATACATAGAACTGTGATCAGTAAACTATACACAAAATTGTAGAAATGTAAGGCACTATGTTATTCAACATCTTTATTGTTGTTGTTTTTGTTTGGGGTATTATGGAATAGGCCCTAGGGTGTTTCAACACTGACTCACATTCCCAACCCTTTTTTATTTTTATTTTGAAACAAAGTCATACTAAGTTGCTTAGGACCACACTAAGTTGTAGAGGTTGGAATTGAACTGTTGATCCTCCTGCCTTAGCCTCCAATCCACTGGGATTACAAGCAAGTGCCAAAATGCAGGCCAAATGGGAGGGACTTTTTCTTTTTGGTACCAGGGAATGAACCCAGTGGCACTCAACTACTGAGTCACATCCCCAGATTTCTATGTTTGTTTGTTTGTTTTTTTCTTTTTTTCTTTAATTTTTATTGTTGGTTGTTCAAAACATTACCTAGTTCTTGATATATCATATTTCACACTTTGATTCAAGTGGGTTATGAACTCCCATTTTTACCCCATATACAGATTGCAGAATCACATCAGTTACACATCCATTGATTTACATATTGCCATACTAGTGTCTGTTGTATTCTGCTGCCTTTCCTATCCTCTGCTATCCCCCCTCCCCTCCCCTCCCATCTTCTCCCTCTACCCCATCTACTGTAGTTCATTTCTCCCCCTTGTTTTTTTCCCCTTTCCCCTCACTTCCTCTT
>NW_026000305.1:6603753-6608501 GCF_001458135.2 Marmota marmota marmota | reverse complement strand
ACGGGCGGCAGCTCTGCCCTGCCCCTCCTACCATGCCTGCGGACCACTGGGCCTGTTCTGCCGGTCGGTCACAGGACTGCCCACCTTGCGGGCACGGGTGGCGGCTCCGCTCCGCCCCCACTCCAATTGGGGTCACGCAACCACCATGCCGGCGAGCCACTGGGCCTGCTCCGGGCGCAGGCGGTGGCCCCGCTCCTCCCCTCTGGCTCCACGACAAAGCGAGAAAGACTCGGGTGTCTGTGACTCACCCTCCCTACCAGGAGACCAACTGTTTCTGTCGCCGCTGGTATTGATGAAGTTGTCTCCTCCGCCGCTTTCTGATGAAATCAGATCTCTGCCATGTTGGTATCGCATGCGAATGGCAGCATTTCGTTCCCTTTGCCGGGTGACCAAAGCAACGGGTGAGTCCTGACCGGCCCTCACAAGCCCCATCTCAGTCCCGTTGCCACTGCCCACGAAGGCTCGGTTGGTATTTACCTCCAGAGTACTCAGCAGGATCCGGACCGAGAAGCAGTTTCTGCGGGCTCCTTAGCCCTGGGCCAGAGCAGTTCCGGGAGCCGGAACTCGGCCGCTTCATGCTCGGTGCATGCTCTGATAAGAGCAGGCTCCAAGAAGCAGTTTCCGTGGGTTATTTAGCACTGAGCCTGAGTAATTTGTCTACCAGCCGCAGGGGAATGGCAGCCTGAAATTACCTGTTCTATGGCTGAATGAGCTGCGGTCAGTCGAAAACAAGGATGGTGACGTCAGCTCTCCAAGATGGTGGCCGCTGGCCTCCTCTGTGGTCTGACCGGTGTGGAGAACCGAATTGGACCGCTTCCTTCCCCCGTCTCAAACCCAGAATTCAGCACTGAGTATGGTGCTTGCACAGCTGGCAGAAGCCCACAGAAACTGCAGCACTGTATCCCTGCGTCGCTATCTCCTCGTTTCCCAGCGCGCGCCGCAGACTCTAGCCGCGGGGCGATTTCCGAACAGGCAGCGTGACCCTCCGTGCAGACAAATCTCTTGCGTTTGAGCCCCCGTAGCCGATCCTCGTGCGATGGAAATCCTTCCTCCAGGTTCCGGAGCACCCCACTTTTGCTGGAAATTCCTAACAAGATAGCCTTTAGCCGTCCTGACTCGTCATTCTCCCTCACAGTGACGCGGCACACGGGGGCAATGCACTCCCCTCGCCGCCATCTCTCCTCTCATAAAAAGCATCTCTATTCTTAAGGTGACAATTTTTGACAATTCAAAAGGAGAATGTGGAGACAAATACATATGGATAGATATTTTGGTTTGAAAAAATAGTTAGGGTCCAGTTGATTTAACTCTCTTGGCAAGTAGATTTTGACCAATTATATTAATCAGAGGTGACTGATAAATATGTCAAAATATACTCCACTGCCATGTCTATCTAAAAAGAACAAATAAATTTAAAAAAATAAATACATGAAAAAATAAATAAATGACCAGTTTTGATTCATGTATCTAGAATCTAGAACAGTTTGTTAAGCAGGAGTCTACATTTGAATGACTGTGTTTATGTTTATACAAATAAAACCATTTTCATAATTTTTGGATTGAAAGCATATCCTTTGTAACTCAGCAAAGTTTCATTTATATGTTTCATCAATGCCTTCATGGTCATCCTTGTCTTTGCAGCAGAATACACACACATGTGTATACATCTTCTTCCATAAGTCACTTCATAAGTAGTGTTTATTCAGGTTTTTTGCTGCTGTGACTAAAAGACCTGACCAGAAAGATTGTAGAGGAGGAACAGTTTATTTGGGGGCTCATGGTTTCAGAGGTCTCTGTCCATAGAGAGCCAGCTCCATTCCTTAGGACACCAGTTGAATCACAACAGCATGGCAGAGGGAAGCAGCTCACATGGAGATCAGAAAGCAGAAAGAGGCTCCACTGGCCGATAGAGAATATATACCCCAAAGGCACATTCCCAATAATCCACCTCCTTCAGCCACACCCTGCTCACCTTCAGTTACCACTCAGTTAATCCCATCAAGGGATTAATTCACTATTTGGGTTAAGACTCTCATATCCCAATTGTTTCTCCTCTGAAATTTCTTGTATCATCTCACAATGAGCTTTTGGGGAAATCCTCACATCCAAACCACAACAAATAGTAAGGAAATATTCTGATGCGCTTATGTAGTACTCCACAAAGTAATGGTACTCTTCAATTGAAGAATATTTCCAATCACTCACAGAATCCTGGGATATTTTCTCAACATGTAATATTTCCTCTATATAAACAGGTATTTTATGTATGATCTTTGCAAGCTTGTTGGGTACATCCAAGATAACATGTAAAAATGAGTTGTTTATGATTCAAGGCTTTGTAGTGAGAAGTGAATGGAAATTGAGATGATGAAACAGCCTGGGAGGGTTCTAAACAATGTATTTTGGAGAACTAGAACTGCAAGGGTTGTATGAGGCTAGTTAGGCCAAGCTCTAACCTAACCATCTGAAATCTCATAACTAAACTTGGTCTTAGTATATTCAGTGATAACCCATTTCCCTAGCCTTATCAAAATGTGTTTGACCAGTTATAAAACCAGGCCACACCCGATAAGTAGATGAATGGATTAAGAAAATGTGGTCTCCATTCACAATACAGTTTTACTCAGCCATAAAGAAGAATAAAATTATGGCATTTGCCAGGAAATGGATGGAACTGGAGGACAACATTCTAAGTGAAATAAGCCAATCCCAAAAAATCAAAAGTAAAGTATTTTTTTCTGATACATGGAAGCTAATCCAAAATATGGAAGGTATGGAAAAAGAATAGGAGAAAGATCAGTGGATTAGACAAAGGGGAATGAAAGGAGAGGGAGGGGGATAGGATATGGAAAGACAATGGAATGTATATGACTAACTTTCCTATGTACATATATGAATACAGCACAGTGAATATCACCATTATGTACTAGTTAAAGATACTAATTAAAATAAAACAAAAAGTAAATACAGAAAGATCAATAGAAGGAAGGGAAAAGGGGGGGAGAAGGTAAGGGAAAGGGGACTGAAAATAGAACAAATTATATTTCTTATATTTCATGTTTTTTTAATTGTGTCAAAATGAGTCCTATTGTTATGTGTAACTAAAAATAACCAATAGAAGTAAAAAAGACACAATAAGGGGTTGAATCTTTATATATGGAAGTTAGAGAAAAACAAGAGAGAAAAGTGGGGAGTCAGATATCATAAAGATGAAGGGAAGATCAGTGGAGTAGAAGAAGGAGATTGGCGGGGAGAAGGAGGGACAGGAAAGGGGAGGAAATGAGAGTAAATTTGACAAAATTTCTCTAAGTGCATGTATAAATACACCACAGTGAATTACACCTTTATGTAAATATATAAGACACCAATTAAAATAAATAAATAAACGAATGAAAAGTAAATAGAAGGAAGACCCGTACAGTAGAGGAAGGGGTATAAGAGGAGGGAGGAAAAAAGAGAAATAAGGCACTGGGACTGAAATTGACCAAATTATATATTCCATGCATGTATAAACATTTCAAAACAAACTCTAATATTATGTAAAACTATAATGCACCAATAAGAGTTAAAAATGTCCTTGGGTAATGCTTCATATCTCCAAGGTAGTTTCTTTTTAAATTGTTTATAGCTTTTATAAAGATCTTGTTAACCATAATTTGTTGTGTTTTGTTTGTTTTTGTTTGCTACTCCCATAATCCAAGGTTGTCAGGATTTCAAACACTGTGGCAGGTAAGTACTGGGGGTTAAAACTAGGGTAAGTCAGTGGTCAGATTCTTGGGCAGACACAAATGCAGATTGGCATTGTGATAACATCTCCTACTATCCTATAAGTGGATAACCACTTTGCCTACATAGAAATTTAGATTAGTTACTCTACCGCAGACCACACTGCTTATCTAGGAGTGGTGAATTAACTCCATGTGGGTCTCAGAAATGTTTGACAGGCAAGATATACTTGTTTCATCTCTTATTTCATTTTCTGTTTTATCACTGTAAAGGTATAGGCTGCTCCAAATGGAAAAATTGGTGTTTGCTGCTTTCTTGGTAATTCTTCAGGGTCTATGCCCTTAGAATCTTTGCCTTGGCATCTGGCAGCAGGACTTATTCTTTGTAGAACTAGAAGGGTGGTGTCCTTTACTTGAACACCCCAATTCATTAATTTATTCATTTATTTAGTACCTACTCTGTGGCAAGCACTGGTGTAGAGCCTGAGATACACAGATGAACAAAAGAGAAAGTTCTTTTCATAAATATATTCCTGTTTGAGCCAAACAAATCGAACCATTCATTGGTACAATTTTACTAAACTCTCATGTCTCACAGGGCTGAGTTTAGATTTGATTTTTATTTTCAAACCCTCAATACTGACAGTATTTAGCACCAAGTAGGTGCTCAGTGTATGTTTAAGGGATAAATGAGGGAATTAAGAAATATTGGAAACTCACAAGTAGAAGTGTTAGTAATTGTTATCTGTCGCAACCCCTTGCCCGCAAGGAAGACGCAACTCAGGGATCTTCTTTCAGCAGTTTATTCAGGCCCTTGATAGTTCTTCTTCTCTCCCTCGGATGCCCCTCCCAGCCTTAATAAAGCATCTCAAGCCCCAATGCAAAGCTGCCACGTGGAGCTTTCTCATAGGGTGATGAAAAGTCATGCGCCAACTCTCCCAAATAAGGAGTTGTTTGTCACAGACCACAGCGGAGCCAGCGCCATCTTGTAATGGCGACCATAGTCTGCAGAAACGGCAGAAG
>NW_026000305.1:6577777-6597875 GCF_001458135.2 Marmota marmota marmota | reverse complement strand
CACCCTATGAGAAAGCTCCACGTGGCAGCTTTGCATTGGGGCTTGAGATGCTTTATTAAGGCTGGGAGGGGCATCCGAGGGAGAGAAGAAGAACTATCAAGGGCCTGAATAAACTGCTGAAAGAAGATCCCTGAGTTCAATTCCTGGTAACCATCCCCCCCCCGCAAAAGGTGTGTAGTGTTGGTCTTTCTTGAAGTCAAGAATGAGTTTTGGGGGGCTGGGGTTGTGGCTTGGAGGTAGAGTGCTTGCCTGGCACGTTCAAGGCCCTGGGTTTGATTCTGAATGAAGTATTTTGACCAACTACAACTAAAAAATAAATATTTGAAAAAAAAACTACAAAAAAAAGAATTAGTTTTGGGCTGCAATTGTAGCTCAGTGGTAGAGTGCTTGCCTAGCATGTGTGGGGCACTGGGTTCTATTCTCAGCACTAAATATAAATAAATTAATAAAATAAAGGACCATCAACATCTAAAAATATTTTTTTAAACTTTTGAAAATAATAAATAAATAAAATAAAGTTATTGCATCCACCTAGAACAAAAAAAAATTAAAAATAAAGAATTGGTTTCAAATTATCAGTTCTTTCTATTACTTATTAACCCTGAGCAATTTACCTGCGTCTTAGTTTCCTCATAAGTAAATCCAGGGCCAATAATACTAATCTCATATAATTTTGGTGACAATTATATAAGATGAGGTATATAAGCAATTCCTGGCTCACAGAAAGTGTTTAGTGTTTATTAATATTAAATAAATTTCTTAAACTGATACCTCAAGTAGATGCTATATATACCTTTGGAAAAGGAGCCTGTGGAGCTCTCAAGTTGTACCTGTATTTCATCTATCCAGAGAAAACTTGCCCATTCTAGGTTGGTAACTATTTTCTCTAAAAGCTTTCTGATGTCACCTGCCTTTCTTTCTTCTTTCCGCATATTTTCTTCTTGACTGGCTTCAACAGGCAGAAAAAAAATTCATCTCAAAAAATGAAAATGAGAACAAGTAATGATTTGGTAACAAAAGAAAAGTGCTCTCCAGAGGGAAAACACAAAGTAGGCAAACTTTCATTTTGCAGCAACTTAGAAGTTCAGGAATAAAGGAATTAAAGTCAGGATTGAGAGTAGCTGCTTGGCAAAATTTTCTGTTCTTAACCTCCCTGAATTGAGACCTTTTCCACAATTCCTAAACCAATATTGAATCATATGTTCATGCTCACAGTTCAGAAACAGACCTAGGAGAAGTGATGAAAGGCAGAGATATTCTCAGACTCTGAACATTTGCAATATGGCAGGTATGTTACTAAGCTTTCACATGTATTAGATATGCACTCTTCAATCAACTTGCACAGATTATATTATTAGTTCCATCCTGTTGGTAAAGAAAAGTAATCTCAGAATTGTTTACTCAGCATCACATCATTTTGTGGCTGAATAGAGATTGGAACCTGGGTCTGCCTGTTCTCAGAAGCTGGGTTCTGTATACAACACAATGCAATCCTTAAACAAAAAGGATAAAGTTGTGGCCAACTCTGCAATCCAAGAGTTTTCATCTTAGGCAGAATAAAGAGAATTTATGGACTCTCATAAATAAAACATAATCCGTCTTTTACTCTCAGGCTGTCTTTAGTGCTTTTGCTTGTTCAAAGTTTGTTTTGTTTAAAGTTTGCCCCATTAGATGCTTAGCAATAACCAGCCCCCTGCCCAGTGACTGTAAAAGCCCCAATGTATCTAAGACCAATTAGGAAGATGTTGGAGCACAGTAAAGAAAAGTGGGTTTCCCTCTGTTCCAGTATGAATTTAGGAGAAACTTTAGACTTTATCACCCAAAGGAATGTTTTATTTTGTTTTTCCAATGTATCCTTGTATCCCTTTCACCCTTCCTATATTCTAGAAATTGTCCGTTAACAATTTTGTGAGAGAAATAGAAGAATACCTAAATTCCTCTCTATCAAATGTAGTTGTAACGTAGTTATTGCATCTTAAGAACAGTATGTGAGACTGAATTAGTTTCTTCACTTCCTCTCCCACCACATTTTGGGAGCTAAGAAATTTTAAGATTATCCACAAGCATAATTGTTTTGTCTTCTAGCCCAGTATTTTGAATAAAGATTCTGACCAGTTAGATCCAGGGGTTGTCCATGAAGTTGGGAAAGCACCTGGACATTAAGTAGTCTCATGGATTTGGAGTTCTTCAAGGGCACTCAGTAAATATTGAAAGAATGGACATGATCAATGCCAGTCTTTAAGCATCTCCTATGTAAGAATACATAAGACTTTTCATATATCTCACATAAAGGCAAGGAGGGGGAGGGTAGAAAAATAAATAAACCTGGGTCTGTATGGATATGCAATTTTTATTCAGCCAGGCTCTGCTTAGTTCCCAAGAATTTATATATTATTTTTAGGTGTCTCTGTCTAGTGACTAGGCAGCATGTAAATAGAATTACTTCACCAGAAAGGCTAGTGTTTGATTAACCCAGTGCATGTAATTATGGAAAAACTCAATTTAAATTATTTTAAATTGCTACATTCCTGTCATTATTTCAAGTACTTAAAATGTATTACCCTACCTTAATCATAACAATCCTAAGATTACTAAATTAACCCCATTTTATGACTGATGACAGTGAGGTACATATAATTAAATAACTTGATCAATATTACATGACTAATAATGCAGCAGATCTACAATTTGAATGCATAATTTTCCATTCTTAGAAACAAATAGCTAACCATTATTCCATAATGCTTGAGCTCCTTAGTGCTTTTAGGTCCTGAAGGTGAGGATGGGTGTAGGGTGGAGTATGCTCCAGCCTATTTTATTCCCTCTTTTGTTTTTGCCACTTTGCAGGCCAGATAAAACAGTAGATCTTTATTTTGTTGCCTCCGCAGCCTAATTTAAAAAAAAATCCATTTATGATGATATATAATCTGCACCCCCAATCATCACTATTATTTCCACCACTCTCCTTTCAAAAGAAAAGGTACCTGTATTATAGATTATGAAATGCATACAGAAGTTGGACAATGATGTATTTGGCATTAGGTTTTTATATAATTTGCTCTAATAATCACATAACATTATAAAGTATTGCCTGAGATTCATCAAAACATGTCTTTTGTCAATGACACAATGGGTTGGTTTGTTGAAAGGATAAACAAGATTGATAAACCCTTAGCCAAACTAACCAAAAGAAAGGACTCAAATTAATAAAACTAGAGATGAAAAAGAAAGTAACACCACAGATACTACTGAAACACAGAAGATAATTAGAAATTATTTTGAAAATTTATACTCTAATAAATTAAGAACCCTTGATCATATTGGCAAATTTGTAGTCACATGACCTTCCCAAATAGAACCATGAAGATATAAAAAATTTAAGCAGAACAATATCAAATAATAGAATTAAAGTAGGTATTAAAAAGTTTACAAAAAAAGCTCAGAACATACAGATTCTTAGCCAAGTTTTTCAGACCTTTAAAGGATTACTATCAATCATTCTCAAATTATTCCATTGACTAGAAAAAAAGAAACACTGCTAAATTTATTCTATGAAGGCAGTATAACCTTGATACCAAAACCAGACAGACATATTGAGGAAAGAAAACATAAGTCCAATATCTTTCATGAACACAGATGTAAAACTTCTTAATTAGATATTGTTAAACTGCATTCAAAACACATTAAAATGATAGTGCACCCAAGCATGGTGGCACATGCCTGTTATCTCAGCAATTTTGGATGTTGAAGCAGAAGTATCTCAAGTTTTAGACCAGCCTTTACTTAGAGAGACATTGATTTCATGAATTTGGTTCTGTAATAATAGATGACTACTTAAGTGAGTTGCAGTCATAAAAGGTCATCTTCTTTTTTATTAGTTCATATTATTTATACATAACATCAGGGTTCATTTTGACATAATTATATAATCATGTAATATACTTTGATTTAAATCAGTCACCAGAACTTTCACTTTCCCTCACCTCCTTTCTGCCTGGTCCCTTCCCTCTTTTCTACTGAACTTGCTTCTATTTATAGACTGTTTTTTGCTTTTTTTTTCCTATTTTTAAATAAATGCCTTATTGGGGCTGGAATGGGTAACTCAGTGGTTAAATGCATGTTTACCAGGCATGAGGCACTGGGTTTGATCCTCAGCACCACAAAAAAATAAATAAACAAAATAAAGGCATTTTGTCCATCTACAACCAAGTGTCTTGTTGGCCAGGAATGGTGGTGCATGCTTGTAATCCCAGTAGCTCAGGAGGCCAAGACAGAAGGATCACGAGTTCAAAACGAGCCTCAGCAATAGCAAGGCACTAAGCAACTCAGTGAGACCCTGTCTCTAAATAAAATACAAAATAGGACTGAGGATGTGGCTCAGTAGTCAAGTGCCCCTAAGTTCAATGCTTGGTAGTCCCCACCAAAAAAAAGTGCCTAGTTGTTATACATGAAGGTGAGATCCACTGAAGTTTATTCATGTATGTCCATAGGAAAGGCAAGTTAGATTCATTCTACCTTGCTGCCCCTTTTCCACTCCTTTTCTCTCGCCCTTAATCTCCACTGATTGTTATGCTATTTTCATGGAATTCCCCACCCTTTTGCGCCCCCCCTTACTTTGACTTTAGAATATCAAATAATACATTCCTAGTTTGACTTTCTGGGTCTCACTTATTTCACTTAGCATGATGTTCTCCAGTTCTACCTATTTACCAGCAAAAGTCCTACTTTCTTTCATATTTATGGCTGAGTAATACTCCATTGAGTATGTATACCACATTTTCTTTATCCATTCCTCTGTTGATGGGAATCTTGTTTGGTTCCATAGGTTGACTATTGGGAATTTTTCTTTTATAAACATTGAAGTGGCTGCATCTCTAATAATATGCTGATTTTAGATCTTTTGGATATATACTGAGGAGTGGGATAGCTGGATCATATGGTTGTTCCATTCCTAGGTTTTTGAAGAAACTCTGTACTGTTTCCTAGAGTGCTTGCATTAATTTTCAATCCCACTAACAATGTTTGAATGTATTTATTAATATTTGTATTCTTGTTGATTGTCATTCTGAATTGAGTGAGATGAAAGTTCAATGTAGTTTTGATTTATATTCCCCTGGTTGCTATAGATGTTGAACATGTTTTTCATATATTTATTGGCCATTTGTACTTCTTTTGAGAATTGTCTATTTAGTTCTTTTTGCCAATTTGTTAATTAGGTTATTTTATTTTATTTTTTTATTTTTTGGCGTTCCTTGAGTACTTTATATATTCTGGATGCCTTATTTGAGGAGCCGGTGGTAAGAATCTTCTCCCATTATCTACACTCTTCCTTCACATTCTTGTTTTCTAAGCTGTGCAGAGCTTTTGAATTTGATCCTGTCCCACTTATTGATTCTTGGTTTCATTTCTTGCACTTTAGGAGTCTCATTAAGGAAGTTGATGCCTGTGTCGATATGTTGCAATGTTGGATCTACATACTCTTCTAGCAGTTGCAAAATTTCTGGTCTCTAATTCATAGGCCTTTGATCTGTTTTGAGTTGACTTTTGTGTAGGATGGGATACAGGCATAAAGTTCAATTCCTCTCCTTATGGATATCTTGTTTTCCCAGAACCATTTTTAAAAAAGGCTATCTTTTCTCCATCGTATATTTTTGGCACCTTTGGTGCATATCATCTGACCAATGGAATAGAATAAAAATATATCTGTCTGGGTTTGTCTCTGTGTTTTCTATTATATTCCATTGGTCTTCATGCATGTTTTCATGCCAATACCATAATATTTTTGTTACTATAGCTCTGCAGTATAATTTGAGGTGTGGTATCATTATGACTGCAGCATCACCCTTATTGCTCAGGATTGCTTAGTCTGTTCTGGATCTCTTAGGCTTCCTAATGACTATTAGAACTCTTTTTTATTCTAATTTGTGAAGAACGTCATTAGTATTTTGATGGGGATTGCACTGAATCTGTGTAACACTTTTGGAGTATGGCTATTATGACATATTAGTTCTAGACTATTAATTCTGCCCATCCAAAGATATGGGATGTCTTTCTATTTTCTAAGGTCCTCTTAAATATCTTTCTTTACTGTTCTGTAGTTTTCATTGTAAAGATCATTCACCTCCATTTTTAGCTTAATTCCCAAGGTGTTTTTTTTTTTTTTTGGCTATTATGAATGGGATAGTTTTGCTAATTTCTTTTTCAGCAGATTCATGATTGGAGTATAGGAAAGCAATTGATGGATGTATGTTCATCTTGCATCCTGGTACTTTGCAGAGGACATTTATCAACTCTAGAATTATTCTTGTGGAATTTTGGGGTCTTATAAGTATAGGATTGTGTCATCAGCAAGTGTCGATAATTTGACTTCTTTTTCTATTTGTATCCCTTTAATTTCCTTCTCTTGCCTAATTTCTCTGGGTAAAGTTTCAAGAACTATGTTGAATAGGAGTGGTGAAAGTGAGCATCCTTGTCTTGTTGCTGTTTTTAAAGGAACTACTTTTTGTTTTGCTCCATTCAGTTTGATGTTGGCCTTGGCTTTGTCATGTGTACCCTTTACAATATTGAGGTAACTTCCTTCTATTCCTAGTTTCTCTGGTGTTTTAAGAATAAATTGATGCTTCATGAGAAAGAGCAAGAGGACAGAGGGGAGAGAGAGAGAGAGAGACTGATTTCTCACAGTAGACAAAATATATACCCCCAAAGCACACACCCAATTACTAACCTCCTCTACCAAACCCTAACTGCCCAGTTAATCTATATCAGGGATTAACACAGATGAGATGAAGGCTTTCACACCTCAATCATATTACCTCTAAGCTTTCTTGCATTGTCTAACACATGAGCTGTTGGTGGAACACCTCTTATCTAAACCAAAACAGGAATTTTATATATGTGTGTTTTTGCACGCATAAATGTGTATGTATGTATTTGTATGTGTGTCTATGTGTGTGTGTTGGTTCACAGAGATTGTGGAATTTGTGATTTCATGCTTGCTAGAAAGTATAAAAGCATTCAGAATGCTATCGACATAGAACATTAGCCGCTCTCCAATCATAGTGGAACTGTGGTGGCCTTGTGTTGGCATAATATTCTAAGAAAATACCTGTTTTGAAAGTCAGTGTCTCATATAGGACTCTCACTGTTTTGAAAAAGGTCCATCCACAGAAATCCTCCATCACTAATCTTGAACAATTTTTCTTTTTAAATGTCCCCAAACTGCTCACAAATCCCCTTGCATCCAAACCAAGAATCACCAATTGTGCCTGAAGAGGAATGGAAGTCTCTTCCATTAAAAAAAGAAATTCTACCTTAATGAATTGATTTCCAATCATACATTATCTCTGTATTGCCTCTTCTTACATTATAAAACATCCTGCCTTTCTTATACCATTGAAACCCTGTTAAAATGAAAATAAAGGCAAATGGATTCCCTTGTTCCATGCTTATGAATAAACAAATTTTGTTAATTTTGTATGGTATTTAGTTTTGGTCTTTTGTGCTTCTTTTCAGAATATTCCAAATGGATTCAGTAAGCGTTAGTTGAATAACTGCTCAAGTTATTTTTTTAGCCTAATTCTATGTAAAAAAATATTGAGTAAACATTCTCCATTTCAATTTGATTGCCTTCTTAGTTTGTGCCAGTGTGCCTGCTGGAAAGAAGAAAAATAAACGTATTCTAGATGTATTTGTGAGGTCTCTGTTATTTGCTAAATTTGTCCAGATCCCAGAGTGGACGATATAACTAAACAATTGCCCATTGTTGTACCTGGCAATATACATTGGGTGATTCCTGTTTTCAAATGTATTGTCAGTTTCTATAAAGAGCATCACCAGTGAATCACATATTAAAATAAAAAAGTAATCCACTTTCAGCAACTTTACCATGGGGAAAGTCTTAGGGAAACCTTCTAATTTTATGCATTCTTACCTCTCCCTAGATTCTAATTATAATTCCTATTTTACAAAATGAATATGTACAATGATGGCAGTTTTGAATGAGTTAAATTTCACAATTTTTAAAAAATTATCAATGAATCTTTTATTTCATTAATTTATATGCAGTGGTGAGGATTGAACCCAGGGCCTCACACATGCCAGTCAAGCACTCTACCAATGAGCCACAACTCCAGCCCCAAATTTCACAAAACTTTTATGACTTTCAGAAGAAAAGAAACAACTTTCCTTTTCATCCTGGAAAAAAAATCAACATTAAAACTTCCATAGCAATGTACCACTGTACTATGTCAAAAAAATTCTTGTGTTTCATAATTTGATTCCAAAATTGTCTTGTTACACTTTGGCAGCCTTTGGAGCATAAAATAGTTGTTTTGATTTAATCTTTATTACTTAAAAGGTCTGCTTTAAAAAGTATATTTATTTTTTCCATGAAAATATTTTAAATAAAATCCATTCTTTATCTTGTAGCCAGATTGTAAGGAAAAACCAAAATCTTTGACTCTGTGGACTTGACAGTGTAATTCTTAAAGTTATATGTAGCACATTAACACAGCTGTAATCAATAACTTCACTGTCTTTATTATTCTTCTATGATATGAAATTAAAATGAAGTAGAAATGTTTATATCATAAATGGCAGGCAACACTTTAAACAGATAATAAATTCTCAAAGATTGCTTGAAAGAAAGAAGAGAGACCTCATGAAACAAAATTGAGAGGTATCCCAATGCCAGACTTGTCCAAATAGTGAAAGAGAGCTGATTGTCCTCTCAAGAGACTCAAACTCACAGCAATATCTTCATTATGGGGAATTATTTTCATCTTGGAATTCCCAGGTTCCATGGGAAATGAAGCTTTGTTTCACATGATGAATTGATTTAGTGCATTTCAATAGGATATGTTGATATGAAGTTAGCTTTTCTTCATTGGACATTTTTGATAAGGCCATTATGATTTCTGTTTGCATCTCTTTTTAAATTCCTTTGGAGCCTGTTTAGAAGCTGCCTGTTAATTCTTTGGTCAGGCTGATGGTATTATTTCCTCTCTAAAATATAGACCTATCATGTTTAATCATCTCAATTCAACATTTTTGGCTTGTTTTCACCAGTTGATAAGTTGAACCAAATCAAATTTTCGAAGGTTGTTAATTCTGAAGCAGATAAGTGCCTTGTTCTAACATGTGCACCTGACCTGTATTTTGTTTGAAATAAGATATTTCTTTAATAGACACATGCCAATCAGCAGTGCTACATGAGGAAATGCCATAACTGCATAAGAATGACTTGCTGACATGGGTCTGAAAATTGATCTTCAAGATGTTCAGTGTCTTTGGGGTGGGGGAAGGGCCACCATATGGGAAATAAAAAATGTCAAGAGCTCAATGTTCTTAATTTGCTTTCCAGTTGCATTTATATACCAAGATATCACTGCACAAAGTACTCCTGACTGCAAGTGGCACAGAAACTTAGAAAAATAACATTGCATACTATAGTCATTTTATTTATTCTATTAGATTATTGAAAACACAGGAACCAGTCCCAAATTATTTTGGATGACATTTTTGACATTCAGAAAAATACAGGATTTTTTGATATACAAAATTTAAAGGATACTAGAGGAAGGTCAGAGACCACAGAAAATTGAGCATTCTTTGAAGATTTAACTGTTTTGTTTCCCAGTGAAAACAAGATAGAAAGTATAGGCAAAATGTTTTAGTGTCATTGAGTTTTAGAGATTTTACCTGAAGCTGTTTTTAGAGTCTCAAGAATTGGGACCTCAAGAATTTCAGACTCCTTTATCACTCTGGGAATGGCAACAAGGCAACTGTGGCAAACTGAGAAGGGGAAATGAAGTTATTATCAGTTCCTACTTTTAAAAGTAAAAAATAGCTAAGGTACATTAATATGTGGGGTCATCCCATAACTCCACCCTTTCTCTATTTACGGATCAAAGTATAGGAGTCCTCCCTTGTCTGTGGAGTCACTTTCCTTCTTCAGCTACTACTTTGTGACTTCCTGCTTGTCCTTGATTTTAATTTCTATCTGCTTTCACAGGGTTGCAAATCATGGGGTTTAGAGAGGTGTAGAGAGAGATTTTTCCTCAGGCCTTTACCCCCTTGCAATATTCCCAGGTCCTGTACCATATTAAAGGATGGAATGATGAAAACCTGCCCTCTTCTATCAAACACTATACTCGTTGCAATCTTATACCAACAAAAGATCCTCCACGGTTGGCTAAGGTTTTATTTTTTGGTGTGTTTCTTACCACATGCTGATAGTCAGATGTCATCATCAGTACTTCATGGCAAATTAAAATCTGCTGTCTTCCATTTGGCAAACATTGATTCTTCCCTCCATTCCCTGTTTTCGCACCAAATATACTTGAAATTTTCTGAACAGTTTTTTTTAGCTGGGCTTCACTCAGGAATTTGTAATTATATAGTAATTGGTACTGTAGGATGAACCAAGGCAAGAAAAGGAATTGTTTATGGTTTGTAAATTTCATCATAGTAAATAGTGGTATTTTATTGTTCAGATAATGTGGCTTGCAAGAAGTTTTATGATGTAGAAGTTTGTTTTAGATCATTTAGTAGGACTGTGGTTTCAGAAAATATGTAATATATTTAAGGTGTAGTTGAACATCATTGTCCAAATTACATGTATGAAGACACAAATTGGTGTGAATATACTCTCTATAAATCAGAAATATGAAAAATTTGTGCTCTGTATGAGTAATATGAATTCTAATGCATTCAGCTGTCATATATAAATAAAAAAATTAATAAAATAATAAATAAAAACAAAGAGTGTGTTTAGAACATTATAAAAGATATATGAAATGTAAAGCATTAATTTTGCTCTTAACTATTTACAATACAAGGAGAAAAATGGAAAATTTTCTTAGAATTATCAGAAAAAAACATAGTGAAGATATTATTATGAGAGTTCATAATGAGAAGAAAGTGATTACTCTGAAATGCATTATTTAGAGTAGGTTTACAAAAAGAGATAGAATTTAAAGTAGGCTTCAAGGGTTAGGTAAGAGTAGAATAGTGGAGGTGAATATACTAGATGATGGGAGGAACAGACTGAACAAGAATACATAGATGGAAAGCATAAGGACCACTTATTAAGAATGAGTGTATTATCTGTAGAAAAATTGCAATAAATATGAGTCATGTAAAAAAGCACTGATGGATTTCACGTTTAGTTCTTTATCAATTCAAGCTATGACATAAAACAAATTCTATAGTAATATTTTAATAGTGTGCTACTAAATGGAGTAAACACAGTAAGAATTTCTTATACAGTTTGAAAATGTTGAGTCTTCTTATTTAAATGTTTAGTCTATACCATTAGTTTTCAAAGTTTACTGAGTATTATAATCAAATGGAGGGATTATTAATTTATTGCTGGATCTCATCCCTGGAATTTTTCATTCAGTTGGTCTCTGATTGGGCAAGAGGATTTAAATTTCTAATAATTTCCATGGTGAAGCTATTGTTGCTGCTCTGGGGTTCACACTCTGGGGGAAGAGTATTTCAGTCAGATAAAACACTCTAGTGCAATCATCTCAAGATTTAAATTACTTGTTCAAGAAATAATGAGAAACTTTGAGGGATGACAGACTATACCTATTACTTTGATTGTGGTGATGGTATTATACATGTTTACATATGTCCAAACACATCACATTATACACATTATTTGTTGTTAATTGTATAACAGTTATGCCTCAATAAATCTTTCTTTTAAAAAGATACAATAAAGATTTCTGTTCAGCTTGAACAAATTGAGAAATGGAGTCAGAAATAGGAAATAAAGTACAGAAGGTAACAGGTACTAAATCAAGGGCCTTGGAAGTCACTATCAGGATCTTCCCTTTACTCTAAAATGGAAAGTCATCTGATTTTATTTTGACAAGTCTCTCTACATGCTGTATTAAGAAAAACTGAAGGTAGCAAGATGGGAAGAAAAGAAATAAGATCAAAGAATATCATATCAATTGAGTCTTGAGATCATTTATTGCCAGACTAAGGTAGCAGTACTGGAAGTGGTGAGAAGTATTGAGTTATAAACATGATTCCATGACAAGGAGTATAATGTATAAGGGAAAACCATACAAAAATGATGCCAAAATTTTCATTCTGAACAACTGGAAGGATGAAGGTGCCACCAACTAAGACAGGGATGACTATGTGTAGAGCAGATTTAGAAATGGTGTGTTAAAAATAATGTGAAATTTATAGAATTATGAAATATTACAACTAAAAGTTACTATAGAGATTATCTCTAATTTCCCTTATTACACTTTTTTTTTGGAAAAATAGCCTAGAAAATGTACAATTTGGCTGAAGCCACATAACTAGATAGAAGCAGACCTAAGAGTAAGGCTCTTACATTTTCTCTTCTATGAGGTCAATGTGGTGCTTGGCACATAGTAAGCACTTTGCAAAAGACTTGTCAAAAAGTTTCTATGAGTGCTATGCTACTTAGTTTAGCATCTCTAACTAATGTAGGTAGGTTTAAATGTGTGTATATCAAGTCAGATTCTTCAGTAATAATTTAAATGTATGTTCTCTATAATGATTTTAGTTTCTAAATATAAAATATACATTGGCACTAAGAAGCTTATCCCTATCTTCACCTTAACTAACTTTCATTGTGCAAGTTTGGTATCTGGAAACAGCAACTATTGGACCCAAGTAGAAAAAAAATATTTATGGGTGCCAAATATAGAATAGACACATAAGATATTCTTTCAAAATTTGAGTGTATACTGTATGGAGGATACAAAAGATTTGAGCTCTGACCTCAGCTTTGTTGTTATTATTATATCCCCATGTATTTGGACAATTCATTCTTCCTTTTGGGCTATATTTCTTTTATTGGTAAAACTAAGGTGTTGATCAGAAGGACTACTGTTTTTACTTTCAACTATTGCAATCAGATTCAAGTTCCAGTGTTTTTAAAGAAAGAATTCATGAATGAGCTTTTCTGTTTCTCAGAGCTTCCATGTGTTTCTATAAATTCATTTGCCTAAACAATCGGACATGAAATGTGAGTTTGGCATTTTCTGTTGGAAAAGGCAAAAAAAAAAATTTTTTCCAAAGGAGTTTGTACACTGAACTTTAAATAGGAATCATGTACCCTTTCTTTTCCTTTACCATTAACTCTCTGTTTGACTCAACTGTTATTTAAGCCCAGACTTCAGTTTTCTTGCTAACAGAGAACTAATTTTTGTTCCTCTGAAATCATAGCAATGTGTGATAATCTAGTAGGATAACAGATGTAATTGAAGATTGTTATGTTAAGTTAAATAAGTAAGGCATAGAAAGAATTACAAGATGCTTTCACTTTTATGTGGGATCTAAAATTGTTGATCTCATGAAATTGAGTGTAGAATAGTTGTTACTTGTGACTGGAGAGGGGTGTATTGGGGAGAATGGGATGGAGAAAGGTAAATCAATTGGTACTATGTTGCTGTTAAATAAGAGCAAATAGTTCTGGTTTTGATTGCATATTATGGCAACTATAAATATCAATTATGTATTATATGTTTCATAAAACTGGAAGAAAGGATTTTGAAAGTTTTTATTGCAAAGAAATGATAAATGTTTAAGAAGGTAAATGTTGAACCTGATTTAGACATCAAAAAATGTATACATGTATTATATGTTCCATGGCACCCTGTTAATATGTACAAGTCTACCTTTTCATATAACTTAAAAATAAAGGACTGAGATTGTAGTTCAGTTGTAGAATGCTTGTGTCCAAATCTTACCACTAAAAAATAAAAAGCAAATATTTTTTAAAAATATAATTTTCCTATGTTCATATATGAACTCATTACCAGTGAAACTTCACATCATGTACAACTGCAAGAATGGGATCCTAACTAGAATAAGTTATATTCCATGTATATATAATATATAAAAATACACTCTACTGTCATGTATACCTAAAAAGAACAAATTAAAAAATAAAAAAATGTAAATCAATGTGGTATATAACAATAAAAGAATAATAAAATTAGTTAACATCTATTCTTTGCCACATGTTCTTATTAATTTTGCTAGATGTCACTTCCTTAGTAGATAGTCTCTAATGTTTATAATTACACACCCCCACTTATATTCTATTCTACTTGTCCTGATTTATTTTGCATGAAATCTATCATCTTCAAATATCTGTTAATATTTAATTGTTTTATTGTCTTCTTTGCTCACTAGAATGTACAATCCACAGAGAAGGGATTTTGTTTTGTTTCTTCTTTTGTCCCTAACAGCTAAAAATGTGATGACTACATAACATTAAGTAAATTCTGCCACAAAAGCCTGTCCTCTTCTCATCTAGGTTCAGAGAGTAGTAAATTGTGTGAAGGCAATATCTTTACTATTCTTCCCAAACAGATCAGTCTTCATGCTGTGCAGGTAGCTGGTTGATAATCTTCTTATCTTAGGTCTTAAGATAAGTCTTTTATTTAGATATAGTCAACTTTTTGAGGCCATGGTCCTAAAAGATTAGACTTATGGTTAGGTGGGGTAGGTACTTACTATATTCTGAGTGAGAATTTCTAATGGAAGATTTCACCTAGAGGTTTAAAACCATTTCTTCCATATATTAACTCTGTGACCTTGTTCATGGTACATGAAACTATTCAGGTCTCTGTTTTCTCAGGTACTTAAATGGGATCACATTAGCACCTACATTATATACACATTGAGTGATCAAATAGGATATTGTATATAAATCGCTTAAGCTAGTGTCTGGCATATTGTAAGAGCCAAAGAAATAGTAATCTTTCCTAGATGACGTTATTTGTTGCAGAGGTGAGTTAGACTCCAGAGATTTTTCATCAGTGATGGAAGTTTATCTGATCTTGTGTAAACATCTTTTCATTCCCACAAAATACAAATGTTCAAAAAGCACAAATAGAACTTTAGGATATATGTATATCACCATGTCTGGATACTTAATAAAAAAGGGTGTAAAGCGGTTGGAGGCAGAAGAGATACAAAAGGAGACTGAAATTTCTGAAAATTCACTTTACCCACTTCATATGATTGATTATGCTGGGCTGGCCTTTATAATTGGAAGTTCCCTCAATTCCAATGAAAATATTTCTAAGCCAAATACTCTACAATAGACAGTTCAGAGATACTGGAATCTGCATTATGACTTAGAAGCTTCTCTTCTGCCAACATGAATTCATGGCTGCCAAAAAATGTGGGCAAAATCTCTCTACAACAAACTTAATGAGTATATTCTGTGTGCATTTAGGCATAAACATTCCGTGGATGAAGCTGAAGTTCAGCAATATCACATCCCATTTATGTGTGGGGTGATTTCCTCTGGCTTAGAATTTCCTCCTGATTGCTTTCCTTTGTCAGATGAGAGGAGGAACTGCCTTGGCTTAAGTACTCCCTCCTCAGATTGTGCATGACTGATCATATGTAAAGGAAAAAAAAAAGTTCACTCTCATACAACACTTTAACAGGGGATCACTTTACAGGCTGGAAATCATAATCCAACTAGTGAGCTCTATTCTGGGATAGCAGCCACAGTCTGCCACATGCATGTTTGGTCTTCTTCCAGATGGTGTGTGTTTGGAGCAGCTTATGGGAGGTCATTGACCTACAGAGGGGACATTTGCTACCTTTTGCTGTTTTACTTAAGAGAGAGCAGAGATGAGTTTGAATGTTCCCATACATCCACAATGTCCCATGCAAGTATTGCCTGTTTTGCCTCCCAAACTAGATATGTATGTAACAAAGACAACCTCAACCTTAAAGAAATAGTCTCAATGAAAGTACAACGTAAAGATGAATTGATGTTTCATTGATGTTTCTGGAAACTAATTACAAATACATATACCCAATTTAGGATTCTTTTGTTTTAAAATGAATGAGAGCAGATGTGTATTCACTATCAGAATTATGTAAATAGCCATTCTCTTTTCAGGAATGCTTTACATAAAATTGTTTTCTTTAAAACAGACAAAAACTCTGTAATGTAATTTGGACAAATCATATTCCATTTGAAGATTGTCAATCTTAGATTTAAGGATGCTAAGTTATCTGTCCAAAAACATATGGTTAAAACCACAACTGAAATCACAGCAGAAAGACTCATCTCTTTTAGTCTTTTAAAAGTCAGCTATGAATAAGCTTCTCATCATCTTTACAAGGGGAACTAAGGGAAAGAGCTATTCTACTACATTGATTGAGTGTCATTCCTTTCTGACAGTCATTAAGAGCCAAATTTTATTCATTACTTCTCACTTGGTCCATTTTCAGAACTTGATATTTTTTTTTCAGTAAGCTATTATTTTTCTCTAGCATACAGGATGAGTTATGTAATAAAAAGCCATATAGTCTTAGTATTAATACAAAATGATAATTTAGAATTTGTTAATCCTGAGGAAAAGACAAAAATTTTATTTTAAATATTATTTACAAAGGGCAAGTTACAGACAAAAGCAACAATCCGAAGATTAATATCTGTTAAAAAAAAGAGCAGAATTGACAAGTTGAAGTAGTTCTAGTATTGTGAGATATGGGAAAAAAAGAGAAAATGACTACTAGTTTGAGTGACACATTTTCAAATCATGTTTCTGTTATACCATTGCCTCTGTAGACCCTTTCTTGAGGCAGGCTTATCAATGACCCTACATCTTCTTTTAGATCCTTCTTCCTTACTTTGGCCCTTTCACAGTGGACTTGTTCTACCTGGTTCCCATCTCCATTATCCATTGTTTCTTCCTGCCATGCTCCCTCAGCATAAAAGGCTGAATATCCTGTCTTTCATAACTATTGAGAAAAAAAATATGAATTATAAAAATCTGCTTTGATATTTATTGAAGTAGTATGACAGACACAGATTAAGCTAGCTACAAAGTTAACAAGGAAATGATGTTCTTTTCTAGGGCATGCTGAAGCTAAAATATATTCCAACAACCACTCTTTTATTCAATATCTGCAGCTTACTTACTAAGAATCATTGTTCTCTAAAAACATAGATTCTCAGAATTTTTTTGTTTGAAATTTTATCAATAACAATGAAACATCCCAATCTTGCCTGGAGGGTGTAAGTCACTTTGACTCAGAGAATCATGTTTGATTTATAAACCAAATGTAAAACTTCAGATAAGGGGTTTGCACATCTATTTTAATTTTATTGTTTCCAGGGAAACAGAACCCTGGTTTCACTTTTGTAGTTTTGACCAGATGTTGATCCCTTTACAAGCAGCCCTGATTTGCTTTGAGCCTAAGAAAACATAGCTTCTTGCCCTTTGTTCCACAGAGTCTGGAGTCTCAGCTGAGAAGATTTGAAGACAGGGGCAACTCAACAGCTGGGAGATAACATCATCCACAGATTCCTTTACTCACATATTTGGTACCTGGGCTAAGATCATTCAAAGAGCAGAACTGCCAAACATAGGTGTTTCCACTTAACTTGGATCCCTCACAGCATGGCATACTCAGGGTAGTTAACTTCTCACCTAATGGCTCAGCCGCTCCAAGTGTGAGCATTCTACCTACTGAACAAGAAGTGAAAACCTCAATTTGCATAGATCATTTCTACCCTATTCTATTAATTGACTAGTCACAAACCTACCTAGATGCAAGGGAAGGGGATATAAACTCATGTGTCAAAGGAAACAGTGTCAAAGAATTTCATGTCCAACCTTTAAAATTGCCCCAGAGTTTATTAAGCCCTTAATTATATACAAGGTACTGTGTTAGTAACTTTGCCACAGATGCAAAGAAGAATCAAATACGACTCTTGACCTCAGAAATAATATATTCAAATATATTCCACAGTTATCTTGATGGAGGGGCCTTATGTATGCCAGTTAATATATTTTTACCTTTTCCTTTATCTGGAAAATAAGAATAATATTTTAATTCCACAACACAATAATTACAGAATTATAAAAATAAAATTAGATCATTGGATTAGAAAAATAAAATCAGCAAAAAATGATTAACATTCCCTTTATGCATATATATGTGTCAGTTTTGGTTAAAAACGAAGCAGAATAGTATAAGGTATCACTTCTAATAAACATGAATTCACAGTAAAGGAAGTTCTTACTGTGGATTAGCCCTTATAGATTTCTGTAATTATAGAGAAATCACTTCACTGACAAAATTAGAAAAAAAAGTTGCTGAGATAAGAGGTACCACTAGGTAGTTAAAAAAAAGCCCTGGAAGCAAGGAGTTAACAGATCTAAATCATAATTTCAATTATTACTATTCAGTTTTGTGATATTAGACTAGAGAGTATGGCCACTAAACCAAATCTTAGCTTCTTTATTATTAAAAGAGAAGATATTCAATTATATTAGTGACACAATAAGAAGTATATTTTTACATTGGAATTCAATGCATAAAATAGGTAAATGTACATATATACACATACATATGTACCCTTAAACAGATGTTTCTTGTTAATATACATACTTTATTTATTTTTAATGGGATGAAGTTTAATATTATTTTTACTTTTTTCCATAAAATGCATACTAGTCATGATCTATTAAATTGAATTAATGAGCAGCAAATGAAAACAGTTGAATATAGTTAGTCCTCAAAGGACCATCTTTAGAATTCCATGATTCTATTTAAAGAACAAATCTTATTATGGGGATTAGACATAGAGACTAGGCATTGCCTACTAAGAATCATTAATAGTGAAAGGAAATTGCCAAAACATTTTGAGGCAAAAAATGTAATGATGACAGAAAGTTGAGGAGGTGTTCATACAACATTTGGCTATTCAAGGATATGTGTGATTATTTAATTACTTTTTAAAAAATTTGTAGTTGTAGATGGACAGAATGCCTCTATTTTATTTGTTTGTTTTAATGTGGGGCTGAGGATTGAACTCAGTGCCTCACACATGCTAGGTAAGTGCTCTGCTGCTGAGCTACAGCCCAGCCCTCTTTAAATACTTTTAAGTTAGACCAATCAATAGTAATAAAGGCTCTAATCTAATTCATAAAGTATGATCCAGAAAAGAAACTTCTGAATTTACAGTTAAATATTTGTTAGTCATTTTTCTGTCACTGTGAAAAAAATACCTGAGATAATCAACTTGAAAGGAGAAATTATTTACTTTGGCTTGTGGTTTCAGGGGATTCAGTCAATGGACACTTTGCTGTCTTGCTTTGAATCTGAGTTGAAACAGAAATTCATGGCATGGAGTGTATGATGGAGTAAAGTTGCTTAATTTGTGGA
Source organism: Marmota marmota marmota (assembly GCF_001458135.2). Taxonomy (NCBI): domain Eukaryota; kingdom Metazoa; phylum Chordata; class Mammalia; order Rodentia; family Sciuridae; genus Marmota; species Marmota marmota. Next base: position 6,578,672 of record NW_026000305.1, on the reverse strand, counting down.
AGCTTGGAAGCAAAAGTAGAGAGGATGGGTTTCTGGTCCCAGTATCCTCTTCAAGAGCATGCCACCAATAACCTAACTTCCTTACACTAGGCCCCAGTTCCTAAAAGCTCTACCACCAGGCTGGGGATGTGGCTCAAGTGGTAGCGCACTCGCCTGGCATGCACGGGGCTCTGGGTTCAATCCTCAGCACCACATAAAAATAAAGATGTTGTGTCCACTGAAAACTAAAAAATAAATATTAAAATATTCTCTCTCTCTCTCTTTCTCTCTCTCTCTCTGAAAAATAAAATTCTTAAAAAGTTCTACCACAATGCAACAGTGGCAAAGCTTGGGATCAAACATGTCCTTTGGGCATAACCCAATTAATATATGAGCAAAAGAACTAAACAGAGACTTCTAAAAAGGAGAAATACACAATTGGAAAAAAATGTTCAAATCTCTAGCAATTAGGGAAATGAAAATCAAAACTGAATTGAGATTTCATCCCACTCAAGTCAGAAGGGCAATTATAAAGAATACAAATAGGGCAGAAGAGGAGCAGCGGCCTGCTGAGAGGCAGAGCCGCCCCCTCCCCCTGCGCGGCAAGGTAGACAGAACTGTGACCATCCACAGAGCAGGCCCAGCGGCCTGCTGAGGGGCAGAGCCGCCCCCCACCCCCAGCGCCTGCCAGGTAGGTGGAAAGGTGACCACCGGCAGAAAAGGCCCAGTGGCCCACGGCTGAACAGAGCTTCCAATCACTCCTGCAAGGTAGGCGGGCCTGCGACCCACCAGCAGAAGAGGAGCAGCGGCCTGCTGAGAGGCAGAGCCGCCCCCTCCCCCTGCGCTGGCAGGGTAGAGGGAACTGTGACCACCCACAGAGCAGGCCCAGTGGCCTGCTGAGGGGCAGAGCCGCCCC
>NW_026000305.1:6566296-6573131 GCF_001458135.2 Marmota marmota marmota | reverse complement strand
AGGGAGGAAGAAAAGGAAGGAAGGAAGGAAGGAAGGAAGGAGGGAAGGGAAGGGAAGGGAAGGGAAGGGAAGGGAAGGGAAGAAGGGGGGATTCCGTAAAAATAGAAGACAGACTGGTGGATAAGATGAAAGGGACTGAGGGGGAGGGAGAAGGAATAGGATAAATGAAAAAAGACTAATAAATCTGACCTAACTTTACTATATACATATATGAATCTCACTATCATGTATATCCACAAAACACTAACTATAAAAAAATTCTATAAGTAAATAGCAGAAATATGAATAGAGTAGAGGGAAGGGAGCAGGTGGAGAGTGGAGAGGATGAAAAGGGGAAATACTGAGACTGAGTTAGAGAAAATTATATCCCATGCTTTTTAAATTATATCAAAATTAACCCCAAGTCAAGAGTGGTGGTGCACATCCTTACAAATATAAATATTCCCTGTCCATACTTGCTTAATTTCTATAAATTATAATGCAACTGATTGTGGCACAGCTAATGAAATTGTAATAAGTTCCTGAGACTATACTTTGGAACTACACCTTATTTTAACTTTATATATAAATTAAGCTATTTATTCACTTACTTGTGAAGTATTGCTTTGGGTCCATTATCATCAATATTGTAAAATTGATTAGATTTAGATGCAAACATTACCTTCAATTTTTGTCATTAGATATGATTTTACTGAGTGTCCATTGAGAAAGTAATTATCTTCTAGATGCTGGAAATGAAGCATTGACTAAGACAGAAAAAGGTTTCTGCTTACACAGAGCCCTCACAACCATTGTTCCCATGAACCAATTACATTAATATGACCACAGTCCACATGCCACAAATGGAGTTACTCTTATGAAATGGTTAAAATAAGTTTTTAGAGGTAATAAAACTGAGCTTACTGGGATATATATCATCATACTAAGCAATAAAAATAAATAAATAAATAAGTAAATAAGTAAATAAATAAATAAATAAATAAATAAATAAAACAAATAGATCCTATTAAAGTAGCTAGTAAACATGCCAAAACCCAAATCTATAAAATCAAAATGGATCCAGTTGTCTAATTTCCTGAATATCAGTGTTGAGATTATTTACAATGCTATAGCCACTGAAAGCAAAAAAAGTTAAAGAACAATGCCTAACATTAGTATTTTTACTCTCAGAAATTTCTATGACCTAATCTATCAGTAAGATCAAGTGGGAGCCTGGATGGCTATTCAAGATTTTGAAAATACAATGGAATAACTAGTTCTGAAATGTGACTCATTGAGACAATCTCCACCCAGTGATTCTATGGTTCTGAGGCACATAAAATGGAAAATAAAGAAGATGGTAAAAATGGAGAAAAATAAGAACCAATGGGCACATTGCTTATTCTAGCTGTTCTGGGTGTTTCTTTCTAAATATAAATAAATACTGCAAATTGTATGACTAAGCCTGTGAGTAAATTGTCCAGACTTCTGACTTGTTTTGACTTCATATCTAGACTCAAGAACATGGGGCCAGATCTTAGAGGCAAAACTCATATCCAATGGCCAGGAATGTAGAATTAGTTTTCTATTTATTAACTCATTAATTTCTACAACAGATATTTATTGGAAACCTATTGTAAGCCAGGCAAAGTGATAAAAACTTAGGATATACATGACAAGGAGGCACAAGAAAACTATGACAATATCAATAAGTAAGACAGAGCCAGGCATGATGTTGCATGCCTGTAATCCCAGCAGATCAGGAGGCTGAGGCAAGAGGCTCACGAGTTCAAAGTCAGCCTCACCAAAAGTGAGGTGCTAAGCAACTCAGTAAGATCCTGTCTCTAAATAAAATACAAAATAGAACTGGGAATGTGACTCAGTGGTCAAGTGCCCCTGAGTTTCAATCTCTGGTATCTAAATAAATAAATAGTAAGTAAGGAGAAAACCCAGTGGGTGGGGAGAAGAGTCTGAGAAAGAGCAGCTTCTTATGGTCTTCTGTAAATTGAGAGGAATATTATGTCACATGTATATCATGTCATGGTTTCTGAAATACCACCATTTGAGATTCATTCGGAGGAGATAGGTCTTAGAAAATTTATGATTGTTTAAAATTTCTTCATTAAAACAAAAAATAGGGCTGAGGTTGTGGCTCAGTGGTACAATGCTTGTCTCACAAGTGTGGGGCACTGTGTTTTTAAATTAAAATTTAAAAAGTAAAACTTAAAAAAATACACCCAAGAGAAGATGTACTTCAAATATATATAGTGTATCCCTTTGGTCCTTGTTCTCCTTTTACTACTCAATCTAGGTAATGTTAACCCACTAGGCAGATAGAAAGTGAAAGGAGAACCACTACCCAAGATAGCTTCTACAAATCACCAAGACAAAAGCCTCTATTATTTACTAATTTAAGGTTATGTCAGAGAAATGATATATAGCCACACAATTTGACCAAGGTCAGTGAAAGAAAGAACTGGAAAACCATACCTAGAAGCTCTCAAGAATATGGGCTCAATTTATGTCCTTTACAGCAGTTTTTCTCAAGATGAGGTCCCTGGACCAGCAGCTTCAAAATCTCCTGGGAGCTTGTTAGAAGTGTAATATCTTATGCCACATCCTAGATAAACTGAAATAGATATACTCTCCAGGTGGGGATCACAATTTGTGTTTTAACATGTGCTTCAGATGATTCTTGAGGAAACTCATGTTTGTGAAGCAGTGCTATAGACAACTCTGCTTTGATTTTTCCCTTAAATATTTTATTTTCTATTATGTTTCAAACCCATAACCTACTTTAAATTGTTTTGGAAATTTGCAGGGTATAAACCTACCTAAACTGTGTATTAAATGAATGGAATAACTTGCTACAATGATTTCATTTGCAAAGGAACTCCTTCATATAAATTTCTCCAGTATCCCCCAAAGTCCTATTCACTGCAAAACTACATTAGAAATTGTAGGTGCTTTGTCTTTTTACCACTTAGACTTGTCCTACTGTACTTACTTGTAATTGAACATAGACTGCACTGAAACTCTCAGGTTATGAGTTAGGCATGAGCTTTAATTAGGTCTTGATGCCTAATGTTTCATTCAAGTACTACTTTTAATGCATATTGTCCCTGAATCTTCTAATCCTTCTCCATTAAAACTTCCCCTGAGGTCCACCAAATAATAAATAGCATGCCTGAAAACCTCTTGAGGAAGTATCTGATTATAGCTGTTATCTCTGTACAAACTGCTGTTGGCTATTAGACTTCTGGATATTGCATAGAGGTCTATTTTCTGTGTGCACACATCCCAGCCACCTGCAATAAGAGCACAAATTCCTCAGGCCCTGGTGGCTACAGGTGGAAAGGTCCTTAAATTGGAAATCTCCCTGGAAATGTGTGGGCCTGTCAGGGATGTTATGCCCTTATAAGGTCTGTTGAAAATCTGCTAACAAATTAATGGTCTAAAAGGTTAAGTGACAGTTTGACAAACATGTGTCGAGGAGGGAAGGCACATGCCAGAAGAGTGCCCTTCTGACATTCTGCCTGTGGGGGGCAGTTAAGACAGCATCAAATTGCAAGCTTAGGGGCCAGTTTAAGTAATACAAAAGAAAACAGTGTAACATGTGGCAGACACAGTCCTGCAGAGAGGAAAACAGATAATAAAAGGGCTGTGTAAAGCAAGTAGAAATTGCTTCCCCATTCATCGCTCAATACTGTTACAATTATAAACAATTATAGAATCCCTGATTGTTGCACAATCAGGAATAGAAGAAACAAACAGATGGACTGGAGAAATTCATTGCAGACAATGCAATTTCCAACAACCAGTCATGTCAAGTTCTGATTTCAAGCAGCAGGATAAAGAATGGTGAAAGAAGCATTGAACTGGAAATCAGAGGACCTGAATTTTAATGCAAGCACTACCACATTCTTATTATGTGACCATGAGATTCTTCTTTTCTTGAGATTCCTTCATTGCAATGTACACTACTATTACTCCCTTGTCTTTTACTGGGGATCAATATGGATAATGACCACATGAAAACTATTTCTGCATGTTTCATAAGACTTCCATTTTGAAGATACATGTACTATACAATTCTAACTCATTGAATAATTAAGGTGGAGAGTTTGCCTGTATTATCATAAATAATCCTCAGAAAATGTGAGAAAGGTATTGTTACTCAGATTATTGCAAACAAGGAAACTGAAGCTTAAAAGAAACACAGAGTAAATGGTGTTGCTAGATTTGAACCTGGTTATGCCAACTCCAAATTCCAAGTTTCTATCCACTGTGTTTTGCTGGGTATTGATGTTCTAAGTATTCACAAGATTTGTTCCTTTGTGTTTTGTATCACAATGACTGTTTCTTTTGGCTCATTAGGATGCATCTCTTTATGATACAGTCAGAACTATGTAACAAAATTGATATTCCTTTTGCCATATCTTAGGTATCTAAAGCTAACCTTCTTACTCAATTTTGTCAATTAACTTTTGAAACTGTTCCTGATTACCTCCATGACCTTTTTCTCTTCTATTACATAGCTTTACTGTTTTCTGATTATACTATTTTGTTTCTTTTTTTGGTACTGGGGATTGAACTTGATCAAGGGCACTCAGCCACTAAATCACATCCCTAGCCCTATTTTGTATGTTATTTAGAGACAGAGTTTCACCGAGTAGCTTAGCAACTCACTTTTGCTTAGGCTGGCTTTGAACTCACAATACTCCTGCCTCAGCCTCCCAAACTGCTGTGATTATATGTGTGCACCACCATATCTGGCTATAATTGTACTATTATGTACATTTTTATTGTAAGCCACACATAGATTTTGTATAAATATGCAGAGTATAAATAATAAGTTACTTCACTTATTTGATTATTGGTTTTTCTATACATCTTACCATGTGTGTGGTGAAGTGGGCATCATTAAACCAATAATCAGTAAGTATCTTCTAATAGTAAAGATTTCAGATATCCCCAGATATTACCTTCTAGGCAATTCTCATTCCTGCCTTGTTTTTATATTTTATAAAAGTATTGCAGACTCATGATTACTTTTTTAAATGTTAAAAACATGTATAAATTGAAAATCAAAATTCTCTATTCCTGACTCCTTTTTCTTACTTTCCATATATAGCTACTCTAACCTCCTGTGTGTACTTTGAGAAATGTTCTATGCACCAACATATAAGCATATTCACATATTCTTAACTGAGTTTGCTATTTTTGCATAGAAATATTACCATACACTTAGAAGCTTAAAGCAACAAACATGTATTATCTCACAGTTTTAGTAAATCAGGAGTCTGACTATGATTTAGCTGAGTCTTCTGCTTTGGGAACACAAAACCCTATAATATAGGCATCAGCTTGGGCTGTAGTCTTATCCATGGCTTGATTGAAGAAGTATCTACTTCTAAATTCATGGGATAGCAGCATTTAATACACTGTGAACGTTTGGAATGAGGGCTTCAGCTTTGTGCTAGATATCAGACAGAGGCTTTCCACATGTCATTGTCATGTGAACCTTCCCATATTTGCTTCCTCAAAACCAGAAGAGTGTCTCCTCAAAAAAATAGGTCTTATAATCTTATCTACTTTAATCATGTACAGGTAATCACCTATATTCCATCAACCTTGCCATATTCTATTGTTTAAAAACAAGGCATAGGACCTGTGTAGACTCAAGGGAAGGAAATTCCACAAAGGCATTACAACCAGAATGCAGAATCATGAGGGTCATCTTAGCGTCTGTCTACTACAATCATTTTTCACAAAAACTAAAATGGAATTGTGATATTTATCTTTTTTTCTTTTTACAATGCATCTTCCATATTTCCTCATTAGCAAAACACAGAGATGTACCTCATACTTTTAAACAGAGCCCTCATATTGCCTAATGTAAATGTACTACAGTTTACTTGACTCATTCCACGTTGAATAATCATTAAATTGATCTATGTTTTTGCTATCATTAGTATTGTAACAGACATCTTTATATATCTATCTAGTACTTCTTTGAGCACACGCATACACAAAATTTTACTATTATAATTGTTATTTTTTAAAGTGTACATTTTTAAAACTTTGAGGATTAGTATCATAAGCAAACTCAGAATATAATAAGACATTTAATATTTATACTCTGATGATTTAAATGTCATTATGATGTTTTTATTAAATTAAAGAAGAGAAATAGTACACACTTACATGTTATTGAATTTTTTAAAAAAATGTACTTCCTTTTATAATTTTTCTATTGGTTTTACTTTTTTGCGTATTGATGTTTTAAGAGTGGTATTGTGTTTAGGGGTGACTCAAAATGGGATAGGGAGGAAGAACATGAGAAGAAGACTACCACTAAATAGGGAAGAGACGTGGGAGGGAAAAAGAGGGAGAAGGGGAGTTGCACGGAAGATGGAAGGAGAACCTCATTGTTATACAGAATACATATATGATGTTGTAATGAGAAAAAGAAAAAAAAAGTGTGTCACATTAGATTGGATAGAGAGAAAGGATGGGACAGGAGGGGAGGAGTGGGAGGATAGAAAGGGCAGCAGAATAGAATAGACAATATGATTGATGTATGTACATTCCATGTATGTATTATATGTCAAAATACATTCTGCTGTCATGTATGACTAAAAAAATAAAAATAAATCGTAAGGTAAGAGCTGTGGAGGCCAGGGCGGCTCTGCTACGGTCGCAGATGAGCGCGGCGCTCGTGAGCGCAGCCAAGAGACGGAGGTGACGGCGGCAGGGTTTCATTTCTAGAAATCTGGACTGGAAACAGAAGCAGCAGTTTGTATAATCCCAAGAACTTGCTTATGCCAGGAAGCTGTAAGGGCAACATGAATAT
>NW_026000305.1:6556853-6560364 GCF_001458135.2 Marmota marmota marmota | reverse complement strand
AGCAGGGAGGAAGAGCAGGAAGAAAAGATTAACATTAAACAGATACATGAGGTGGGATGGAAAGGGAGCGAAAAGGGAAATTGCATGTTAATGGAGGGAGACCCTCATTGTTATACAAAATTACATATAAGAGGTTGTGAGGGGAATGGGAAAATAAACAAGGAGAGAAATGAATTACAGTAGATGGGGTAGAGAGAGAAGATGGGAGGGGAGGGAGGGGGGATAGTAGAGGATAGGAAAGGTAGCAGAATACAACAGTTACTAATAGGGCATTATGTAAAAATGTGGATGTGTAACCGATGTGATTCTGCAATCTGTATTTGGGGTAAAATTGGGAGTTCATAACCAACTTGAATCTAATGTATGAAATATGATATGTCAAGAGCTTTATAATGTTTTGAACAACCAATAAAAAAAAATAAAGAAAAAAAATCGTATGGTAAAAAAAAATAAAACAATAAAAAAGAGTGGTATAGTGTTTGTATTCCCTCAGAATTCAAATATTTAAACCTAAACATTAATGTGATGATATTAGGAAGTAGAATTTGGGAAAGTGGTTAGGTTTCAAGGTTAAAGTTCTCATGAATGAAATTAGTTAACTTAAGGAAGAATCTCAATAGAGACTATTCCCTCCTTCCAGCATTGGAGGACATAGTAACAAGGTGCCATTTATCGGATGGGTAAGGGGCACTCACTAGACCTTGATAAAGCCTTCATATTGGACTTTCCAACCTCCAGAACTGTAAGAAAAACATTTTTTAAAAAATAAACTACCCAGTCTATGGCATTTTAATGTATCAGTCTGAAGGGACTAAGACAAATATTCTTTGTGTATTAAGAAAATGGAACTTTTGTTTTATGCATTGATTTGACATTTGCCATTCAATTTATTACTTTTTTTCTGTGGACAGGTTTGATTCTTAAATAGTTATATTAATCTTTTCAAATAATCAGTCTGTCTTCTGTTGTTCTTGTGCTGACATTTCCAAACAGAATTTCAATGTCTTACTGAGGGCTTCTGGTCTGCATCAGTATATGGTAGAGAAGCAGTAGGGGAAGCAGTCTCATAAAAAGGTGCATGTGTTTGAGCAAGAAACCAAGAAATTGGGGAGGGGCCAAGATTGTTCTAACAATCCAGTCTTACAGGTACTATTCCACTCCTATGAGATCTGACCCATTTTCACAAAGCAGCAAAAAGTAGTTGGGTATTGGTATAATTACAGTGTAGATTAACACTATTACGTGGTTATCTACATGATACATGTAAGTTAACAGTATTAAACATTATGCTAAGTAAAATAATTCATGAACAACATGTCATACATAATATTATTTGTTTTGTATAAAATGTCCAGAATGGATAAATCTACAAATAGAGAAAGATTCATGGTTAACAGGATCTGGGAAGAGGCAGAATGAATACAAAGTGACCACTTAATGGGTATAGGGTTTCCTTCTGGTGTGATGGAAATGTGTAAGAACTATCTAGAAGTGATAGTTTTACAACATTTGAAAGTATTACATGCTACTTATCTGTACACTTGAAATGGTTATTTTATGTTATTTAAATTACACCTAAATATAGCTATTATGATATTTAAAGAGGAATTTTAATTACACTCTACTTTTCGTTTATTTGATGATTTTAGAACTTAGAATGTAACATCTGACTTTAATATATGGCCAGATTATATGAATTAATATTTGATTAGAGAATTCTGCTTCGATATTTTTAGTAAATATGCCTAAACATGTTTGTATTATTGTCAGATTTTGGTCCCAGAGGTTTTTTAGTTTTACAAAATTAGCTTAGTACTTTCTCTGTTCCATAGAACTTTAGTGTTCATGATTTATAATTGAATATCTTAATTTATTGCTAACAATAATTAACACAAACTGTGCCTTTTAGGATTTCAAATATCTTTGATGTGCATAGATTTACTCAATTTACTTTTCTTCTGAAGTTGCTGAAATAGTTAAGGAAATCATAACCCTTTCTGTACAGACATTGAAAATAAAGCCTAGAAATTTAGAAAGAGGATTTATGCAGTTAATAACTGACTGTCAGTTATGAGCTCTTCCAAATTGCCATCTCTGTTCCTTCTAGATTTTCAAATAACCTTTAAGAATGATTATTTTTTCTTCTTTTCTGAGGCCAATGTTTTCCTTTTAGAACTTTTTTTTTGAGAGAGAGAGAGAGAGAGAGAGAGAATCTTTTTTGTAGATGGACACAACACAATGCCTTTATTTTTATGTGGTTCTGAGAATCGAACCCAGGTCCCACCTGTGCTAGGCAAGCGCTCTACCGCTGAGCCACAATCCCAGCCCTAGAACATTTTTAATTGAAATAAATTAATTGTACCATATTTATGGGGTACTGTGTGATAATTTGATACACATATACAATGTTTAATTATCAAATCAGAGTAATGAGCATTTATATCTTCTTAAATGTTTGTTATTTCTTTGTATTTGGAGTCTACAAATTCCTCTTCTTTAGTTCTGTAAAAGTTTATGCTATTGTAAACTATATTCACCTTAATTTGCTGTAGAAAACTAGGAATTATTCTTCCTATATAATTGTGTTTTTGTACCTGTTGTCAACCCCCTTCTCTGTTCCATTCCTTCTATCCCTCATAGTCTCTAGTAACCATTATGCTACTCTCTTATTCTATGATGTCAACCTTCTTAGCTTTCAAATATGAATGAGAACCTTTGCTATTTGTTTTTCTGTGCATTAACAGACATGTCTCACTTAACATAATGCCCTACATGCTCATATATTGTTGGAATAACTTTCAGTCTCAGCTAGCAGCTACTAGCAACTCGGAAGTGCCTGAAATATCCACCTTCCTTCAGGCCTGACAGGAGCGCCTGCAGGATGGGGTGAAACCACATCCTCAGCACTTGCGGTTAGCATTGCCAAACTGCCAGGCCAGGAAACCGAGAGTCAGGGGCTTCAGGGCATGAAACCCCTGAAGGGCTAAAGACCCTTCCAGATTGCTTTCTGCCATGACAGCAATATTTAGAGTTTCCTCACAGTGCGGTTACATTAGGCAGAAGATGATTGGCTTATGGATATTGCCTTGCTTATGTATGATTGATAGGCACGCCCCATTCAAACCTATAACCATTGTGTGCATTCCAAAAAGAAACTGAGCTACTGGATGACGACCTGAGGCGGGTCTCAGGCCAGTTCTCTCACCAGCTCCAGAAGTCTGTGTGTTGATTCCGCATCTCTACCCCCCACCACCCCGCGACAAGGTAGCTGAGTGACCATCACCACGAATGGACTCAGGAACACATTCAATATATCATCCAAAAATGACATAATTTCATTATTTTCTACATCTGAAATGTAGTTATTTGTGTATGTATACTATATTCTCATTACCTAGTCATCCACCAATGGATACCTCTATTGATTCTTATTGTGACTACTGAGCCCAGTGCTGCCATACACATGGGAGTGCAGGTATCTCTTTGATATGCTGATTATATATATATATAT
>NW_026000305.1:6488582-6550889 GCF_001458135.2 Marmota marmota marmota | reverse complement strand
TATCTCAAATATATATATATATATATATATATATATCTCATATACTTTGTTATTAGTTCTTAGGAGTTTCTCTGGTTCCTGGCCACCTGAGATGAGCAGTTGTTCTCTGTCATACCCTTTTGCCATGATGTTCTGCCTAATTTCAGGCCCAGAGCAATGATTTCAGCTGACCACTGACTGATACTTCTAAAACTATGAGCCAAAATAAAAATTTCCTCCTCTAAGTTGTTCTTGTTAAGTATTTTAGTCACAGCGTTCAAAATCTGAGTAACACAAAGGTATCAGTTGTTTACTTTCAGGGCTGGATATATATCACTCAGTGCCCTCCAGACCTTTGGAATTTCTGGCAGGAATATGCTCTTATTCTGATGGATTTGCCTTTATAAGTAATTTGATATTTTTCTCCTGAAGCTTTTAGAATTCTTTATCTGTTACGAATTATTGGCATTTTATTATTTTTAAATTTTTAATTTGTTTTAATTAGTTATACATGACAGTAGAATGCATTTATGCACTTTGATATATCTTACATAGATGGTATATAATTTCTCATTTTTCTGAGAGTACATGTTGCAGAATCATATTGGGCATGCAGTCACATATATACATACAGTAATAATATCTGCTTCATTCTACTCTCTTTCCTATTCCCCTTTGCCCTCCCCTTCCCTCCCATTACTTCCCAATACCTAATCTAAAGTAATGCTATTATTTCCTAGTACCACCTGCTTTATTGTGAATTAGCATCCACATATTAGAGAAAACATCTGGGAATCAATCTAACAAAAGAGGTGAAAGACCTCTACAATGAAAACTGCAGAACACTAAAGAAAGAAATTGAAGGAAACCTCAGAACATGGAAAGATCTCCCATGCTTCTGGATAGACAGAATTAATATTGTCAAAATGGTCTTACTACCAAAAGTGTTATACAAATTTAATGCAATACCTATTAAAATCCCAATAACATTCTTCATAGAAATAGAAAAAGCAGTCATGAAATTTATTTAGAAAAATAAGAGACCCATAATAGCTAAAACAATCCTAAGCAAGAAAAGTAAGCAGAAAGCATCACAATACCAGATCTTAATCTATGCTACAGAGCTATAGTAACAAAATGGCATGGTATTGGCACCAAAATAGATTTGTAGAACAATGGTACAGAATAGAGGACTCAGACACAAATTCACATAAATACAGTTATCTCATACTAGACAAGGGTGCCAAAAACATTTACTGGAGAACAGATAGCCTATTCAACAAATGGTGCTGGCAAAACTGGAAATTCATATGTAACAAAATAAAATTAAACCTCTATCTCTCACCTGCACAAAAATCAACTCAAAGTGGAGCAAAGACTTAGGCACTAGAACAGAGAGAGAGCTTGCAGCTAATAGAAGAAAAAATAGGCCCAAATCTTCACCAAGTCAGCCTAGGATCTAACTTGCTTAACAAGACTCCTAAAGCCCAAGAAGTAAAATCAAGAATCAATTAATGGGATAGATTCAAATTAAAAAGCTTCTTCTTAGCGAAGGAAACAATAACGTGAGGAAAGAGCCTAGAGATTGGGAGAAAATCTTTACCACATGCACCTCTGATAAACCATTAAACTCTAGGATATATAAGGAACTCAAAATACTTAACATCAAAAAGCAAATAATCCAATGAATAAATTGGCTAAGGAACTGAACAGACACTTCACAGAAGAAGAAATACAATTTATCAACAAATATATGAAAAAGTGTTCAATATCTCTAGCAATTAGAGAAATGCAAATCAAAACTACTCTAGGATTTTATCTCACTCCAGTTAGAATAGCAATCATCAAGAATACAGGCAACAGTAAATATTGGTGAGGATGTAGGGAAAAGGTACATTCATACATTTCTGGTGAGACTGCAAATTGGTGCAGCCACTATGGAAAACAGTATGGAGATTCCTCAGAAATTTGGAAATGGAACCACCATTTGACCCAGCTATTCCACTCCTTGGTTTATACCCAAAGGACTTAAAATCAGTATATTCTAGTGACACAGCCACATCAATGTTTATATCAGCTCAATTCACAATAGCTAGACTATGGAACCAATCTGGGTGTCCCTCAATAGATGAATGGATAAAGAAAATGTGACAGTTTAATGTTAATATATCATGGATAAGTTCTTCTCTGGTTCTAATTGGACCTCTTGTAAATGCTTCTCATTCTTGTATGTCAGTATCCTTTCCAAGATTAGATAATTTTTTAATATTGTCCCCAAACTTGTATATTCTGTTCATACTTTCTCATTTTTTTTTCTTTACTACTGCCTCAGTGTTCTAATTCTTGCATTTTTCTCCTAGGTCTGATATTCTTTTTCTGTTTAGTTTAATTTGCTGGTAAGCCTTTCCACTGAATTTTTATTTGATGTTTTTCATTCCTAATATTCATCTGATTCTTTCTCAAAATATCAATCTTGGAAATGCTCTTTTATATCCTGCATTTTCTCCCTTTGTTCCGTCTTTAGATTTTCTCTTAAAATATTGATCACTTCAAGGGGCTGGGGTTGTGGCTCAGTGGTAGAGCACTTGCCTGTCATGTGTGAGGCACTGGGTTTGATTCTCAGCACCACATATAAATAAATAAAAATCCATTGGGGAATATATATATATATATATCTTTAAGAATCAGCTGCAATTTTTTTGGCATTTCCTCCACTTAAGTATCTCTGGATTTAGTTTTTGGTGATTTTTCAACTTTTGGAGGCATCTATTTGACATCTGTGTTATCTGTGTTTCTATGTTGTAATTTGCTCATCTGTTGGAAAGGATATCTATAGCACTGTTATCTGAGGGTCTTTTTTTGCAGACTGATTTCTATTTACAATTTTAGCCTCAAAGAACCCACTGAATGTGCTCAAAGTGATATGTTTGATTCCTAGCTCCACTTTGAGAGAATAGCCATCATTAATAACAACAGCTTGAAAGCAATCCATATATTAAACATACAATAAGATTTTATTGAAAGTCATCTCTACCCCTCCATTAACCAAACAGAAGAAGTGGGATGTGATTGTGTGTAATAGGATGAAAAATCAGATAACAGAGAAGATAAAATTAATTAAACTTTATAGAAGTAGAGGGCAATGGAAATTAAGGGAAAAGAAGATTAAAAAAAGAAACAGAAAAAAAGTATTGTGGAAGAAGAAAGGAGAGAAGAAGAAAATAAAAAAGAAAGAAAAGAATAAAAATGTGATTAGAAAAAAGAGATAAAATTCTGATTCACAAATTAAAAATAGTTAAAATTATTTAAAATATGAAATAAAAAGTATTAAAGGGAAACCAAATAAACAACCATAGAAAGCAGGTGAAATAAATAGCAAATAGGAAAAAGACTAAAAAGTTCTCTTTGCTGAAGTGTTTAAAACATAGAGACTTCTTTCAGGTACTTACAGTTTTGAAAATATCAAGGTGTCAAAGACTTGGATAATGTCCAAGACTTGGTAGTGTATTCCCTGATGGGCTTTCAGCATAGAGCCAGTGTCTGAACCACTCAGTTATGTTGGGATGGAGAGCTTTATATTGTTTTTTTTTTTTCCCCAAAATTTAGATCAGGCTCTTGCTTCAAAAATACTGTGTAGAACTCAACCACTGTAGATTTTACATCTACTCTTTCCACATCTTCCTCCTAATCCCCCATTAATTTAGACAGTTCTGGTTGTTCTGTTGCAAAGTTTTGAGAAAGCAATGACCCCCTGGGGTCTGTGTCATTCACAGCCCAATAGTCAGATCCCTCTTTGGGACAGGTGGCTGTTTTGTGTATTCTCAGTGTTTACTAGGTATGCAGGAAAGGCAAGGGAAGCCAATTTAATTACAAAGACTTTACCTCACTCTCCTCCTTTGGTAAAAATCTAGATGAGTCTAGAGATTTCACACCAGGTCTGTGAACAAGTACCATAGTTTTGTAGAGGAGTTGGAGCTGGTGTGTCCCCTGCCTGGTGAATGGAACTCTCTCCTGAGTGACTAGGTGCATTCTGTGCAACTGGAATAAATCATGCACAGGGAGAAGCTCCATAGTCCTAGGCAGTGGAATGGGCCCTGCTCTCTTCCCTCTGCTAGCCAACTGGTTTTACTGGCTTTAGACTAAAAGTCATTTTACTATATCAATTATCTTGGTGACTTGCTTCCAGATTTTTCCTCTGTTTTACTATGTTCTTCATTCTCCAAGGTAGATGAAGATGCAGCACATTTTGTTTTCCTAACGTGTAGGCTTAAGGAGCAAAGTTTAGGGAACCACAAAACAATGGCCCCCACCACAATTCTCTCCTTATAAATTGAGAAAAGCAATGTACTTCTCAAATATCAGCTCACTATGCAATTCCAGGTTCAGCTAAATTTACACTGACTTTCCCCTCTGCCACTGTTTCTGCAATAATTGAGTCAAACATGTATCTCTTTCTCTCCCATTTTGTATCTCATAAACTGTCTCTTTCTATGTCATTCCTTTCAGGTGGCAAAGGAAACCCATCTTCCTATATGGTCCTGTTGGCACCATCCACATGGGAGAATCAAAGGGCTGCTGACCATCACCAGGCATAGGTGATGGAAGTTCAGCAGTACTATAAACAAATATCTTTAATTTCTTATGATAGATGCAGTTAAAATTTGCTCTGTATTTTCAGTGGAATTCTGTACAGCCATTTAAATCAGATTGTCAAAGCATATTTATTGACATGAGATAAAAATCATGGCATGTTAAGTAGAGGCAAAATGTAAAAGTGTATACATACTTTTGTAAAATGTGCCTATGTGTACAAGTATCCTATGATTGTGTATGTAACCTGATAAAAGTAAAAGGCCTGAAAATTTTTGCAAAATGATAACAGTGGATAATTCTGACTCTTGTAGTTATGGGTGGTTTTTAATTTTTTGTACTTTATTTCCAAATCTTGGACAAGAAACATCTGTACTTCTATAATCAGAAGAAAAAAATTTAAAAGAACTCATAGGATGAGTTATTCAAGTTTCACAATAATTATATTTATTGAACTAAAGAAAAACTCTCACCAATGTAAGAACTAAATGAAATGATTTTAAAGCAAGACTTTAAAGTGTTAAAATGAGCAGACTATCAGGAGAGTAAAGAGAGTGTATGATAAATTAATTCTTCTTTATGGTCAAATAATATTTCATTGTGTATGTGTAGTACAATTTCTTTAACATTCATCTGTTGATGGGCATCTAAGTCCATTCCATAGCTTAGATATTGTGAATTGTGTTACTATAGTCATTGATGTGCTGTGTAACAGTAGTATGCTACTTTTAAATCCGTTGGATATATACCAAGGAGTAGAAGAGCTGGGTCATATGGCAGTTCCATTCCTAGTTTTTTCTGGAATCTCCATACTGCTTTCCAAAATGCTTGCACAAATTTACAGCCACACAGCAATATATGAGTGTTCCCTTTTCCCCAAATCCCCACCAACATTTGTTGTTACTTGGATTTTTGATAATTGCCATTCTGACTGGAATGAGATGGAATCTCAGTGTAGTTTTAATTTTTATTTCTCTAATTGGTAGAGATTTTGAACATTTTTTCAAATATTTGTTGATCATTTGTGTTTCTTCTTTTCAGAAGTGTCTGTTTAGTTCCTTTGCCCATGTATTGATAGGGTTATTTGTTGTTTTGGTGTTAAGCTTTTTGAGTTTTTTTGGAGATCAATGCCCTATGTGAAGTGCAGGTGGCAAAAGATTTTTCGCACAATCTATAGGTTCTTTATTCATGTTCTTGATTGTTTCTTTTGCTGTGGAGAAGCTTTTTAGTTTGATGCCACTCCTTTTTTTATTTTTTGATTTTCCAGTAAATGGATGGATCTAGAGAATATCATGCTAGGTGAAATAAGCCAATCTTCCAAAAAAAATCAAGGTCGATATTTTCACTGATATGTAGAAGGTAAACCACAATTAAGTGGGGAAGGAGAAGAAGAAACTAAGTAGTTAGACAAAGGGGAATGAAAAGAAGAGAATAGAGATAAGAATTAAAAAGACATTAGAATAAATCTAACACATTTTTCCTATGTACACATATGAAATTGCCCACGTGAACACCATCATCATGCCTACACAGAAGGGGGTCCTAATTAGAACAAGATATATCCTATGCTTGTATAATTTTATCAAAAATAGATTCTACTCTCCTGTGTAACTAAGAAAAAACAATAAAATAAAATTTAAAAAGAGGATATATGAGGAAATGAAGTTGCAGAAAGAGCATAATAATAATAATAAATAATAAAAATAAAATAAAAATAAAGTTGCAGAAAGAGCATAATAATAATAAAGCTTGAATTGGAATTGTATAGTTCTTATAAAGTGATAGGAAAATGCTTTGAGTGACTGTAACCAGTATATTTTAAGGAAATCATTTGAGTTTTCGGGTTTGTTACTTATGCATTTGGGGTATTTCTTATAAAAATTACTAATCCATTGTCATTAGATGGAAACTCTGTGGAATATGTCATAGAAAATCTTCAGACTTAGGGATAGGTATTTGCTTTATTGTTCTCTCTTAACATCAATCACTTCACTTCACCAGATTAGTCAGAGGCTAAAATGACAACCTGATATAACTGCTTTGACTGAACTTTTCCCATGCATTCAGTTACGTGCAAACCAGAAATTTACTTTATTCTCATAATCTTTGATAAATTGTTAAACTCTAGTTTCATGTCAGTTATAGAAAATTCAGTTTGAGATCAATATAATAAACACCATTTAGTCTTATCTATTCCAATAACTTTGCATTTAAAGATAGTTTCTCTTTGATGCACAGCTCAGTAATATTTGGGTTTTACTGTTATTCAGTTTCAAGTTACAACTCTCAGTCTGAAAATTGGAAAGAACAGCATATCCCTCAGGCTAGAAATATGTGAGACTGCTAATTCCTGAGCGTGGTAGAGAGATATTGTCTATTAATTATTTTTTAAACTCCATTCTTTCTCTTTTCTGCCTGATAGTGTGGTTAATATTTGAAGATGGAAGGGAGCAACTGTTAAACTCAGGATACACATATTGATGGGAGTAAAATTGCTTCTTCCTTTCTGTTACTTCTTGTTGCTTTTCTGTCAGATGTTGTACACAGAAGGATGGAATGTATGTTTTCTTTGGTAGTGTACATGCTGAATGAAATTTTTAGCACTATTCCTAACAGAGTATCATAAGTTCTATTCAGTCTGACTAACAATGAAACACTAAACTTTTTTCCAGGATCATATAATGATTCCATTGCTTTGTAATGAGACTAAATTTGTTTTCAGGTAACCTAAAATATTTAGATCCATCATAAATACTATAAGGGAAAATTATTTGTATTAGCATCACTATTTGGAAAATACCAACAAAATAGCAGAACATTTTCTATATCATGTATTTTTGAAAGTTTGAAGTAACATGAAATTTTAGGAGAAGGTCCTAGTTCTGGTGTACCTTTCTGAGTGGTTGAATGTGTTGCTGAGGAAGACCAGGCCTTTGGACTAGTCCTTTTGTTTCACTCCACATACCAGATGGAACTATGTGTTTCTACTCAAACACTATGTTTTTCTCCTTTCAGGGCTATATTCATATTTTTCTGTCAGCTTAGAAAAGCTCTTCCCTCATTTCTGCCTACCTAAATATATTTAACTATTTTTAAGACCTACTTTCATAGCTACCATCACAAATCCTTCCTTAATTAATACATACAGATGAAAGATCATTGCATCATAAGATTGCCCACAGCATGTTGTCAAATTTACTTAGAATTTTCTGAAACACATGGCTTCTACTGGGTAGTTCCTTGAGCATAGGATCATATTAATTCTATACCCTATAGAGCATATTATACCTCTTTAAAAGTTCTGCATGAAATAGATATTTTATAAATATTTGCTAAATTGAGACTGAGCTAAGTCTCCAGAAGACAGGGCTGTCTCCCACATTGAGATCAGGTCCAGAATACTCTAGATCTTAAAAATTTTCTTTTTGTGCACATGTCAGTAACTTGGAAACAATGTTAGATTCCAAATTGTTTACCCTGTAGAGAATAAGCATTCTCCATGGCAGTTTAGTTATCTGAGTTATTTTATGCAATAAATTATTAAATGACAAAAGTGGCTTAAGGTATCAAATGAATTGAGATTTGTGTGTTAAGGTGAATATAATAGTAAGCTGGGAATCAGAGATTTCAGAGTGTCAATTTGGAAATAATTGTTCAATTAAATAAAAACCTCTGGGCTTTAATTTTGATTAAAATTCTTATCTTTTCTCTCTTGCAGACTATTGAAATTAAATTTATCCATTTAATCATTGAGGGCCTAACTTGTGTCATGCACCATTTTAGGAACAGGGAACAAAAGCAGTGAATATGGCAGGCAAGGTTCTTGCTCCTTAGACTTTACATTCTAAGTGGGAAAAGATGAACTACCATATAATAAAAAGGAAAATATAAAGTAGTAATAAATTACACAAGGAGAATAAACTAATGTGTGACAGAATGTGATAGGGCTAACATTAATTAAGACTACATGTTCAGGAAAGACATGTGCAAACTAGGTCTTAATTGGAGAAATAGTGCAAGCCATGAGATTAGCAATCATAATGTTTGAGACAAAAGGAAAAGAATATATAGAAAAATACATGTTCTTGGTACAAAATTATTATTACGTTTGGCTAAATCAGAATAATGGATATAGTAGTAAAAAATGAGGGAAGAAAAACAAGCATATTCTAAATAATTTAAAGCCTTGGATGTCACGATAAATAGATTTTCATAGGCATTATGGGAAGTCTACAGGGGGTATTAATCAGGGGAGTACAAAATCATTATACCTTTATAAGGTATAATTAACAAATAAGCATTATATATGTAATGCAATTTGCTATTTCACAATGTGTATATTGTGAAATGATTTCCACAAAATAATTAGCATGTTCACCACCTCACATAATTATCTTTTTATGGTGAGATATATTATCTTAACAAGTTTAAATATAAAGTGCTTTTTTACGATTACTATGCTATAATTAATTCTCTAAAAATTATTAATCTTTTAATAACTAGTTTTGACCCTTTTGACAACACCTCTCTGTTTCCCCTAATTCCATAGCTGTTCTTCTACTCCCTACTTTCTATGACATTCAGTTTTTAAAATTTAGCATGTAAGTATTTGTCTTTCTGTGTGTGGTTTATTTTGCTTAGCATGGCATCTACCAGGTTCATGCATGTTTTTGCAAATGATAGTATTCCCTTCTTTTTAAAAAACTAAATAATATTCCATTATGTGTGCATATATACATATTTAATTTCTTTTATATTTTAAGCATATATATATATATATATATATATGTAATTTCTTTTTTTATTCACCCATTAATGGACACTTGCACAGTTGGGTTGCTTCTATACCTTAGCTAAATAAATAATATTGCAATGAATATGGAAGTGTAGACAAGAGCAAGCTTTATGATTGAGCAGAGATGTTAGTAGGTTTCCGTGGCCTCCCATCATTATTATACATTCTCCCAACCACTAAGATATGCTAAGGGCTTCAATATTCTTGGATGAAGATAAAAAGAAGTGGGGAAAAAGTGGGCATCTGGGGTTAGCAACCTGTATGATTGAGGGAGTCAGGTATTAACTCACTACATACTCACTTTCTCTGGCTGAAGAAATTATTGGCCCAAATCCTCTCATAGCACTCAGCTATACTGACTTCAAAAAGCTATATTGCAAGTAAAATGAAATTGTTCTAGTTACCCTCTTCAACACATTTATTCTCAGTTTATTATCCAATGGTATAGTGGAACTTCTCTGTTGGACTCCCACAAAGGTACACTTATCTGTGTATATTTGTCCAAATCAATGCTTATATGGGTAATGATGGTAGAAAGCTTCTATTTTGCCATTGCAATGATATCAATTCCTCCTGATGAAATCTTATTTACATTGAAGAAAACAAAAACTGTGACAAATGCATTAATTTGAGTCAACAACTGACAGTACATCATCCTAGGCAGATGTTCACTACTTATAAGGTATTCACTCCTCAAAAGTACAAATGTTCAATATGATTTTGTCATTAAAAAATTAACTTGATACTAACCTAAAATAAAGAAGTCTTCAGATGTCAGAAATTAATAGAAATCTCAAAACCGAGGGATGGATGCATAATATGAGTTGTATGGTAGCCTAGGAGGCTAAAGTTTAGAAGTACAAAGTGGCCTTAATTTGTGTGAGCAATTGAATTAAAACCATCTGCATAAAACTGAAACACTAAATAACTGCCATATTCATGTAAATGAAACTAGGAAAACTCCACCCACAATGCTCATGGAATCTATGAGCTATCATGTGCCCACTAATATAAGAAGAAAAAAGAATATTCTTTAAAAAATAAAACCTGAGGCTGTACAAATAGTGGATATGTGATTTATATTTAAATTATCTTCATACTTTTGGAAACCAGAGTCAGGGCATTAGTATGAAACCTGATCAAAGACTAGTGAAACCATGGGGAAAACAAATAGAAAGACATTCTTTTGTGACTCTTCAACAATCCAGGGCTCACTGGACACCTAATGGAAGAAAATAAACAGAAAAAAATATGAGTTTTATATTTATTAGTTTTATTACATGGGTAAACTATTCACAGTTAGAGATATGTGCACACACACAGAAAAAAATAATGAAAAAAAATTAAGATAACTTAATGTTATAAAAGAGTCTCTGAAATAAGTAGCTTAAAATTTATAAAAGAATTTAAGAAGGAATGTAGACCACAATGGAATTGGAGAATGCTATAAAAATAGGTTGTATTTGAAAAATAATCAAGTTCAAATAGAAATCTTATAAGTTGGTTATTAAATTAAAAACTCAATGAAATAAATAGTTTGACATAGAGAAAGCATTAGTGACTTGAAAGTCAGAGATTACGGAAAACACACACAGCAATACAGAAAAATAAAGATGGAAAATAAGAAATAATTTGAAATGTGAAGAATATAGAGAAAGTTCAACATACATGTTGTGGGCTGAATATTTGTGTACTCACAAAATTCATATGTTGAAACAGTAATCTCCCATGTGATGGGGAGGTGAGGACATTAGGAGATGAATAGGTTTAAATTATGTCATAAGGATTGTAACACTGATGATGATATTAATTCTCTAATAAGATAGGAGAGGAAGGTAATGAGAGAGAGAGAGAACATAAAGAGGAAAGGCCATGTGAGCACACAATAAGAAGGCAGCAGACTATAAGGCAGAAAGAGATCCATTGCCCAAACCTTACCCTGCAGGCACCTGGGTTTCAGACTTCCAGGCTTCCAAAACCATCAAAAATAGTGTCTGTTGTTTGAGACAACCAGAATATGACATGATATAACAGACCAAGCAGGATAAGACATACCCGATGTAAAGTGGGCTAAAGAAGGAGAGAATAGAAGGACTCATTGATAATTTCTCCAAATCTGAAGAAAGACATATATCATTAAATTGAAAACACAACAAAAGAAGATTTTTTTAAAGTAGAATAAATATAAATGAATATAAACCTGAAAATATTGTGGTATAGACCTACAGAAGAATAAAACAAAGAGAAATGTTGAAAGAAATCAGAAAAATACCGTTTATCTACAGTTAGATAGTATAGTTATCATTAGCAATAATTGAATCTAGCAAACCAAAGGATATTATTATTAAAGCACTAAGGAAAAATAACCAATCTGGAATTCCATAACCAAATAATCTATTAGTCAAGTGTGAAACACAGAAGTTTATTTCAGAACACTGGCTCATTTAAGGGAGAATTTGAACTGTTTCCAGAGGGAGACTAAATAACTATATTTTCAAACAGAAAAAGACAAGAGAATTTACCGTTTACAGACCTTTGCTGTGTAAAACTAAATAAGAATAGATACTTAACAAAAACAATTATTATAATTCCTATGAGAGATTAAAAACAAAGTAGATATAAAATATTATACGTATGAATTACAGGCAAGGAAAATAAGTTGAACTTCTAAGTTGTGCAAAGAATATAATTAAAGAATCCCTGTATACTCTACTTCATTGCTTAAATTTTATATATAAATTATTTATTTTAAGTAGGTATTATGTTTACATTACTGCAGTAATGTTCACTAAGTGGCTTAAAATAGAAAGTAATTCTATGTAGCAGTTTCACTGACTAAATAGTTTAATAGGCATTAAAATAGAAAAATCTCAAATGGTCAATGAAGCAAAGTTTAATTGTATATGTATGGTATATAGACATATATGATATAAAAAGTATGTATAGTGTGAAATCATTTTTTTAAAAACATCAATAAATATTTGGTAAATGGATCAATATAATTTCAATATTCTGAAACTTAGAAAAGATAAGAATTGTAAGTTCTTTCAATAATGAGGAAATTTTGGCCCAGAAATTTTTATTGAATAGAATATTTAACTATTTCCAGATTGTAATTTTGAAATTTCTGATTCCAACCTTAACGGTCTATTCACCTTAACACACAAATCTCAATTCATTCAAGACCTAAGCCTCTTTTGTCATTTAATGATTTGTTGAGTAATATCACTCAGATAAATAAACTGATATGCAGAATTCTTGCTTTCTGGACTGAATGTAAAGATGTTCAAAAAACTGAGCTATTAAAAATAAGAGATAATATAGGAGGAAGTATATGGGGTTAAAATTCTTAAAAAGCATTTTAAAATATCAACACACCTAATACTAGGTGAAACCAAATGAAATGTTCAATCTTTTAGCTCATAAAATGCCAATTTTATATAATTTAATCTAAGGACTCTGTTTTATGGGCTACATTTATATGTTTGTAAATTTCAAAGAAAAAGTTCTGAAAAGATACATAGCAAATTTATAAATCACCTTTAAAGATGAAAAGAAAGACAGGATTTAGGGATGGTAGTCACAAGAGTGACTTAGAAATACATGTGATATTTTAACTTTTTAAAAGCAGAATGTGCCAGGCATGGTGGTGCACGTCTGTATTCCCAGTGGCTCCAGAGGCTGAGGCAGGAGGATCACAGTTTCAAAGCCAGCCTCAGCAATTTAATGAGTCTGTAAGACTGAGAACATGTCTCAAAATAAAAAATGAAAAGGATTGGGATGTGGCTTAGTGGTTAAACCCCTTGAGTTCAATTCCAAGTGCAAGAAAGAGAGAGAGCGAGAGCGAGAGAGAGAGAGAGAGAGAGAGAGAGAGAGAAAGAAAGAAAGAAAGAAAGAAAGAAAGAAAGAAAGAAAGAAAGAAGGAAGGAAGGAAAAATATGTAAGTGTGTGTGTGTGTGTAGTTAAAATCTGTTTTCAAATATTATCTCATTACATCTATCAAGTGCCTATTAGGTACAAGTCCCATGGCAGCAAAGTTTTGGTGTATTTTTACAATTTTTTTATTGGTAACCCCAAGCTGAGGAAAAATATATGCCTGAATATTTTTAACTAAGCCTGTTTACAATAGGCTTTTGATACATTCTTCGAATTGGGACTATACACAATCTATTGTCAGAGCTGGATCACATTTATCAGATGAATACAATATTTTTAAATAAAAGTAATTCAACATTGTTCAAGCCCTTTAATTTAAAGTTACAGTATTGATCCACACAGACTAGAAAAGTTTTAATTTAGGAGATAAAACAAGCTTTCAATAGGGCTTCATCTTCCAAGTTTGGGAAAAACTCAGTATTCATCCCAAATTGCTGCTGGGGTGAGAAGGAAGTGAACTGCAGAGTGAGCTGTCAGCAACTCCCCAGGATCTGAAGGAGTTCAACACATGCTCTCCACATTCTGACCTCTGCTGTCAGTCATGATTCACCAATAGCCTATTCTTCTTAAACATTTATCATCTGTTCCCCAGACATCAACAATTGGATATAATTTTTGCAGGCTGTCATTTGTCATTATTTTGGAGATAAAGAGAGAGTGAAACATTCTTTGGAGTTTAGTATTTCTTCTACTTTCCACATATTGTGTGCTTACAGAGAAGAGAGTTTCTTCCTTTATATATCAAAGTGAACTACACTTCAGCAACAGAAATATTAAATGTAAACAAAGTAATTTAGAATGAAAATCATTATTTGAGAGATTTCAGCATCTATACCAGACAGATTTAATTAAAAACATTAAGCTGCGTAATTGTTAGCATGTTAATCCAAACAGACAATAAACAAGCACAAATAAAAATCTGACACTGTCATTTGAGTAATTCATTACTCACCTTCTCTAATAAGTAATTATTCAATTATATGCCAAGGGAAAAGTTCCATGTGCTAAATTATAATCATTGGCTTAATTCATGTCAAATGATATGAGAGGCCTCTAAATTTTTTTCTCCCAATTTGATAAACTTTCTGATTTTCTAATTCTTTCTAGTTTATTTCTAAAATCAGCTTTCTGATTTTCTAATTCATCTGTCAAAGTGTCAGGCATGATCTCAATTTAACTCTCTAGTCAAATTAGGCTTCATATTGCCTTAACTTTTTTTTTGTTATGGAACTCAAACCCAGGTGTGCTTAACCACTGAGCAACATCCCTAGCCCTTTTTATTTATTTATTTATTTATTTGTTTGTTTGTTTGTTTATTTGTTTATTTATTTATAGATATACATGACAGTGGAGTATATTTTGACATATTATATATGCATGAAGTATAATTTATTCAAATTAGGTTCCAAAATGTTTTTTTTAATCTCCAATTTCCACACAATTTTAGTCTTTTTTTAACTTGAAGAAAGATGAAGACTCCCTACATTAATTTTACAAAAAAAATTACTTATTGAAGTAATGGTCAAGAGAGAATTAGGGAATGTCAGGAAATTATTCTAAATAATTCAACTGCTTCTATATGTACCGTGCTCTCATAGTAAACTGCTTTCATATTTCCACTGGTAGCAATGCATTATTTCTTACTCCCATTTATGCTATGAGAATCACACTGTGAATAATAATACGAAAATATAGCATTTTGTTCCTTCAAATTAGCTCATAGATAAAAGGATTTACAGGAAGAAGTGTGAAGAAATCGATTTGCATTCAAGACATTACTCCAAAGCAGAAAATCACAGAGCCTCCTGATATTAAACAAAGTAAAACTGGAAAATAATTCCACATTTTGTAAATAAGCAATTTGGGTTTAGAAAAGGTAAGTTGATTAACTAAGAGCACGCAGCAAGTTAATGGCAAACTGAGTCTAGAATTTGGATCCCCTAATTCCTACACTGGTTAATTTCTACTACCAAAGGTTGAGAAAAGATTTATAGAATAATATAAAGGAAAAGGACATAAATGAAGTCATTTGTTTGACACTGTTTTAAGACACAATATCAGTAAGAGCATCACAGATATTCAATCTTAGAAACAGATTGAAACTAATATAGCAGCTCAAGTCCTAGATTATTTAGTGTTAATCATGGGAGAAAAGAAGAAAAATAATGAACTAGATAGTTATTACAAAGCAATTAGAATGCAGTTTATTTAGATAAAATTGTCATAGCTGGGTATCCCACACAGCAAAGTAACATGGCTCAAAAATCTATACCTTAAGCCCTGAGTTTATATTGATTTCCAGAGTGGTGACATCACCACTTCCTGCTCTTTGCAGGGCAAGTACTGCGATGTCAAAAACAGGTAGAATGAAGGTGCTCTTACCTTCTTGCATACTGCATATTACATGAGTTATGGAAAGGTTCACATTTGTCCTTGGTATCATATATGAGAAGTTATTCTTCAAAGTCAAGGTTTGGGTAAGTAGAGGTAGGTCCATGGAGTCAGTGTCTGGCAGCAAAACAAGGACTTGCTATCTTTCGTAGATACCTCACAAGCTACTTTAAATTTTAAAAATAAACTGCAATAAAAGACATTTTGGGCATCTCAGTTATTTTAAGATTTTGAGGAAAATCAACATCTGTCACATACTCAGTGCACTACAACTAGGAGATAAGTACAATTACAACATTAGATCCTGGTAATATTCCTTAGA
This sequence comes from Marmota marmota marmota, assembly GCF_001458135.2. Taxonomy (NCBI): domain Eukaryota; kingdom Metazoa; phylum Chordata; class Mammalia; order Rodentia; family Sciuridae; genus Marmota; species Marmota marmota. Next base: position 6,534,876 of record NW_026000305.1, on the reverse strand, counting down.
CTGTTACTTGTTTGTGAAGTTGGGTATTCTGAAGTTGTTGTGGCAAAAGCAACTAGAGCTAGAGATGAGGATATGAAGTGGGATAGCGCCAGAGTATTCCTTTATGATGATTTTGAGTATTTTGTTTGTGGGGGTGGATATACAAATCTATGCATGGGATAAAATTGAAAAAAAAAAGATAAAATGTGCACTAATAAATGTATATAAACTGATGAAATCTAATTAAGGTCTAATGCTTATACCAACTTCAATTTCTTGCTTTTAATATTATACTATAGTTATGTAAAACATTACCATTTGGGGGAAAATGATAAAGGGTGACCAAGACCTTTCTGTATATATTTTTAAATATATTTATTGAGATATCATTCACATGCCATGCTATTTTCTTATTTTAAAAAAATACAATTAATGCTTTTTAGTGTATATAGAGTTGTACAACCATCAACACAATTTTGGAATATTCTTAATAATGCCAGACAGAAACTCTGTAGCTGTTTAATATTAGACTAATTCCTCTCTCCCTAGGCAACCACTGACATTCTTTCTGTCTATAAAAATGTGTCTGTTATGGAAATCTTGTATAAATGATGTCATATAATATATATATATATATATATNATATATATATGCTATTGTGGTGGCTTCATTTACTTGGCATAATTTTCCCAAGGTTCATCCATGTTAGAAAACATATTAGTATTTTATTCCTTTTTATCACTAAAATATTCTCTTGTGTGGTTATGCATTTTTATCCATGTATCAGTATATGAGCATTTAAATTTCTCCATTTTCTCTAGTGCTGCCATCAACATTCCTGTACAAGTTTTTGTATTGACATGTGTTTTGTTTTTTTTTAAATTTATGTTTCAATCCTCTCATTTTTATACTGACTCTGCAATTGTTGAGTCATATGACATCTCTGTTTAACCTGCTGAGTAACTATCAGACTATTTTCTATAGTAACTGTACAATTCTATATTTTCACTAGCAGTACATGAGGTTCTTATTTATTATCCACATTTTCTCTATCACATTACCTTGATTTAAATTGCTTCAGTCCTAATGTATGTGAAGTTTTATATCATTTGCTTTTGATGTGAATTTTACTGGTGACTAATATTCTTGAGCATCCTTTTCTTTGTTTAGCGGCCACTTGCATATGTTTTTGGAGAAATGTCCATTCATATACTTAGCCTATTTTTAATTACATTATTCATCTTTTATTATTGAATTGAAATAGATACAAATCACTTTACAGATATACAATTGAAAAATTTCTTCTATTCTTTAAAGACAAAGTAGGTGGTGGCCTGACATGGATGGAGCTGTAGCAAGAGGGATGTCTGGAGTTTCTATTGGCCATGGACCTCCCATGCCAGATAATGTTAGTCCCATTTGGGGTCCTGATAGCCCATCATCCTCTGTATGTGGAAAATACCAGGTCCATGACCCTGAGGCTGTTTACAGCCTGGGACTTCCTCTCAAGGAAAATAGTGTCTGGCTAGGTTTCTGAGATGGAGTAATGCAGGATAGATCAGACTCAGGTATTCCAGTGGCTACAGGTCCCATGACCTCCTGCAGATCTGGGTTTGTAAACACCACCAAAGGTGTGCTGTTTCCCAAGACAGTGATGGAGTCAGGATCCCCAGGCTGCCAAGATTACAAAGTGCTGCGTCTGTTGAACTTTGGGGCAGGTTTCTGGGGTGGCCAAGGGGGCCATCTCCTGGGAAGCCATCTGTACTGGGAAGTTTCATTGTCCCTCAATGTGGCCATTGTGAGGTAATAGGACTTGCTATGGAGGAGACTGTACTGGAGGGAAGCTCTGGGGGAAACCCATCCATACTTGAGGTACCATCAGAGGCTCCTGGGACCCATGCCCCATGATAGGATTGGGTGACATCAAGCCAGGCCCCATTGGGACACCATGAGGAGGTTGTGTCCCATAGCATTCAGAGAGGGCATCTTATTGGAGTGAGAAAGTGACTGAGTCTTTCCCATTTGGCTAAGAGTTGGCATCAGAACCATGGGGATTGGACCTGAAATTTAAGGATTCTGTGTATGAATGCCCATTCCTGGCATATTATTCATTGATGGTAGGTTGGAAGAATGAGCTGGAGGGAAGTCATCATTAGAATTGGCCACAGTCTTGTTGGCATCATGGTATAATGAGGTCGAACTGGGCAAACTTGGACATTCAAGACATGAAAATTGACAATGGATTCTGGGAAAGGATCTGCTCTGGAGGCATAGTGTAAGGTGTACTAGAGGGACGACTTCCAGGGATATTCACATAGGCAAACTAGCTGGCTGTAGGAGGTGGGGGGGCACCTGACTGTATACTTCCCAGCATGGCTGGGGAGGCCAGGGTGAGGGGAGCTTTACAGCATTCTGAAGGGGAGGTTTGGGAGAGGAGGTCCATCCAGATGATAGGGCAAGAACTGATGAAGATTCGAGGTGAACTGGTGATGCAGCAGCAGACCCCAAGACAGGGGAGGACTTAATGGAAGCAGCAGCAGCTAGGCCCACCAGCATGCCTGCCTGCTGTGATGGAGTCTGGGAGGTCTTGAGGTTCCTCGAGGACAAGCCCAGCATCAGGGACTGAACTTGGTGCATGATGGGAGACTTCAGATATTAATGCCTGGGGAATATACCTGGCAGTTGCCACAGATATATCCAAGTGCTTCTATCCCAGGTCACGCTAAAGTGGAGGAGCTATGTTGAGGTTAGTGGCATTACTAGAAAGGTTAAGAGGAGTGGTGACATGTGACTGAGCTGGCTGTTAGTTCATTGGTTGGGCCCAATTGATTCTCTGAGATTCTGCAAGGCACTATTGCTGCCTGGACTCTGAGACATGGGAAGGAGTGGCTTGGGGTCCATGCCATATTCCTGTTGAGGGTTCACACCAAATGGCAGGGGTACCATCTTCTGCTGTGGAGGCAGCATGTCTGAATTACCTGTGTGTAATTTCATCATCTTCTCAGGGCCTGCCCTAGCCTCTCTAATCTTCTGAAGTATCATCTGAGTGTTGGATCCCATGCTGAAATTTAGATTGTAATCTCCCTTTACCTCACTAGGAACCATCTCAAATTCAAGTTCCTGACCAGGGCCTATCTGTGGAGGCATTCCTTTTGGAAAGTCACCCTTAGAAGAACTCAGTGGACACTCAACTAGTAGTCAAGGGAAAATGGGATTGTTCCTATGCTTCATGTAGCACTGGGATCCTGGGATCATCTTGTTCATTTCCATGCTGGGCCTGATGCCTTTCATGCTTATCTCTCAGGGAGACCCAGTTGTTTCTCTGTCAGGAACTATTGAAATATTTCTTCAGGCAATCCTTGGAGGTTGTGGAAGTGTTCCCCTAATCCAGGACTGCTGATGGCTCCTTGGCCAGAAGGAAGGTTTCAACCATCTGGAATTTTTGGCCCATCATCTGACCAACTGACTTCAGAAAGGCCTGATCTAGGTGCAGGACTGGGCACATTTGGCCCTTTTATTTCATAGTTTATTATTCCTGCAAATATAAGGAGGTGCATTTGGCTTCCTGGTATGTTGTGATGGGGAACCATGTCCTTCAGGGGCTGAGAATGTGAAATATTGATATCTTCAGAAAATGTCTCCTGTGCTCATATATGAATACATGATAACTCCACATCATGTAAAACCACAAGAATGGGAAGTTACACTCCATGTATGTATGATATGTCAAATACATTCTACTCTCATATATAACTAAAAATAACAAATAAAAAGAGAGAACGGTTCTGTAAACCCAGGCAGCCAGCCTTCACTAGGAGTCATTTGTTTTGAAGGGGGTGGCCCTTGAACCACTCCCCACAGCCCATGCTGATGGACCATCATGTCCTGGAAGGAGCACTTCTGTACACCACTTGTTCCTGCTTCCTCCTCTTGACTTCATAAAACTTCTGCTGCAGTTTCAGCCACATTATCTGCTCAGGGGTCATGTGTTCAGGGGGTCAGGTCCTATGGGCCCAGACTGGGAGTTGATAGAAGGTGGAACAATTTCATCTGGAGAAAAGGGTATATCTCTATATCCCTGAGTTCCAAAGGGAGTTCCACATCTGTCAAGGGCCCAGGTCCCTTACTTAGGCTTTGGGATTGAGCTATCATGGCCTGTATTGGCTCTTATGTATTTTTATGAGTTCCATCTAAGCCAGAATTCTGATGGGGTCCCCATTTTGTCCTCCTATGAATTCTTTTGGTCAGAGAAAAGTATAAGCTGGATATCTCTGAGAGTTTGCAAGGAGTGCTCATAGTGCTCCAGCTGCTCCCAAGACAGGCTATCAGGGATTTCTCCCAATGTCGGGGGCTCACCACTAGACACTGATAGAGATGGAGAGGTTTTGGGATCTGCTGATGAGCTATTGCTCCCCTGGGAGTTAGGGGTCACTGCTCCATTGTTAGGCATCTATTTTGGTCTGGTACCATCTGGGGGCAATGGAGTGGAGATGGCAGAACTGCCTACAGAAGGAATCAGTTTATTTTCTACCACAGAACTGTCATGATACAGGGTATTTAGGGATGCAACAGGCTTGGGTGCTGATGCCAGAATGAGTTAGCTGTAGTTGGGTTTTAGTCAGCTATTTTGCTACTGTGACTAAAAGAACCAACCAGAGCAACTGTAGATGAGGAAACATTTATTTGGGGGCTCATGGTTTCAGAGGTTTCAATCCACAGACAGCAGGCTCTATTCCTCAGGGCTTAAGGTGAGGCAGGACATCATGGTGGAAGAGTGTGATAGAGAGAAACAGCTTACATGATGATCAGGAAGCAGAGAGAGAGGTCTCCACTTGACAAATACAAATATATACCCCAAAGTCATGCCCCAATTCCCACCTCCTCCATCCACACCCTACCACTTCAATTACCACTGAGTTACCCTATCAGGGGATTAATTCACTGCTTGGGTTAAGACTCTTATAATCCAATCATTTATCCTCTGAACCTTCTTGCATTGTCTCACATGTGATCCTTTCAGGGACACCTCACATCCAAACCATAACATCTGGTGTTTCTGAGAAGAATTCTGTTCCTGGTTGGCTGGAGCTGGGGGTAGATATGGGAGAGGTTTCCAATAACTATCAAAGGCAGGTATCTGTGTATTCAGAGGGACTGTGCGTCTCTCTGTGCTGGGAGCCATTAGCCAAGTAGGTATGACAATTTCCTTGCCAGCGTACCCCATGTTGCTTAGTGGAAGGACTCGTGGAAATAGGACATTTTGCAGTGACATTGAATGTAGGTGACCTTGCTCAAGGACCAGGGCGGATTAGGGTGTTCCCAGTTTAGGATAATCGGGTTTAGGGCGTTCCAGGTTTAAGATTATTCCTGCTGGGAATAGGGCGTATCCTGCTGCCTGAGTTCCCCTTGAGTTCTCATGGGATTCAGACAGTATATTTTGGGAGACAGAAGCCCAGTGGATGTGGATTTGGGCAGAGAACGTGGATTTCCCCAGAATGTGTTTGTAGACGGCTGGTGTGAGTTCAGGAATAAAGAGTTGCTGTTTGAATCTACAAGCTGTGTGGTGGCTCGTGATTGTGTGCCCAGCCAGACTGCAGCATTTGTGCCCAGCCAGATGGCGGCATCTCTGTCTTGCTGTTAGTGATGTTCTAGGTGTGTTCAGAGAATTGTTTCACCCTGGTCCTTCAATACAGCTTCTTCAGCTTTATTGGACATCTCAATCGAAAACATATAACACCACTTTGGCTGTAATCTTCTGAGAGGGTGTGGGCTTTGGGGAAGTACTTTGGCCATGGGAAAGGGGTGGAAGATCTGGGCCTGTAGCAGTTGATGGGGTCATGGACTATGTTTTGTATGGGAATCCTAGGACTTTATAAAGTCAGCAGAATTATATTCTGTCTTGCCAGAGTCATCTGGCATGTTTGGAGTCCCAGTTTCTCTCTGATTAAAGGAGTTGTTGTTTTCTCCTTGCACTGGACATCATTTCCAGCCCCATTCTTCAGCCTAATGCTCCCATCTGGGCCAGGGTATGACCAACACTCTTGGAGTCATAGGGGGATGGCTGGGATTGGTTGGCTGAGTACCCCCTGTTTACTCTGATTAGAGATTCTGGAATCCAGCTGGGGATTTCCAGATAAGGACATCACTGCAAGAGGATGAACCATCACGGTCCTGCTTGATTTGTAGCTACACTGTGGGTTTTCTGATGGAGAGTTCCTCAGTTCAGGGTTACCGGAATGCATTGATTGAAATCCTGAGCTTGCAGTCACAAAAAGGGATGATCTTACTGAGTTCCTCTTGGGCAACTGCTGGGGGCAGCAGCAGTGGTCCACTGATTGCTTGGTGTGTCCCTTAGCATTGGTCACCTGCATACCTTTTTCCTCTTTGTTTTTCTCTGCTGTGGAAGTGGGTCCTTTCCCCGTGCAGCTCCCAAATTCTTTGGGTGTGTTCCTCCTGCTGCCAAAGGAAAATCTTGCTTCTCTAGGGAACTTAAAATCCCAAGGGCCACAGCACCACAGTGCTCATCCTAGAGGTGGTGAGTCCAGGAATTCCTTCATTAAAGGTGACACTCACCTTTCAAGGTGTCCAATTTATTCTCTTCTTCTACATAGATAATAAGAGCTTTCTGAGAATGATCTCTGCTACCCAAACAAAAGGAAAATTTTAAGGCTAAGTGGAAGGACACTACCTAATCCCACATTCAGTCAATATCTATCTTTCCACTCTCTGGTGGTTATCTTTGCTTACATTTCTGCAATTTCACCACTAATCCTGTCTTGCCACCTGGAAGTAGGAGTTGGGGAGGGGCAAGGAGAAGCGGATTAGGGGAGGGGGTTTCAGTTAGGGGCAGCTTTGAATCCCCCAGTGGCCGGGCTGGGGTCAGTGGCAGCAGTGACACAGCATGTCCCCCTGCAGCAGGAAAGGCAGCAGCGGTGCCACCCCACTTCCACAGGCACTCATAGGCTCCATTATCCACCTGTGCCTCCGCCTTTCCAGCTCCCCTCTCCTGATACCACCCCTTTCCCCTCCCTTTGACCCTGCCCCAGTTGCACTGCATCAAGAAAGTTACTGCCAGCCCTGCCTCAGATGCCAGGAAAGAAGTGCCCCCTCCCCTGGCCCCAGTGTTCCACGGGTAGGGGAATGGGGACTGCCCCTACCGAATGCCTGAAGAGTTTACTAAATTTATTTCTGGATGACCTATTTCTTGGTGAGATCATTTGTTATTTCTGAGTAGATACACCACCAATGTTTGGGATATAAATCTTTAATATTATCATACTTTCTTGTCAGATTGTTCCCTTTTCCATAATGAAGTGACATTCCTTTTCTTTTCTGATTAATATTGACTTGAAGTCTATTTTGTCAGATATGAGATTAGCCACTACTGCATGTTTGTGGTATCTGTTTGTGAGAAATATTCTTTTCCATCCTTTTACATTTAATCTGTGGATGCCTTTGCCAGTAAGTTGAGTCTCTTGTATACAACATATAGCTAGGTCTTGCCTTTTAACCCACTCTGACAGACTATATCTTTATTGGAGAATTGAGACGTTTACATTTAATGTTATTACAGAGGGATGATTTTTATTTCCTTCCATATTCATTTTTATTATAGATTTTTAGTTATGGATAGTAGTAGGGTTCATCCTGACAAACTCATACATGAATGGAATTCAGTTAACAATTCTCCCCTTTTTTCCTCTGCCTTTCCCTCCCATCCTTACTTCCTTCTCTCCATTTTAATTTATTTTTAATGTTTAATTCATTCCTGATTTTTAATTTCTTACATGCACTTCTAATGAGTTCTGTTCATTCATTGGCTCTAAAGTCTGTTGTTAATTGTACCTACCTGACAAATAAGTTCTGTAGTACTGGCTTTGTAGTCATGAGTTATTTGTTTTATATTTATCTTGGAAGCTTTTCTTGTTTAATTTATGAAGGACAGCTTTGCTGGATATAGGACCTTGGATGACAATAATTTTCTTTACATTTTTATAAGCCCTCCTGGTTTTTAGAGTCTATGATGAGAAATGAGCTTAACTCTAAATGGCATACTTCTACATGTGACCGGTGTTTACAAGTCCATTTTTGATATGGATATTAGACATTGATTCATAATAAGTCTTGGAGACAGTCTTTTAAAAAATCTTGTTGATGTGGGCTTCTGAATGCCTCATGTATTTTGATTTCCATCTCATTCCTAAGGTTTGAATTTTTTCCTCATACTTTTTCACCAAAAAGCTTAAGCATGCCTGCCGCAGTCTGGCTGGGCACAAAATCAGGAGCCACTCACAGCCTTGTAGATTCAAACAGCAAGTCTTTATTCCCGACCTCTCACGGGCACTCTACATGTTCTGGGGAAAATTCACACCTCCACCAGGCTCTGCATCCCAAAATACTCTCTGAATCCAGCAAGAACTCAAAGGGAACTCAAGGAGTGGGCGGGCGCCTGAGGCAGCAGGATACGCCCTATTCCCAGCAGGATACACCCTAAACCTGGACCCACCCTAATCCAGCAGGATCCTCCCTAAACCCGGATCCACCCTGGTCCTTGAGCAGGGTCACCTTTCTCAAACATTCATGCAATGTCACTGCAAATGACATGGGTCCAAGGCAAGCCCATTTCCACAATGGAGAGTCCTCCCTCTAAGCAACATTGGGTAGGCTGACAAGGAAATTGCCATGCGTCATTCCTACTTGGTTATGGCTGTCAGCACATGCCCTTGTGTATCTTGGTGCCTTTATCACGGCCAATCATCCATATATTTGGTTTATTAATGTTTTCCTGGAATTTCTGAATAGTCTAACCATGGTCTTTTATCATCTATACTTTATCGCAGATTGAATTTTCAAGACAATACATCTTGATTCTGAGGCCTGAATACATTTCTTCTATTTCTCTAATATACTAGTTTAATTTTGATTTTGACTAAGTTTTTAATAGGATTCTTTTTTTTTTCTTTTCAAGGTTATCTGTTTGGTTCTTTTTCACAATATCTATTTCTTTATTGAAATTACCTTTAGTCTCTTGTATTTTTATCTCTTAGTTTTTCCTTAGATCTTCTGTTAGTTTGTTTGTCATTTTACCCATCAACATTTTGAATTCCTTGCCTGGAATTTCATCCAATCAAATATCTGAAGATTCTGTTGTTTTATAAACTTTTTTGAGATGTCATATACCCTTGCTTCCTCATTTTTGCTGTACTTCTATGTTGCGATTTGCCCATCTGCCAGAAATGATCTTTCTTCCTATTTTATCCATTGGATTCCTTAATGACTGCTTTCCCTTAACTATGTGTCTTGAGCCCAGAGTATATCTCTGAATCAAAAGATCCAATCAAAATTTTATTGGAGCTTTGTTCAATCCCTATGAGGGAAGATGATAATAATGTGAGGCTGAGACAGGAGGATTAACAATTCAAGGCCAGCCTCGGCAACTTAGCAAGGCCCTAAGCAACTAATAGCTAATCTCATAAAATGAAGAAATAGGTTTCAAGTCAATATTAATCAGAAAAGACAGGAAATTCACTTCCTATCTGAAAAGGGAACTATCCAACAAGAATATATAATAATAGTAAATATTTATACCACAATCAGATGTTCACATGGGAAGCTAGTAGCAAGGGTACCTCTCAACCTTTGGAATCCCCAGACTTCATTGCTCTAAGTGCAATCCTTTCTGTACCTATTTCAATCATGCTGCTATAGACACACTACTGACCTGAAAGTAGGCAAATTCTGGGTCAGGCTGGCAGCTTCTTTTATTAGTTTGCCACCCCCAGGCTATGCTAACTGTGGTGGGGGGGGCACGCAAAATGGTTCTCACCCTTATAATTCTGATTTCTTCGCTCAGAATCTCTGCTCCTTAGCCAAGACATTTTAGTTGCTTTTCTCTCAACAACTTCTCCCACTATCTCTGGGTCAGTTAACTATTCCACAGGTTCCTCCATGTCCATATTATTCGCTGCACTTCCTCTTTCTCCTCTCTTCTCTCCTTTCTTTCTCTTCTCCTTGCTCCACCTCCCCTCAGCAGTAGGCTGGTGGCACTGACACCCCTTCCAGCCAAGCTGGCATGTCTTTAATGTATAATTTCTTATAATTTATTCAGTTTCCAATTTTCTGTGTCCTTATGATTTTCTAGCTGTCCATTGTTTTATTTCAGTGAATTACTTTAGTAATCCACCTCACTGAGGAATACTCTTCCCACTTTTTAAATCTTGAGCTGAGGAAAAGTTAGGAAGTGCACCCCTCCTCTAATCTCATAGCTTCTCCTTTCCAAATTCAACTTTTAAATTTACACATATAAGTGAAATAATGTGGTATTCGCCTTTCTATATGTCTTATTTCATATAACACAAAGTCCTCCAAGTCCATTCAATATTTGCAAATAACGGAAATTTGTTCTTTTTAAAAACTGAATCATGCTCCACTGTGCATACATATACCACAATTTCTGTATGGATTCACCTATTGATGTACACTTAAGTCAATTTTATAAACTTGGCTATTGTGAATAATGTTGCAATTAATATAGGACTTCAAATATCTTTTTGGCACACCACATTATTTTCCTTTTGTATATTTTCAGTAGTGACATTGCTGGGTTATATGGGAAACTGTGTGTGTGTGTGTGTGTGTGTGTGTGTGGATGTGCGCACACACATGTGCACTAGGTTATTGAACCCAGGGCCTCATGCAGGCTACAAATTTTTCTTTTACTATGCTACATTGCCAGCCATATTTTTTTATTTTTTTGAGAAACTTCCATGTTGTTTCCCACAGTGCTTATACTATTCTACATTTCCACCAACCACTTAAGAGCATTCACTTTCCTTCACATCCTTGAGGATTATTTTTAAATCACTTTGATACTAGCCATTCTCACAGGCATGAAGTATCTCATCATGAGTTCAACATTTGCACTTCTCTGAAGACTAGTGATATTAAGCATTTTTTTTTCATATAGTTGACCAATTGTATATTTCTATGGCCCTTGTCCATTTTTAAATCAAATTATTACTTGAGGTTGAATTGTGTGAGTTCCTTATATATTTTAGAAATTTACACTTTATCAGATTATGGTTTGCAAATTCTTTCTTTAAGTTTTAGTTTGCCTTGGGGCTGGGGATGTGGCTCCAGCGGTAGCGCACTCGCCTGGCATGCATGCGGCCTGGGTTCAATCCTCAGCACCACATACAAACAAAGATGTTGTGTCCGCCGAAAACTAAAAAATAAATATTAAAATCTCTCTCTCTCTCTCTCTCTCTCTCTCTTTAAAAAAATTTAGTTTGCCTCTCCACTTTGTTGATTGCTTCTTTTGTATCTTCATTTTTTTTCGTCTACATTTTTGGTGTCATATCAAAGAAATCATTGTTTAGACTAATGTTATGAAGGATAATGTACTTGAACCTATAAAACTACAAGAAGAAAACATAGCATTATCTAGCTTTTCTTTAATAGAATACTTTTATTAGTGATTAAATATTCCTACTCATTATTGACCTGTTCATATATTGTATTTCTTCATGATTCAGTTTTGTTAGATTGTATGTGTCTAGGAATTTATCCATTTCTTCTAGGTTATCCAATTTATTGACATATGTTGTTTGTAGCAGTTTCTTGTGATCCTTTGTATTTCTGTGGTATCGGTTATAATATCTTCTGTTTTTTTCTGGTTTTATTTATTTTATTTTTCTACCTGGGACAGAAGCTGTGGGAGATTTAAAATGGAGATTGAGGTAAGAGTCTGGAATATAGGGTCAGGAAGGCAGAATATTGGTCTCAGAGAATCATGCAAAGCTGAAATTGTCATACAGTGTTAGAACTGTCAGGGAACAAAACAGAAGAAAGGAGTCCAAGGAATCAGATAAGACCAAACTCTTAAAAAAACATGTATCCATGAAGATCAAATAATGCCCAAATAAATAAATACAGAACTCTAGATCCAAGGTCGGCAGAGAATCAAAGAGTGGGATACTAAATCACAGAGGACAATGTAGTGCCCTTTGGTACTAGATAAGTAGTCCCTTCATTACTCTTGTGGACTCATAGGAGAACCTGGGTTCATAAATACTTGATGCTTTGCAGTGTCTATGCTGAGGGTTTAGTTGGATTACCAGGCTTTTTGTTTTTACTCATGTTTTAGAAGATCTAAATTGAATGCCTTTAAGGTGAGCTGTACTTTATCCTGCTCACCACATCTCCCCTCCCCTTCTCTATCAACTCCTAGTTTAGCTTGTATCCAGCCTTCATAGATTATTCTACTTGCTTAAGCCCCTCAAGGCATTTGAGTTTTTTTATCTCTGACCTTCTTCCTGCTGGTGAAACACTCTTAAATCTAGGTAAAAGTGCTAGACCTCCTGGAAAGTTTTCAAACTTATCTGAGAAGACAATGTGAGGGCTAATACAAAAAAGAAAGGCTTGCACTGGATTTAATTGTACTTTATATAATGGTAATTTGATGGAACACACACTGTTTAATACTGGTATATGGTAGGAAATATGCCTATATAATATACATAGGTACATATATTTGTACATATATGTTTAACATTGTGGGATATTAATATGCTTAGAGTACTTGAAAAAGAAAAGGTTAGTATAAGCTGAAGTCATGAGAGAAGGCTTCTTGATGAAGATGGGATATAGGCTTGGCCTTGAAAGATAGGTAAGGTTTAGATTGGGAAAAGGAAATGAAAGGCATTTTATTAGGTTGAGCCATATAATATTTTATACATGAAAGTAGATATTCCACATCAACAAATCCAATAAAAGTAAAAAAATATGTTAAAAAACAGAAATTCCATATGGTTAATCTTAACAGGTTAGGAAAATAACATTATAAAAGGAATTAAGGTAAAGTTCTGGCCTTTCTGGAGTTAAGGAGTTTGTGAAAAGGAGAGGAGGACAGTTAAATGGTTAGTAAGTAGATAAATTTTAAGAATAATCTTTCTAGGTGATGTGGCTAATGCCTGTAATCCTAGCAGCTTGAGAGGCTGAGAGAGGAGGATGCGAGTTTAAAGCCTACCTCAGCAACTCAGAGAGGCCCTAAGCAACTCAGCGATACACTGTCTCTAAATAAAATATTAAAAAGAACTAGGGATGTGGTTCAGTAGCTAATAAGTAAACAAGAGTAATATTATATATCAAACTCAGTAATGTGGTCTTAATTATAGGATATAGAAAACTATTATAAGCAGTCAGTAAAAATAGTGTTTTGATGGAATAAAGTGTGCATTTTGAGGCCGGAGACATGGATGATCACAACCATGGTACAAAATTTTAAAGTTTCTCAAGTTCATTTACATATTATTGTAGAGCAGGGTGGACCTATCAGTGTTGCTGAGCTCTTGTCTTTCTTTAGGGCAGTATATACAAAATTACAATTTAGGGGCATGTATGTGTACTTATGGGTATAAGGACATTAATTTTAATTTAAAATTACAAAAATAAAATGATTATTTAAATACAATTACAGTTTTAAATTAAATCGTTTGAAAATATGTGCATATATATGAAGTAAACTGGTGTTGGTTAGAAGAGACCAAATGAGCATATTCATGATGCAATCAATTTGTCAATTTGTTACAGCTAATTACTTCTACCTGTAGTGTTGGTTTTTGATCTTCATACATTCTTCAATTATCTAAATGTTTTTTCTGTGATTAATTATGACTTAAAACAGAACACACTAGGAACACTGACACAACATACAAAAATTAAATCAAAAGCATAAAACAATAAATTTGGAAATTTGTCTCATGACACTAGTCACAAGATATCCAAGTTGTATTCATCTGATAAAAAAATTATGCAAAAGAGAGAGCATGGTTGTACATACCTGTAATCCCAGCTACTTGGGAGCGTGATGCAGGAGGATTATAAATTTGAGGTCAACCTGGGCAATTTAGGGAAACTGTGAAAAATTAAAAAATTTAAAAGGCAAAGGGAATGTCTCAGTATTAGAACCCTAGACTAGCATTCACAAGGTCTTGATTCTATCCCTAGAAACATACAACACAATCCTCATGCAGCATATTGAAATATCTCTAATAGCTCAAAAATCAATGAATCAGTGTAAGAAACAAAAAAGACAAAAATTCACATTTAATTTAGTTTTTCCTTCCTATATCCTCTTGTTTAGTGATGGCAGCCTAAAATCTCCCGTGACTCATTATTTTTAAATAAAATACAAAATTATATTAATTAATCAGCTATTTAAAAAAGTATAAAACTCAGGAATAATAAATACCTGACATTTGGCTGAATTTAACTATTACTATTCAAAATCTAAATAAGTAAACCCATTGAAATATTTTACATAGTTGAAACATTCAGAGATATTTTCCATGCACTAGAGATATCATCAGATATTCAGTCCATTTAATTTGAAAAGAAATGCAACATGGTATCTTTCTCCAATAATAAAATATCTCAATAAATGCATGATATTTTTGAAAGGATGATTCTATTATTGAAAAAAAAGAATGAGGATAAAATATAAGAAGAAAAAAATGAAAGATGAAACCTCTAATTTTCTAATCTATTCATTTATATATATTCAATTTTCAATGAAATATATGCTAGTTTGAATATATTTGTTTATAAATCATAATTTTACTTACCTTATTTACATTTATTAATGTGTTTTAATTTAAAGGAAAAAGGTATATGTCCTTAAACTCTAATTGTTTTTCTTTAAATTAACAAATACTACCTAAAGTATACAGAGTATAAAATGTTTATTTTTTATCTTAAAATAACTACTTTGTCTTATATAATGAAAAATGAAATGATTTTTTATTTTAAAATTTTTATTGGGTTAAAAAGATTAAATGTAATTTAAACGTAAAAAAAACAGTTGGGAAAACACTTTTAAAAGTCTTTCAATGCTGAAATAAATTATTTTGTATATACTCTTTCAATACTAAGAAATAAAATTGGAGTCTCACACCTGCTAGACAAGTGCTCTACCACTGAGCTACATCTCCAGCTCAGTTACATACATTCTTAAGGCTGAGAATAGCAATTATCTTACACTCCTATGTAAAGAATTTCAATTTATTACCCTAGAAACTCTTCATTGGACATATCTAGCAGTCTGCGCTGTTTCTGTTTTGTTTAGATTTTTAGATTCTTTTTTTTTCATTTTTAATGGGTAATTCATCTGGAAGCAATTATATGCATAAATGAGAGCCATATTTTTCACTTTTTCTGGCAACTAGTTCCCAGGCAAGCTCTCATTCTTTTTGTTTCTTTTAAATTCAGAGTAATTAGCTCTTTTGGGGAGTCTTTAGAAAATACAAAAGAAACAGATGCCATGGCCATTCACTTAATCACCTTGCCAGCCAGGAGCACAACTTGTGCAACTTCCCCTTTCTCAGCACAGATGGAGCCATACCCGCCAACCCATTGCTTTTTCAGAAGCATATAAGTCACAGTTGTTTACCTGGCCATCAAGATTTCCTCAGATATTTATCTGAAGTTTCCTTGTGCTTTTTTCAACACATTTATTCTACAAACCTCAATATTTATCATTTTCTTGTGGTGAGAATGCTTTAAAACCTTTCTTTTTATTATTTTGAAATATATAGTATATTATGATTAACGGTAGTCACCATGCTGTTCAATTAGAACAGTAGAACTTATTCCTCCTATCTGTAATCTGTACCAGCTGACTAACAGTTCCCTATTTTCCATCCATCATTTTCCAGCATCTGGAAACCACCATTCTACTCTGTACTTCTATGAGTTTGATTGTTTTAGATTCTACATAGAAGTGAGAACATCTAGCATTTGTCTCCCTGTCGACCTATTTCACTTAACATAATATCTGTTAGGTACATCCATGTTGTCATAAATGACAGAATTTTCTGTCTCTAAAGGCTGTATAGTATTCCATTTTGCATATATACCACATTTTTAGAATTCATTCATCTATTGGCAAACACCAAGGTTACTTCCATATCTTGACAATTGTGACTAATATTGCAATGAAGGTGAAGTACAGACATCACTTTGACATACCAATTTCAATTTCCCAGGAGTGAGATTGCTGGATCACATATTAATTCTATTTTAAGTTTTTTGAAGAACCTCCATACTGTTTTATAAAATGGCTACACTGATTTACAATACTACCAACAATGTACAAGGGTTCCCTTTTTCCTACATCCTTGCCAATATTTGTCATCTTTCAACTTTTGATAAAAGCCAATCTAATATGGATATGGTGATACCACATTGTTTTAACTTCCATTCTTTTAATGATTATAGATATTGATAATTTATTCATATATATCTTTTGGCTATTTGTATGTCATCTTTTAAAAAATGGTGATTCAAGTAATATGCTCATTATTTACCTAGGTTACCTTTTTCTTGTTATTGAGTAGTGTGAGTTTCTTATATATTATGGATGTTGGGCTGTTATCTGATACAGGATTTGCAAATATTTTCACCCAATCTATAAACTGTCTCCTCATTCCATAATTTGTTTCCTTTGGTATACAGAAGGTTTTAAGTTTGATCCAATCCTATTCGTCTGTCTATTGCTTTTGTTGCCTGTGTTTGGGAATCAAATCCAATAAATCACTCCTTAGACCAAAATCTTGGAGCTTTTCTTCTATGCTTTCTTATACCAGTTCTACAGATTCAGGACTGATGTTTAAGTTTTTTTTTAAGTAATTTTCAGTTTATCTTTATAGGGATATACCTACATCCATATATCTTCTGTATGTGCATATCCAATTTTCCCAACATAACTTATTGAATAGACTGTCCTTTTTCAATTGTATGTACTCACCATCTTTGTGGAAAATCAATTGATCACAGGTGTGTGTGTTTGTGTGTGTGTGTCTTTGTCTGTGTATATGTATGTGTTTCTGGGTAAAATGGCACTTTTATTTATTTTCATTAGTGCATTATAGTTTTACATAACAGTAGCATTCATTTTGACATATTCATAAATATATGTAACATAGTTTTCTCCATTTCAGTACTCAGTACTTCTCTTTCTCTCCCTTCTTCCTTCCCCTTGATAGCCTCCATTCTTCTCTCTCCCTGATACCCTCTACACAATTGGTATTTAATTTCTTTCTTTATTTTTTATTGGTATAATATAGTCATATATAAAATTAGAGTGTGTTGTCATATATTCATACATACATATAGTTAAATTTGGTCTACTTCATTCCCAATTTCTTCCTCTTTCCCTCCCTACCTCCCTTCCCATGGATTCCCCCTTACTATTCTATTGACCTCCTTTATATTTTCACAAGGTCCCGTTTTTATTTTACTTTTTCCTTTCTACTTTTGGAATATGAAACAAAACTTTGGAATTTTGACTTTCTGACTCTGGCTTATTTCATTTGGCATGTGGATGTGTGGGATTATTTATGGGCTTCCTAATCTGTTCCACTTGTTGATGTGTTTGTTTTTATGCCAGTACTATGCTGTTTTGATTATAATAAATTTGTAATATATTTTGAAACCAATAGTGTGATGCATCCAGCCTTTTCCTTTTGGTTAAGATTGATCTGACTATTCAGGGTCATTTTAGAATCATTATGAATTTCAGGCCTGTTTTTTTATATTTCCCTGAATAATGACATCTGCATTTTCATACGGATTACATTAAATTTGTAGATTGCTTTGAGTAATATGGACATTTTATCAATATTATTTTTTTAATCCATGAAAAATAGATTATTTTTTCTATTTATTTGTATCATCTCCATTTTTTCTCGTCAATATTTTATACTTTTCAGTATACAGATCTTTAACTTCCTTGGTTAAATTTACTTCTATAATGCTTTTGTAAATGGGATTGTTTTCTATTTTTTTGCCACTGTATACTTAGTGTACACAAATGCTATTGATATTTATAAGTTGGTTATGCTCATGTAGCTTTATTGAATTGATTATTTAGGGAAAGTGTTCAGTAAATTTTATATAGATATATATATAGGTAGATAGATCATATCATCAGCAAATAAAGCCACTTTCATTTAATCTTTTCTATTTGGATGTCTTCCATTTCCTTATCTTGTCTAACTGCTTGACTAGGACATCAAGAACCATGTTAAACAGAAGTGAGTGATAAGCATAGGCATTGTAATCTTGTTTCTGACCTTAGAGTAGAACAATTTAATTTCTCATATTTAAATATGATGTTAGCTGTGGAGTCATTATATATGGCCTTTACTGTGCTAATATCTAATTTGTTGAGAAGTTGTTTTTTTTTATCATTAAAGACTCTTGGATTTTGTCAAATGCTATTTCTGTATCTATTGAGATGGACACGTTTTGTCCTTCATTCTATTAATAGGATGAATAACATATATTGATTTTTGTATGCTGAATCAACCTTACTTTCCAGGATAAATCCCAATTGAAACTGGTGAATGATGCCTTCAGAAGGTGAATGGTAAATAAACTGTTAAATCTATGCTGTGGAATATCATGCAGCAATAAAAAGGAACAAACTATTGATACAGGAAACAATCTTATAGATTTCAAGTATATTATGGTTAATGAAAAAGCAAATCTCAAAATGTTAATTATTTTATGTTTCCACTTAGATAATAATTTGCAAATGATAAAATTATATTTATAGAAAGCATATTGTAGTTGACAGGTTTTAGGGATGGTGTGATAATCATCTTTTTGTGGCTGTGACAAAATTCCTAAGAAAAGCAACATAAAGGACAAAAATTATATTTTGGTTCCCAGTTTCAGTCCATTGTCAGCAGGCTTCAATGTTTTCAGGCATATGGTAAGGCACAAATACCATGATAGAAGGACATGGCAAAGGAAACCTTCTTGCCTCACAGCAGCCAGGAAAGAGAGAGAGAAAAGGCCATGGAGGGTCCAGGAACAAAATATCCTCAAGGACTCACTCCTTTCAACAAGGCCCCACCTCCTATAATTTTTACCATTTCCCAGTAGTCCATTCAGCTATGAATCCATCAATGAATTTATTCATTGATGAGGTTAGAACCCTTGTGAGCAACCACTTCTCAAAAGCCCTACCTCTGAACATTGCTGTATTGTCAATAAGGCCCTAGCACGTGAGTCTATGGTGAACATTCCAGATCTAAAGTATAACAGATGGCAAGGAATTTGGAGGTGAAACTATAAAGGGGTGGCACAAAGAAAATCTTTGTGGTAGTGGGATAGTTATATATAGTGATATCAATATCAGTTACTGGAATCTACATAGAGAATAAAATGGCACAGATCTACTCTTCACACACACAAATGAAAAACATGAAATAATTGAAAATGTAAAAGGTGGTGAAAACTAAATAGGATTTATAGTTTCTTAAATAGTGTCACACCAATGTCAATTTCTTAGATTTGATATTAAACTACAGTTTTTTATTAGTGCATATTAATTATAAAAGAACAACAGATTTCATTGTATTATATTTAAACATGCATATAACATATTTCGATGGTTCCACCTCTCATTGCTTCCCCTTCTCCTTCCATGCTTCCTACCCCATTCTTCTTCCTCTAATAGTCTCCCTTCTGCATTCAGGTTATCTTTATTAAATTAGTTTTTCTATTTTCCATATACAAGAAAATACTTGTTTTTCTCAATCTGTCTTATTTCACTGAAAATGATGATCTCTGGCTCTATAGTTTTCCTTCAAACAGAATATTTATGGCTGAATAATACTTCATTGTCTGCATATTTGTGTGTGTGTCATAATTTTGATATTCACTTATATGTTGTTGTACATCTAGTCTTATTCCATAACTTGACTATTGTGAACTGTGCTGTGCTAAACATGGGTATGCAGGTATCTGTGTAGTATGTTCTTTTTACTTCTTCCAGATACATACCAAATAGTGGTATAACTGGATTATGTGGAAGTTCTAGTTTTAGATTTTTAGAAATTTTCATATTGATTTCCATAGCGACTGTACTAATTTGCTATCCCACCAACAATGTATAAGAGTTTCTTTACCCTCATATCTTTGCCAGCACTTATTATTGTGTCTTTGATGTTTGCCATTCTGACTGGGATGAAATGGAATCTCAATATAGTTTTAATTTGCCTTTTCATAATGGCTAACATAATCATTTTTAATATAATATAATCATTTTTAATATAATTATTGAAAATTTATACTTTATTTTAGTGTCTGTTTAGTTCATTTGTTCATTTATCCACTGAATTTTGTTTTTGTTTACATGTAAACCTCTTTGAGATTTTTATGTATTCTGGATATTAATCCTGTGTCAGAAGAGGGAACTATAGCTATTTATATTTTCAGATACACAGGCAAATTTATTTAGGAAAAGGAGAATTCAGGCTATTTCAAGGGAGAGATTTCTTTTGAAGTATAGCAGGGAGTACACGTTCAAACGACAATGCGGGCTATCTTCAGAGGGAGGAACAGCCACCTAAAGCTATTTATGATATCATCATGGAAAACTGGAAGAAGAGTACAAAAGAAAATATGTACTACTTTTGCAATCTCCTGTGAGACTGTAATTATTTCAAACTAAAAAGTAAAATATAAGCATAAAGAAAAGCATTAATGAGGAAGTTGATTTGTGAGTCTCTGTACCATATCCCCTAATTCTTGGTAAAGAATAAAAGTCTCCTTGGTTGTTTAATTGGAGCTTGGTCTTATCTATTGGTTCTGTAATTCCAAGAGGGAAAAGGGACTCAATTTGGGGTCAAAACTGCTAAGTTATTTGGAACCCCAGATGAGATACTTACTCAAAAAACACTTCTAGGATGCCCTACACTGGGGTTCTTGCTTCTAAGACACTGAAAGACATTTCCACCATGAGAATAGATCCCTAGTTCTTCAAGTATCTCTCCTGGGAGGTGGAAATACATCTCTACTGCAAACTTTTGGCTTTTGATGGGGGACATGATCACCAATGTTTTAATTCTGTGCCTGGAATTTTTCTGACTTTGGAATCTTGGCCAGGTAATGGATATGCACCATTATCATGTTTACCTACATTTCCTATCTTAACTGTGGCATTTTTTTTTACTCTATTCAGCACTCTTGCTCAATGACTGAAGGGAAATTTTATTGTAACCTGTATGACCCCTGGTCTTTGGGACATGCTTTTTCCTTTCACTTTCTCTGCAGTTGGTTTCCATACTGCAAAACTGTCCCTCTCTCTATGAATCCCTCTCTCCTTCTGCCGTCCAGGCTTTTTGTCCCTTTCATAAAGGATCTTATTTCTCTTAGGAGAACAACTTGGGGACAACCACTGCTCTGATTTAATTTTAATACTCTGGTAAGGGTAATTTGTATACACACCTAATTTTTTTTGTTTCTCTTCTTTGTATATCCTTCTGACTCAAACAGTTGCTCCCTTTCACACTTGATGATGGCCTTCTAGGAACATTCTCTCGTATTGCTTCCTCCATTGCATTCTGAGCAGCCAGTTTTCAAATTCTAGGGCTCTTCATCTTAACCACTTTCTAATAAAAGAAAGGCAGGGGCAAAAGGGCATTACTGAATGGGCATCTATGGGGTAAGATCTTATAGTAGATACTTGGATGAAGAAAAATACTTTGTGATTTATGGCTAGAGGTCTCTTTGATTTCCCAGACTGTAATCAAACTAATGGGTTCTCATACTTTTGATATCTGGTCTGTCTCTCATTTGGCCTGGAAGTGCAATATGGTTTACATTTTCTTTTGTCTATTTGTCTGGTAATGTAGTGCAGCTATCTATTTGTATGTGTGTCTCCTTCTCTGCTGATGGATTATATATTTATTTTTTTTTTACTGGGGATTGAACCCAACAGTGCTCTACCACTGAACTATAATCCCCAACATTTTTTATTTTTATTTTTTTATTTTGAGACAGTGTCTCACTAATTTGCTTATGACCTCAAATTTGAGATCCTTCTGCCTCAGCTTCCAAAGTCTGTGGGACTATAGGTATGTGCCAACACACCTGGCTCCTGATTGGTTCTTGTAATAGTGTAAGATATTAGTTTAAATATGTATAACAACCCTTACCTTTTGATTTTTTTCATTTCACTGGGCTTTCTCAATGGTAAATGTTTGGGTTATATTCTAACTCTTTGAGATGTAAATTTTTTATCATTTAAAAAAAATGTTTTTAATTTGTTCCTTTTAGTGATATGTGACAGTGGAATCCATCGTTTAAGTAAGAGTCACACATTTGGAAGTGCAGATTTAAGGTTAAGAATTGCTTATGGCCNGGGGGGGGGGGGGGCAACGGGATAAACAGACTTACTTTATGAAAACTGGTTACTGATAAATCTAAATGAAAGTTATCAAATCTTTGGTTTTTCAGCCTCCTTATATCAGAGAAAACATTCAGCATTTGTTTTTGTTTTTGTTTTTTTGAGATTGGCTAAATTCACTTAGCATTATCTTCAAGGAGTCTGACTCATAGTCCAGTAGGGAGGGGGATCATGAGAGGATTAGATGAATTCTAGATAGGGAAGAGGGGAGGGAGGGAAAAGGGAGGAGGCAGGGGACTACCAAGGATGGTGAAATGTGATAGACATCATTATCCAAAGTACATGTATGAAGACACGAATTGGTGTCAACATACTTTATATACAACCAGACATATGAAAAATTGTGCTGTATATGTGTAATAAGAATTGTTATGCATTCCATTGTCATTTTTTAAAAAATCAGTAAAAAATATTTGGTTTTCCTTATATTTGTGTGTATGCATGCATATGTTATGTCTACATGTGTATTTATATTTGTGTAATGTTGACATGGTCCCAAAATGACTTAAAAATAAACAATCACTCATAAATTAGAAAATATAGTGAATTTGACACATCATTATTGAAAAATTCTGAAACAAAAATATACTTTTAAGTTAAAAGACAAATAATAGTTGCCATTCTGACTAGCGTGAGATGAAATCTTAAAGTAGTTTTGATTTGCATTTCTCTAATTTCTAGAGATGTTGAGCATTTTTTAAATATAATTTTTGATCAATTGTATATCTTCTGTGAAGTGTCTGCTCAGTTCCTGAGTCAATTTATGGATTGGGTTATTTTTTTTGTAGTGTTAAATTATATATATATTTCTTTTATATCCTGGAGATTAGTGCTCTATCTGATGTGAGCATGATAAAGATTTTCTCTCATTCTGTAGGCTCTGTCTCCACATTATTGGTTGTTTCCTTTGCTGAGAAGAACCTTTTTAGTTTGAATCGATCACATTTATTGATTGTTAATTTTATTTCTTGAGCTTTAGGAGTCTTTTTAAGGAAGTCAGGTCCTAAGCCTACATGATGAAGATTTGGACCTACTTTTTGGTCTATCAGGCACAAGGTCTCTGGTCAATCATCAAAAATAAGCAACAATAACTGTTGGTGAGGATGTGGGAGAAAAGGTACACTCATACATCCCTGGTGGGACTGAAAATTCATGCAACCACTCTGGAAAGCAGTATGGAGATCACTCAGAAAACTTGGAATAGAACCACCATTTGACCAGCTATCCCAATGGACATAAAATCAACATACTACAGTGATGCAGCCACATCAATGTTTATAGCAGCTTAATTCACAAAGTTAAACTATGGAACAAAACTAGGGTGCCCTTCATCAGATGAATGGATAAAGAAAATGTGGTATATATACACAATGTAATGTTACTCAGCCTTAAGGAAGAATAAAATTACGACTTTTGCAGGTAAAAGGATGGAGTTGGAGAATATCATGGTAAGCAAACAAGCCAATCCCCCAAAACAAACTCCAAATATTTTCTCTGATATATGCATGATGGGGGAAAGAATGGAGGAAGTTTGGATTGGGCATGGGGGAGTGAGGAAATGGGAAGATGGTGGAATGAGTCAGACATTATTACCCTAAGCACATGTATGATTCCATGAATGTTTTGACTCTGCATCGTGTTCAGCCAGTGAAGTGAAAAGTTGTGCTCCATTTGTGTTCAGTAAGTTGAAATGCATTATGCTGTCATGTATAACTAATTAAAACAAAATTTTAAAAATGTAAAAAAAGTGACAAATGATAGAATATATAATATTTGCAAAAATAGAAATAGGACTAGTATCCAGAATGTTTAAAGAGTTCTACAAAATTAATAATAAAAAGAAAAACATTCAAGTTAGAAATTGTCTACATAATAAACATTTTAAAGAAAGGAATAACCAAATTATAAATAAACATATAAAACCCAATTATGGATCAGCATCTGCATATCAGAAAAAACATTTGGCCTTTGATTTCTGTGGATAGGCTCATTTCACTTAGCATGATGTTCTCTAGCTCCATCCATTTACCTGCAAATGCCATAATTTCATTCTTTTTGAAGCTGAGTAATATTCCATTATATATACATACCACATTTTCTTTATCTGTTCATCTATTGAAGGGCATCTAGGTTGGTTACATAGTTTAGCTATTGTGAATTGTGCTGCTATAAGCATTGATGTGGCTGCATCACTCTAGTATGCTGATATTAAGTCCTTTGGGTATAAACCAAGGAGCAGGATACCTGGGCCAAATGATGGTTCCATTCCAAGTTTTCTAAAGAATCTCCATATTACTTTCCAGAGTTGTTGCACCATAATAATTCTATCTTGTTAAAGAAAATTAATTAATTGGATATATTTTTATATTACTTCTCTTTAAACAATATTTGTGGGAAGCCAAGATTGGTTCCTAAGTCATCACCCATTCACCTTGTACTCAGAATTGGAAGTCATAGTATCCAGAAAAAGTAAGCTAAGCTTGACAGATAAAGGTCCAAACAATTTATCTTTACTCTCTTGAAGATAGATACTGTGTGTATACTTCTTTTAGCCTCAAACTTAGCTCTAATTCAAGTGCTAAAAATTATCAAGTACTTTATATTGATGTTTATTCCTGCAAACACATCATGTGCCTTATATGCTTCATTCTAGAGTAGATGTTCTAGAATAGATGTGGATACTCAAATTAGCAAGAAAAACTGGAGAGAATTAGTTTAAAGACTTTTCCTACCTCCAATCATCCCAGATAGGCAGTAGCTACCTAAATTGTAATGAAGAAATGGACTTCTGAATACATGGGAAATTTCAAGGTCATTTCAAGTCACCCCAACCTGTAAAGGGGTAACACTCATATGCTTTGAGATCAACTCTTCTTTCAAGGTAAACCAGAAGGTGTTCTGACCTTCAATAATCAGAGAACTAATCTGGGCTATGTGTTTATTTGGTACTTAGAATGTTTATATATTTTTCTTGAGTTCTTCATGAAAACCAACAAACATAGAAACATTGGAGTACAGTAATTAAATACTCGAGTTTCAGATTCAGTTAGGTGGGTTCTGGATTCTACTAATTATAAGTGAGTGACCTTGGGCAAATAACTTGTCTGTGTTTAATTTTCCTCATCTATAAAATGGGCATGAGGTTGCTTGGAGGACTAAGCAAGAATCCATGTAACATTCTTAGAATAATGCCTGACACCTGGCAAGAGATGAACAGATATTATTTTCATCCCACTTGGTATAGAGATAAGACAAGTATACTTTTTATTTACATTTTATTCAACCTTAAACTTTCACTATCAGAGCCAAATTCATTCTATCAAAGTAGTGTTCTAATTAAACATTCAAAGTATCTGTCTTACTGACTGATTGGCATAATATAACCATCTCAGAGAAGTTCAGGTGAATAATCCTAGACTCCTAAACAGTAAGAGTTGGGAATTTATAATTTTTTTTAAAGAGAGAGAGAATTTTTAATACTTATTTTGTAGTTTTTGGTGGACACAACATCTTTATTTTTTATGTGGTGCTGAGGATCAAACCCAGTGCCCCGTGCATGCCAGGCGAGCACGTTACCGCTTGAGCCACATCCCCAGCCCTAAGAGTTGGGCATTTATTATGTTAATATGGTATTCTCTCTCAACTGCTCTCTCTCTCTCTCTCTCTCTCTCTCTCTCTCTCTCTCTCTGTCATAATTTATATAATATGTGAATGTGCTATCCCATGTGGCAAAAGGACTTTGTTATAGTTTTGATTAATGGTATGGACCTTGATATGTTGAGATTATCTTGGATTATCTGTGTGGGTCCAGGTATATCCCATGCATCCTTAAAATTGGGAGAAATTTGGGGACTGCAGTCAGGAGATGACTAAGGTAGAATGGTCAGACAGATGCAGGATTTGTGACCTTGAAGGTAAGAGAAGGGGGCCATGAGCCAAGTAACGAAGGTAGTCTCTAGATGATGAAGGCAAGAAACAGAATTCCCCCTATAATGTCCAGAAGGGAAGGCAGCTCTTGATTTTAGCCTGATGAGACTCATGTCAGACTTCTGAATTTGGGAGTTTCAGTCTAAAGATATTTGGGCAAATTGCTCTCAATTGCTCTGAACTCAAGATTTTCTTATCCCTTTTTAGTAGAATAGATCAAACAGCTACCTCAAGATACTCTGACTGCACCAAAAGAACATAGAATACATTCACATTCTCAAAGAAAGAGGCAGGATTATCTTCTACTTTATCCTTCCTTTACTCACCTTTAGTCCTATACTTCGCAATCCATTAGTGTACCACAGCCAATATATAAATTGGGGGTTTTTCATGCCTGATTCTCCCTTTGAAGACAGTCTATCCACATCTCAAAAGGTCAGCTTGACTATAATTTCTTTTTTTGTTCTACCTTTAGTGTACATCTCCAGTAATTTATTGGGGATATTCTGTTGCAATTCTATTCTTCTTCTTGAAAGATTTTCAGATGTGCTAGAAAGACACACCAAAGGATCAGAATAGTTAAGTGATTATTCAATCACATTTTTTTTTTGTAATACAAGGTTAAAATGACTATGCAGCATCTTTCAAACACAGATATACCTTACTTTTACTAAGCTAATTTGAAGGGATTATGGAACAGGAAAATTATCTTTTATTTCCGTATCTGCCTGGAAACCAATAAGAATTTCTTCCTCACCAACAAGGATAGCTGCAAACTTAACTGCTATATAGTTCTGAACTATGCAAGTCTCAGGGAGTTTTTTGAGCTGCAAATCCAGCATCTATCACTCTTCCATCCCTCACTCTCTTCCACAGTCTTTCCCTTCTTCCCTTCACTCACTGTCTCAGTTTCCCCCCTTTCCTCTTCTCTCTTATCCCTCTTTCTCCTTTTCTCTATCATGGAAGAGTGGAAAACTTTTCCTTGCCTAGGCAAAAGCTTATAATCGCCATCTACTGGTTGTAAGATTTAAGTACAGGCTGTGACTGTGTATGAACCTGCTTGATTATTCTATCTCAGTGAGGTGATTATTTCACTCTTTGACTGCATTCCTGAAAAAAAATGAAACTGCTGTTTACCAAAGTTACTTTTTAATTGAACGTGCATCTACGTGATTTTTAAACTATACCTTTTAAATTATAATTTATTAAACCTCTCCAGGAGAGGGATTCTGCTTAAAAAAACACTAAGCATTTGGTGTATAGTGAGAATTTAAGTGCATTTTGGACAAATATTTGTTGAACTTCTCCCTTGACACAGAAAATTAAAGGCTCTCTTTCTGCAAGCTGGCTATAACAATAACTACCTAACTAGATTCCCTGCCTTTATTACTTCTCTTCTAACCGTGTCACATTGGTTGCTATTTTAATTTTTCTGAATTTGAATTTTTGTGGATACCAAAACATTTGTAAAGTCTCTATTGACTCCCTTTTTGCCACAGAATGAGGTTCAGAATAATGTGTCTGAATTTTATATCTCCCACCTCTCAAATTGGACCTCATCCTAATTTGCTCATTTCATCATCTACAGAACTCTTTCTAAACAAAACAAATTATGTATAAGTCCCAAAACATTCTATTTATCTCAACTTGTGTGTACATCCTATTAAAAATTTAATTCCTCTTCCTGTTCTACATTTTGCAATCTATATCCTTTTTCAAATTTTGTCTTGTAAACTGCCATCTCTTCAAAACCTGTTTTGATTGTCAACAACATACAAATTTCTACCCTTAAAGTGTCCTCTCTTGCTTCTGAACTCCAGGATCACTTTCTGTTAATGTTTCTTGTCCCTTTGCATTTCTACTTTTTTTTATCTAGTAATCCATGTGTGTGTTGTATTCTTACTCTTAGATTGTGAACACTATAATCATGATAGCAAATATTAATATGTACTGATTACTTATAGGTCAGAGTTGATTAAAGGTAATATAAGATACAGTACGTAGCAATGGCTAAGTGTTAGCTATCAGTAACATTATTATTGTTATTGCTCCTTTTAAAACAAATACTCCCAAACTTATCCACTGTTCTTTCAAAACTATGTAGCTTTAGAAGTCCTGAGTCCAACTGTGCTTTTGTAACTCAAAACTTTTGTTTCTTTTCTTTTTTCATGGACTTTTCTTATGAAAAGTTGTTGGAGGCAGCAACAATCAGTCATTCTCCTTGTTTAAATTCTAGCTTTGTTAATTCACAGATGTGACCTTGGGCACACCAATTCTTCAGTGCTTAATTTTCCTCATCTATAAAGTGGGGACAACAGTAGTATCTGTCTCAGGGTCATTATATAAGTTAATGAGAGTAAGTACTTATAACAATTTTTCAAACATACTACATACTATAAAATTGTTAGATATTGTGGTTATTTTTGGTATTGAGCAATATTACAAAACAGGCATTTTGACATACATGTCTCATTTAATCCTTCCAATAACTCTTTGAAGTAACTATAATAAATTTTTTTGCAGATGGGTAGAACAAAGGTCAATAAAATTAAATATTCTTTTAAGGCTGTACAGCTAATAAAAGCCAGAACTGAATGCAAATCCAGGTGGGTTTGGTGCTCCCTAGAAATCTAGGGAAGCATTCTTGTTAGTGTTCTGGAGAGCTAAGAATTTTTGTAAATGTAGACAAAAGAAGACATTGTCTATAGGTAAGGTGTGAAGGAGGCCCTGCCACAAAAATTCTTCTACTTCCTTCAATGCTACAAGTAATATCACTATCATTACTTCATTCTATGGGGTAGGCATTGCCACAGATTCCTGTAAGAAATAACACTCCAGCATAAATGAGTTTATCACATTCATTAATGCCAATAGGAATGTTTGAAAGTGAAATCCTCAAAGGGGAACCATTTTCCTTAGACAAAAGTTTATATACAGCACTCATTCGAAGAACCTGATCAAACTTGGGTTTATCTGAATTTGGAAGCAGCAATTTTGGAGGAATCATGATAGGTCCCATATTCAAATTCCAGATTTATCATTTCCTAGCTGTATGAGCTTGGGCAAATCATTGAGACTATTTTCTTATCTGTGAAATGGAGCGAACAATATTTCTATTTTATCCTCTTTGATCACTAGCCAATGTGTGTATAAATCAAAATATCACATTGTACCTCATAAATATATACAAATATAATATGTAAAGTTTTTTTTAAACTAGAAATAAAAGTTGTAGTGACTAAATGACTTGATACACACAGGGGCTCAGTACAGTTCTTGGCACATGGCAAGTTCTGTTGAGTCCATTGGGGGGAGCTTCCTGCCTCTACAAAGGGAGACTTACCACTGCAGTTAAAAAAAAATCATCATTATAATAACACTAACAATTGTATGGCTTAAAGATTTGTAATATTTGGAGGTTCTACACAATTGGAATAGACAGATTATTATACATACTGTATTACCTTTGCAAAAGGTTCAGTCACTTATATGAAGTCATACGTTTAGAACTGGAGCAGGGTATCTGCAAGTCTCTTGGCTAATGTTTTGTTTTGTTTTGTTTTTTCTCATAACTAAATTAACACTAAAGAATTGAGATTTGAATTCTCATAGATTTCTGGTTCTTCAGCTTGCTCTATTTGTCTCTTATATGTAGCTGTCATTCTCTACAATGGCTTTCTCATTTGCCCTTTCAACAAAACATAGGTGATAAATTTAATATTAACTTTTATATCTATTTCTTTATCAGTTTTAAGTCTTTGAGAAATTGCCAGTACATTATGCATATGAAAGTATCTCTCATCAGTATGGAAAAAGAAGATTGTCCAGTACAAAAAAACATTTGTAACACACAGTAGATAAAATTGAGTAGCAGAAGCAGAAACCAATAATTAAAATTTTCCATGGTCTACTTATTTTTTTCTGCTTTTTGTCACCTTTTTTCATTTTGTTTTCTTTGTTCTTTTTACTCTCCAACTGTTCATCCCATACTTGTGTTTCCTGACTTTTGTCATTTAAAGCACAGCCTGAAAGTTCTTAAGCATTATTCTAGACACTGTTTGGTATATTCAATTGTTCTATTGATAGCATCTGGGCCTTGTTACATGGTTTTCCTCTCTGGCACATGGAATCATATTGCAATGAAACAAAGGTCACAACACAATCTTTTTTCCTTCCTTCATTTTTTAATTTTTGGAGGCTGAGGTCATGGGGTGGTAATAAGTAATTCACATAGGAAATAGCCAGCCAGAGGAAAAAAACTTTTGAATGATCAATTATCTTGAGGGATAGGAATAGAAAGTATATGATCATTTTCTTCCCCTCACTTCCCCCCTACATCAATGGAATGAAAGCAAGCAGATGTTGGCCTTCATAGATCTGTGCTAGACAGATTTCATGACTGTCCTTCTACTTTTTTGTGTCTCACTTTAATCTACTACTCAACATTAATCATCATTTGGAAGCATCCTATATCAGTACTGTGTAATCCAGCTCTATGATTTACTGTCCAATTCTTTCAGCTCCTGTTTTCGTCTTGTTTGGCTTTCATGTGGTGTAGCAAAGGTCAGTCACCCTAGGAACTGTGAATACTCTCCTCCATTTCCCATTTGTTGTTGTCAGTCCAAACCATTGCCTATCCCCATAGACCTGCAAGATGTGTTTCTGTTCATCAACAATGAGATGGTAATTGATTTGCAGGAACTCCGTCTTTGGTTTGACTTAAATCACCTCCCAGCTTTGCTGTTCACTGTCAAAGAGAATTCAATTAACACACCACAAGTGTGAGAAACCCTCCAGTGTTCAATATAGTTACCAGCTGTCTTGAAGTTTCTAGACCATCCAGTCCTTGCCTAACCACCAACCAACCCCAAGAATAATGGGAGGATATTTCCAAGTTGTTACACTTTTCCTTCACTTTCTCTCTCAATTTTCTTTTTTTCCAGCCAGAAGGAAAATTATTTAATGTGTGCATCTGAGAGGTACATAGTAATATGATAAAAGGGAGAAAATACTGAGTTACTTCCTATTTAAAGCAAGAGGAAACCGTGAAAATAATTTAATGAATATGCATTATTATCAAATTATGGACTAAACAGTGTGTCTGACAGGAGGACCTTGGGTTCAAAGCCAGACTCAGCAATGGCGAGATGATAAGCAACTCAGTGAGACCTTGTCTCTAAATAAAATACAAAATAGGGTTGGGATGAGGAAAAGATTAACATTAAACAAAGACAAGTGGGGGGAGAGAAAGGGAGAGAGAAGGGAAAGCATATGGAAATGGCAGGAGACCCTCAAAGTTACACAAAATTACATATAAGAGGTTGTGAGGGGAAAGGGGTGGGGGAAACAAGGGAGAGAATTGAACAACAGCAGATGAGGTAGAGAGCAAAGATGGGAGGGGAGGGGAGGGGGGATAGTAGGGGAAAGGAAAGGTAGCAGANAAAAAAAAAAAAAAAGCATTTTATAAATGTGTATTTTCCTTATTTCCAACTTTATTTATAAGAATTAAGGTGATATACATTTGTAATTTGTTGAATTGGATTTGCAAATAATACTGTACTTGGAAAACTTTCCAAATTAAACAATTTTCAATGCTCCTTTATTGGACATTGTTGAAACAGTATATGCATTTTATGTGAGAGTGAATGGAATGGTTCTTAAAAGAAAAGGGAGGGACAAGGGTTGTGGCTCAGTGGTATAGTGTTTGCCTAGCACGTGTGAGGCACTAGGTTTGATTCTCAGCACTTCATACAAATGAATTAATATAATAAAAGTATATCAACACCTAAAAAATTAAAAAAACAAAAGAGAAACATCAAACAAATAAGTTGTCATTCACTGAGCTCCTTAAATCAGACACACCGTGTTTTGATAGTTTCTGTCTGGCAATATATGGCATCTGAGGAATACACAAGTAGTAAGATACATTGTGAACTAGTTTAAGGAGGAAATTGCATTTACTTCCTTGAGACATTTATCACAGCCTTCATCTGAGGTATTCTGCCAACAAATTTTGTGTTAAAAAATAAAGACACCAATAATATTTTCATGTCAATTTTAGGATTTATTTTCCACAAAGAAATTTATTATGTTTATATGCCATCACACCCACTTTTAGAAGACAGAATTAGAAGCAGAAGCCACAAATTTCTTTTCTGGCATTGTTTCTAGCTATATGGCTGTGGGACAAAAAAAATGTCTTGTTTCTACAGTCAGCTGAAATCCTGACACTATTTTTTTTCTCTTTCAGATTTTTTTAAAAAGTCTTTTAAAATTTAATTATATCTGTCCTTTGTTTTACATTCTGAAGCATTTGAGAGTAAGTTGCAAAAATAATGACCCTTCACCTCTAAATATTTCAGTGTTTATTTCCAAAGAACAAGTACAGAATAAAGACAATGGTACAATTATTAAATTCTGTACATTTAACATTGATGCAATTCTATTATCCTATGAACAAAAATTCATTTTCAAATATTCAAATTGTAGGGAAGTTGGACCTTTAAAATTACCTAAATAGAGGGAAGGAATAGTATTATTATGCAGTGGGGAGATAATATTGTAAGAATTTTATGAACTTCAGAGTCTTCAGTTTGTCTCAGTTAACCCTCGTTTAAAATAATCTCCTAAAAAAAAAAATCTTGCATTGAACAACTGTTTCTGTTTTTGTTTTCCTTTCTTTCTTCTTTTGTCCATCAAGCCAGAGTGAGTTTCTACAGTAAGGAAAGGAGTAACTGCTGATAAAGATATCAAATAAAACCATTATTGTTAAAAGCTTAATTTTAAAGGTAACAATGATGGTATTAAGAATATACTGGAACAGAACAAATTAATGTCATATAAAAGCAAATGGAAAATGGAGATTCCTAATTGGATCAACAAAAATAAATGAATGCTTCAAATCCAATGTACATAAATGCCTTTTCAATTCCTTCCATGTTTTTTCCCCTTTTTGTGAGACGCACACATTAAGTCCTGACATTGAGAGGGAAGGACCTAAACAATGCTAGCAGATGTCCAATGTGTTTGCATAATGCACTGATATCCAAAGGGGGCTAGTATTTATCACTGCTTCAAATATCCTATAAATGTAACTGACTAAAAAGGAAAATGAGTAATAGGAATATTTAGATATTAACTTTGCCTCCTAATATTTTAAGTCTCCAAGGGTCAACACTCTATAGATCCTATCCCAAAGATTAGGATGGATGAGATTTGGGGGATAGACTGCCAGCATACATCTCTAACTTCTAGCTATATTGGGAATGACTATGAAGTATCTCTGGTAATGCTTCTAAGCTAAAGAAGGGGAAAACTTTAGCCTGGTAACATAAGTATCCTTATTCAAGAGGATATAGATAGCAGATTAGCACCTTCTGCTGTATGATGATTAAACATGTAAACTGTGAAGCCAAGATTGCCTAGGTACAAATTCCAGTTCCACACTTTCCTAACTATTTAATATTGAGCAATTATTGACATGTCTGTGTCCCATTTTCCTTGACTACAAAATGAGAATATAATATATCCTTATTTCATAAGATTATGATGAGAATTAAATAAACTAATATTTGTAAAATGATGACTGCCAAGTATGGACAGCAATATGTAAGTACTTCCATTTGTGGGGGGGTTACTGGCAACTGAACATATGGGTACTTTACCACTGAGCTACATCCCCAGCCCTTTTTATGTTTTTATTTATTTTTTTTTTGTGGGGGACAGGGTCTTGCTAAGTTGCTTAGGGCCTCACTAAATTGCTGAGGCTGGCCTTGAACTTGCAATCATCCTGCCTTAACCTTCTAAATTACTGGGATTATTTGTACATCACCATACTCTGCTGTAAGTGCTTTTTAATGAAAAATGAAACTGATGTTCTTGGAACAGAATTCAAGGTAAATGTCAGTTTGACAGTTGTTAGAAATATTATGAAAAAACAACAGTGAAAGCCAAAAAATAGCAGTAGCCTAACACATGTAAAGAAGTTAGTAAAAGGTGGCATCGGCTTTCTGTGTCAAGTCCTTAGTCAATCAGTGGTGTGGGCCTTTCCACTGCCTGGATGAAAATCAATACAAAAACCATAATGAAGTGATCAAGAAACAAAGTTGATGTGGAGAGACTAGAATGGAAAGAATAAATGAACAGAAAATCTATCAGACATGGAGGATCTGGAGTGGATGCCGATCATTCAATTCAAGAAGCTTGCTCTCCAAAGCCAGGTATCTCCTATTGTTCTTGGCCTTCATGCTAACTGGAAGATCCTCCCTTTCCTCCAACGTCCTTCCTCCAAGGTCCATTGTCTTCACAAAACCTTCTCAGATTTCACAAAGTCACACCCAAGTATAATGAAATTTTAGAAACACCAAAGTGAGACATTTTATAACTGTTCTTCCAACATTTTTTTACTGCATGATCTTAAGGGCGCTACCTGATTTCTCTGAAGTTCAGTTTCTTCATCAGGTAAATATGAATAAATATCTACTCAATCAGGTTTGTATGGGCATTAAGTGAGATGATATATAAATGAGATGATATGTATACTTAGCATAATTGTATCATAAATGGTAGTTCTATATTTTATTACAATTTCTCCTACCCTATAAAATCATCTATTTGTGTCCTTACTACTGAAAACTTTGCACCTTGTATTATAATTATTGGTGAAATAACTTGTCTCCCTGACCAGGAGTCCATAAGGACAATAATGGCATAGAGATAAATCAGAACATTTTATCTGAAATTGACAGAAATGTTACTCACACTAGCTTTATCAATAACAACAAAAAATCTAAATAGATCCAGTTCTTAAATATGGCAAAATAGAAATGCTGGATATTGCACAACAAAGAATGTGATCCCTGAGAAATGAGAAACATATACCATGACCCTTAATTGCGGAAATTACGTTCTTAAGAGTTGCCAAGCCATACAATGAGGAGAGAGATATGAGGAAGAGCAAAGACCCTGTATTAAAGAAAGGGAGCTGAGAAGGCAAGGAGAAAAAAATTGGCTAAAGTTCATAAGATAAATATAATAGAGGTGATAGCTATAGAGAAAGAACCCTGGGGAGATGCAGAGTGTCCCCTTTGACTACTCCACAGAGTAGTCATCAGTGCATGCATATAAGGAAACTACTGAAGAGCAAACTATCTGATAGCTTTACAAAAAATAATGCTCACACAGTGCTAGAATTAGTGCCTATTTCTCTCAGACTAAAAAAACTCATAATTCATATTTGATAAGGTACTTTGAAGAGGCTTGCATCAGTGATAGAGAATGATAAACACCGAGTTTAGACTCCAGATTTAATGCTGCCCTTACCCTTCCTAAAAAAAAAAATCTTGCATTGAAGAATTGGAAATTTAAAACTCTTTCCAAGAAACTCGACAGTGGCCTAGGATATTCATAGGAGTATAAAAATATCCAACATCCAAAAAATCAAAATTCATGTAAGATATCTAATGCAAAATTAACAGTCATAAAAAGAGGCAGGGAAGCATATATCATAAGGAGAACTATCAATCAAAAGTGATCCCGAATTACTTAGTGATAGCAGATTAGGATGTCAAAAAAATTTGTAACTATTCAAGAAGATAAGTGGACATGAAAGATATTTTTTAAAAAAATCTAAGTCAAATTCCTAAAAATTAAAACTAAACACTTGAGGTTTTAAGATTCACTGGTTGTAATTACAAGTAATACATATCTTAAGAAACTTTGAGATGGAATTTCTAGCAGCTTTATACACTCCCCTTTTCCTTATTAAATAATTTAGCCCCTTTTTTGGCCTAAATATAGTAAATCTCAATAATCGCTTCCCAAATCAAAGGTTTCCCTAGAATCTTATAGGTTATTAACATTTCATCTTAGAAACAGGGATTGCCTGCAGAAAATGATAGGACAGTCCTTTTGGGGTATTCAAAGTGATTTTATTTGTTAAATTCTAGAAAGAAAAGTTAGTGTAAGTGTCAAGGATATTATCAACTTTCAGGTCATATCAGTTCATCTCAGTCTTTTCTAACAGACTGGAACTAATGTGTAATACTGATGGAGGGCAAACTAAGGTTTCTCATGATGAATTTTAAAGGAAATCTTGAAGGATGCTGACTTTTTCATTATTCATTTACTATTTGTTATTTTTTAATGTGGGCGCAAGAAAGGAGAAAGGGGATGCAGTTTGATTTGATTTTTGCTCTTTTAGAATTATTTATCTCACGTATGAAATTATGTAATGTTAACAAAAAGACAATGGTGGGATTTCAGGCATGGTACCTTGAAAATCAAGGAGATATTTTTCTTATAAGTGTAACTTTAAAGTGATCACACATAACTGCATGTGCAGTCAATTTGTCTGCCCTGTTTGGCATAAGGCAGCCTTAACTTTAGGGGAAAAAAAATATCATTTTCCCCTCAGCTCATTCTTAATCTCCATAGAATGAATTTTTAAAACTACAATTTTATTAGAAACAAAAATGCCATGTTTTGTTTAGAAGCAAGATAAACAGGAGAGCTAAGTCTTACTCTCAGCATGCAAGTGTTGCATTTAGTGTGTTAGGGAGTCAAGAGAAGTGTGTACCAGCTGAGAAATGTCCAAAAGTACAGACTGTTAGAAATATGCCACCCTGACTCCTCACTTCAGAAGGATCCTTAAGTTCCTGACTCAGTATGTACTGTACACAGCCTGTGAGGGGGAATCTTAATTGATTACATTAATTCTATGGCCTCTAAAAAAGCAGCAGTCTTGCTGTTTAATAGTGCATGAAAGCTCAGCCTCTGTGTTTACAGTTCAGAACAGGAAGAGCTTGGAATCATGGGTGAACAAGGTATATGGGGACAGAAAAGGCAGTGGATGTGAGATGGTGGCAAAAGACTAGGACAGAGAATCAATAATGCTGGGATGTGCTGTTAGCTGTGCCAGTAATTTCTGGTGACCTAGAAGATGTCCATTTCCTTTCTGGCTTCGATTTGTACCATTAACAATGAAGGTGTTAGACAAAAGGTTTCTGAAGGCCTTTCTAGCCACATGCTTCAATGATTCTTTAGGTATTACATTAGCCCTTTCTGACAACAACTCTATTTCTACCTTCCAAAGTATGAGAACTCATACCCTTTTATAGCTATATGGCCCACTTCAGTTTATGAGGAAACTTTCAATTATATAATGTTCTTTGATACTAGTAGTGTCTTTCTGTGATAGAGTGGGTATATTTATTCCCAGTTGATAGATAAAGAAACAGGTTCAGAAACTAAGTCTACTGATCATTTACTCATTGTCAATGTGCTAAGTATTTTACATGGATCATCTCCTTTAGTCTTCACAATAAGCCTCTGAGGACATTTATGATAGGTAATATAATTTACACTTTATAGATGAAGACACTAAGGCACAAAGAGGTTCACTGGTTTGTCCATGATCACCTTGGTGATAGTGCCTAAGTTTTAGAGCCTTGCATTTAACAAGTATGTCATATAATGCTTTTCATGAGAACACAAATGGAATTTTGCCTTTGGGTATAGTAGTTAAGGATAGGAGGAAAAACACCAAGAATTAGAAAAGGTATAAACCTGCTTTGGGCAGGCAAATCCTTGGCAAAACTGTGAATATAATTTATCTTCATTGCTTTCTGACATCTTCATCTCCTCCAGGTTCCCTGCATCAATGAAGCAAGACTTATTTTTTTTTAATTTCTATATGACAGTGGAATGCATTACAATTCTTATTACATATATAGAGCACAATTTTTCATATATCTGGTTGTATACACAGTATATTCACACCAATTCGTGTCTTCATACATGTATTTCTATGGGTTTTATTCTCTCAAGCTCGAGGAATTAGTAAAGAGGTTTTAGAGCACAGTATCAGAGTTTCAATCCTCACTGGCCAGGTGGGATCTTTAAATAACCTCACCTCAGAGCATTAGATTGAAGTGATGTAACTTAGACTTCTTAAGCTTCCCAGGTGCTGATTCTAATGTGAAGCCAAGGTTCACAAAACAAATATTGTTCTTAGTTTTGGCTATACATTGACATCATCTGGAGAGCTTTTAAAATTTTGCAAGGGATCCACCTTCAGAAATTCTGATGTAATTGGTCTGGGGTATAATCTCAACCTTGAGATTTCTACAAGCTCCCACGTGATGTTACTGTTGATCCAGAGTAGGAAATCATGGATCTAGTTATAAGGCCTAAGATCTACTATAGGCTTCACCACTTCCTTACCTAGGCTTAATAACATTTTGTAAATAACAGTCTTAGACATAGTTTCTACATCTTAAAAATAGATAAAATAATACATTGTGGGGTTATCTTGGAATTAAATGAGATAAAATTTGAAAAGGGCTAATATTTGGCCTATTAAGTGTAAAAATAGCTATGAGAATCTACTATGCAGTATAAAAAGTATCTGATAAACCAAATATTACTAAGACAATGTTCTCAAATTTTAGCATGCAGCAGAATAATAGAATCCCCTGTAGGATTGTTAAAATATAGATTGCCTCTCTCCACTTATTATTTAGGTCTCTGATGGGACCAACAATGTGTATTTGTAACTAGTTCCCAGGTGATCCTTATGCTGCTGCTGGTTTGAGCATTATACTTTGAGTAACATTGTAACTCATTATCAGCTTTAATAGTTTCAGGTTCCCCTCTGAAAGAGTACTGATACTTTAAAATGCCCCAAGGATGTTATAATGATGGTGCTTAAGATACTTCAGTTGATAATAGTAGAGAGAGATTTTGGGGCAGGAGATATCCTTATAGGAAACTAAATATGCCATTTAGTTTTAAGGTCAATGCTTGTCAGCTTCTTTGGGGGTATTTTTCAAAGAAGGAGACAGATCAGAGACTGTTGTGAATTGGATTCATTTACAGAGTAGAGGCAGTTTCAGGGAAATTTTTCCAGTACTATTTCATGAGAGCTGTCCATTTCCCTCCCTCCTTCATACTCTCCTCCAATTTGAAAAAGATGCCACTAAAGTGGCACATGTTCAAAGACGGGATGAATTCATGTCTAAATGGATGATAAGGCTTGTAAAACACATTAGGATGGTTGGGATCTTATTATTTCCCACTGAAAAGAGTTAGAAAAATGAAGATATCCCCCAGTCTAACTAGCTAAGTAATTACAAATGGGCCAAAATAGGCAGATTTGTGTCCATCCCTGACAGCTGCTGAGGTCCTCAATTCTAGGAGGGCTAAGATAGGCTTGGTTGGAAAACTTGTTTGCAGTATACTCCTCCCACCCAGCCCTGTCCTTTCAACTCCAATCAGCATGATTTCTGTGCAGTTGGCCTTATCCATGCTAGTCCAGTCAGAATCTACTTAATTTTTATTTCTCCTGTACCTGGCTATGGCAATGCAGTGGACTTGTTGAATTTGTATGGATAAATACACACTGAATGTTTACTACTTAATGGGGTCTTTACTGCAAGGAATTTTTATGGAAATAAACAACCTAAAGGAATGAAACATAAAATAGAGGAAAGGTAGACATGGGGCTAGTGGCAAATAATGTTTAATTTGTTTTATTTATTTACTGATTTGTTTGTTTATTTGGGGGGTACTGGGGATTAAACTCAGGAGCACTTGACCACTGAGCCACATCCCCAGCCCTATTTTGTATTGTATTTAGATACAGGGTCTCCCTGAGTTGCTTAGTGCCTCCCTTTTTCTGAGACTGGCTTTGAACTCGAGATCCTCCTGCCTCAGCCTCCTGAGCCTCTGGGATTACAGGCATGTGCCACCACGCCCAGCTAATTTGCTTTATTTTTGAAGTGTGACATGATGGTTATGGTGGTGGTTTTAGAACCATTCCTTACATCATACTCTTTCCATCTCTGAGAATAGATAAGAAAATTTGGTTGTAGGTAGTGTGGGAAAAGGGTGACAAAATTCTCTAAGAGAACCGAGAAAATGGGAAGCTTACTTCCTTGATGATTGGCTTTGACCTTGGAGAGATCACTCAATAGCTTCACTTCTCGATGGCCATCTGTAAAAAAATGTTAACAATATCCTACCTTGATTCCCTCTTTACACTTTCAAAAATGAATTTTCATGACACATCTGAAAGCATACAATAAAGTAGTAGGCACTGGAGAAATTCAAGCTTTTTGAATTACTAAATAATGATAATAGTGGTAAAATAATAGTGCCATATGAAAAATAGATTGAGGATTAATAAATTCTTACACTCTGAGAAAGTTATATTGAATTGCTAAAATGTGCTATTTAGATGCAGTCAAATTAAATATAATATTATTATTATTCCTCATATCTTAGAGCCATAAAAGCCCACTGATTTGATGTGGACAGAGCATAGTTACCAGGCATGTTCTTTTATGGGTGTTAATATCCCCATCTGTTCCATGAGGGGGCAGGAGGCCCAGACATTCACAGTTGGCTCAATTTTTCTGAGAATTCATAGGAAACAAAGAACCTCAAGGTGAAGCTAACAGCTACAACAGCTTCATTTTCTTTCCAGAAGGTATAGCCTAAGAGCCAGAGAAGAAACAGCAACTCTTTGGTGGGGTCTGTACTTAGGAAGGCTATTGGAGAATCCTAGTGGCCTGTTGCCTACCTCCAAATGAGATTTCAATGGAAGATTTCAAGTTTTAGAGACC
Organism: Marmota marmota marmota; assembly: GCF_001458135.2. Lineage (NCBI taxonomy): Eukaryota > Metazoa > Chordata > Mammalia > Rodentia > Sciuridae > Marmota > Marmota marmota. The sequence continues at coordinate 6,494,088 of NW_026000305.1, read as the reverse complement.
TTCTAGGACAATGAGATCCTGTACTACACCAGCTCAGTTACTGGCAGTAAGTAGGAACTTACTGCTCAGTTCATATCAACTATTCCAAGGATGTAAAATGATGCAGGATTGCTTCACTTTGATTCATCCCACAGGTGAGGAGAAGAAGATTTCAGTAGTCTTATATTTACTATAGTATTAACAGCTCAGCCCCTTCCTCCCAGTACAAATTAAATGAGCAGAGCTTGCTCATCCGAAGAAGGCTTAAGACAATGAAACTTGCATGTTCAACCCCAAAGGTGTTAATTAACAGCCTGCTATCCTCAAAAGAGCAGTGACTTCTAGTTGGTCAGACTGCTCTAGCACAACTTGCTCCAGGAGAAATATCAAATGACCATCCTGTAAAAGGTAAGCATCAAAAGTCATTCCATTGTTGCTTTGGGGGTTAATTTAGGAAATGAGATAGATAGCACTTGTGGTTAACAGTGTTTCTAAAATGATTATATCACCACTAAAAAGAAGGATGCTACAGACAGGAATAAGCTTATATATAGAACCATTCCAATTTCCTAATTAAAAAATTCTTATAATCCTTGCAATTATGCCTCTTATTCTGCTTCAGTGCTTATCATAAGCCCTATCCACTTCTTAAGGTCTCCAAATAAGAAGCAATACATCTAGTGATTAAAAGCCAAGGTTCCAGTAGGGACTAGGCCATTTACAAATTCTTTATCACAGCCAAGTTGTTTAATTTCTCTAAATTCAGTTTCCTCTTATGTAAAAAAATATTTAAGAATGGTACCTTCATTAAAAATTTTTGTGATGATAAAAGATATAACATTTATTAATACAATATACTACACGGTAATGCTAAAAGATAATAATAACTATTATTACTATTATTACATACAATTCAAAATGTCTTGCAGATTTACCAAAATTTACATGAATTTGGCAGATGCCTCTTTTTCAAAGAAATTTGGGAGAGGGTGAAGAGCATTGGCTTTGCATTCAAATAGATTTGGGATTAAATCTAAGAATCCAAGTTACTCCACTTTTCTAAGCCTTAGGTCCAGCTTCATTATAAAACAGGGAAATTATCTTACCTTATGGGACTGTTGTGAAATTTATGTCTGTGACATGTCTGGAATACATACAGTAAGCACTCAGCAAGTGTTACTCTATTTTTGGAATAGCATGAACACTGACACATGAGAATGCCTGTAAATCGCAGCAGCTCAGGAGGCAGAGGCAAGAGGATCGTGAGTTCAAAGCCAGCCTCAGCAATTTAGTGAGGAGCTAAGCAACTCAGTGAGACCCTGTCTCTGAAAAAATACAAAATAGGACTAGAGATGTGACTCAGTGGTCTAGTGCCCCTGAGTTCAATCCTGGTATCCCTCCCCCCCCCAAAAAAAGTAGGTCAATGGATATTAAAAGAAAAAGCTGGAACAGTGGAGACAAACTTATGCTTTCTGGGCCTGAAATGGGATGTGGATACTCTACAATAGAGATAATGGACAAAGCATACAGACCCCATGCCATAAAAATATTGACACACTATAGCCAGGTGCAGTGGCTCACACCTGTAATCTCAGAGGCTCCACAGGCCAAGGCAGGAGGATGGCAATTCAAAGCCAACCTCTGCAAAAGCAAGGTGCTAAGCAACTCAGTGAGACCCTCTCCCTAAATAAAATACAAAATAGAACTGGGGATGTGGCTTTGTGGTCAAATGTACCTGAGTTCAATCCCAGTACCACCAAAAGATATATTAACACACCATAATAAAAGAGGCAGCACTGGACATGATAATGATATACAGGATTAGGGGTCAGACAATACACAAGACAGGATATTTAGGGTGTTTTCCATGCTCATTGTGCATGAGAGCATTCCAATACAAACTTATACTCTAAGTAGAAAGGACAAAGCATTAATTATAAACAAAATAGAAGATTCCCAAATTAAGGTCACAAACAGACAAGTACCAAGGAATTTAAATGGGTTTTACTTAGATTCAGCATGAGTAATTTCTCATTTCATTAACCAGTGAATATATTCTTCACTCATATATGCTCTCATTCATGGTAGGAAACACCATAAATAGTGAATACTAAGTGAAGAAGTGTCTCTAAAATTGCACTTTGAATGCAGTCATGACTTAGAACTGAAAGATTTTCTAAACAGACCAGCTCTTAACAGAACTTCATGAAATATAGGAGTTCTTTCACAGAATAAATCTTGCAATAAGGAAAAAAAACTATTCAACCTAGAATAGTAGTAGTCTTGCTAATATAATTTAGTCACTTCACATTTGACATTATATCAGAGAATTACAGGTATGTGCTAATTTGTTGGGCAAAATAAAAAATTATATTCCTGGGGAATAACAAGTAGTACAGTTGGTCATCAAATGCTTTCTCCCAATGATCCTGGCCTACCAGAATCTGTTCTTCTTTACAATCTTATGACTTTGGTGTCCCCCACACCATATGTTATGCTCTCAACTCTCACTGACCTAAAAGTTTTTTGCATGACTAAACAAAACATTTTAACTTATTTATTTTCACTTAAGTTCTTCCCGTTATTAAAGGGTGTTTTAAGAGAAAAGAATGAAAACATTTTAACCAGAACTTATAGTACTTTAAAAAACCCCAAAACTTGGGTTGGTCCATATTGTTATTTTGCTTGGTTGGGTTAAAAACAGAAGCTCGGATTTTGGGAAACCAATCATATGAAAAAATGTAAATGGCATTAATACCACAAAAATTGACCTCCTTTTAAAATACAGCATAACAAGCATTGAGTATTAATAGAGAATCATTAAAAATGTGTTTTAGAATTTCATTTGAAAGTACGAAAATTTATATTCTTCTGGAGTCTTACATTTAACATAAAGAACACTTCAAAATGAGGAAAATACTTCTTTGTTAGTGTTACAGAATTTTTATAATTGTATAAGAAAATTATCAAAAAAATATACTTTTATTAAATTTAAGGAATTCAAATAGTAGTCATTAAAGGGTAAAAATCTATTTATATTTAAGAGCTGATTAACACAGATTAAAAGTCAATTACATTTCTACTTAGATTTAAAAAAAAACATAAAAGAGAAAATGGATTTTCCATTGTGTGACACTAAATGAGGTATTTTGGGCCATGTAAATATATTAAGTAAACATGCTTTCTCTGATTTTATTTTTATGAATCACATCATCAGAGACTAAAACTTACTTTAAATTAAAACAAATCAAAACATAGCATCCTATACTTTATTCTGCAAAAAGGACTTTAATCAGAAGGTAATAGATTTTGGATCTAACATTTGAGTAAGATATTTAATGTACAATAAAATTATACGACATTTGATAAATACATCTACAAAAATGTCCCTTACACTTTTACACAGAATATACAGAATTATAAAATTGCCAATGTGGAAACCCCTTCACATTTCTTAATGTACTAGAAAGTACAGAAAGGTAAAAGAAAGCATTATATACAAATACTGTATAAACATTCTGGCATAACATAGTGTTTTAGTGTAAGGGAATGCAACTTATCTCTATGTACACACAAAAAGGTTTCAGAAACAAATGAAGAAAATAGTACAGTTCTTTAAATTACACTTGATCATGAAGACAAACAAGCCTCTTTGATAGTTCATCCTGTAGAAAAATAAATTACAAATTATCAAGACTGTAACAAATATAAATCACTGATATTTTAAATCTGCTGGGGGCCGCTGTGAGCCAATCAGCTGGAAGTTTGCTGGGGCACCCTTTGGCTGTGGCTCTCAACAAAATCTCTCATGTTTTAAATAGGATTTAAAAAAGGATGGGTACAATGCCAATATGTAAGGGAAATAAATCCAGTCTAATGTCTTTTTAAAAATTAAACCAGTTCTTTGCTTCATTTATAAAAAAATCTTATCTTAAAAGTTTGCATATAAATCAACACTAGGAGTTTAATTTTTGAAACATTTTAAAAGAAACAGAAAAAATCAGAAGCTATGAAGGGAAACAAAATCAATCTGTAAATGAAACATATATGCAAATAGAAAATACTCATCTTTACAAAGCTAAAAGCTACTTACATTTTGCCAATTTACAATAATGTAATAATACAATAGAAAATACTCTTTATAAAAGAAGAAAAGGTCAATATGCATTCATTTAAATACAAATGTAAGCATGTTTAATTTACATAAAATGTATTTCCCAAGTTATTTACTTAAATATATATCAAGGACATCCCAATCAAAATACAATTCAACATCTACCTGTTTTATTGAAGCAACACTTATGCTGACATAACTGGTCTGAACTTGTGGTAGTTCCATATTGAGAGCAAGGCTAAAAATTAATTTAAAGGTAAATACATGTTATATGTATTTTCTAATAGTAAAATAAGTATTGCAAACTTGAATACTGCATATTACATTTTATCTTAATTTAAACAAAAATAAAAGTTTCAATTTTATAAATGTAAGTAGAGCTTAGATATCTTCTGAATGTTCACTTAAGGGTAAATGAATTTACTAATTTTAAAGTATTTTTGTTAATCCCTAACAGTGATCCATGTGGATGGTATTCTTATGATAGAGAAGCTAATAAATACTGAGAAATGGTCTGTTCTTCTATATAAAAGACAAAAATATAGCCATGTGATATATCAGACTTACTAGAGCAATCTATATATCTCATTCACAGTGAAGAAAAAATAATACACAAATAAAAATATAAAATGGGCTAGACTCAGGAGCTATATCTAATATTTGAAATAATTTCAATTTCAGTGTTTTTCTCCTGACTGAGCTTAATAGGAATCATTAGTTGCATCCTGTTGTATAACCAAAGTTCAGAAAGTTAAGGACATTTGTCTAAGATCACTATAGTGATATAGATGGTATTTGAAACTAGATGTCTTTGCCTCTAAGGCCCATTATTTTGATCTCCATTGAGTTATTCCTCTAGGACACAAGCTATCATTTCTGCTTTCTCTAAACCAGTGTATGCCAACTCTAGTTTGAAAACACTATAGGAAATATAGTAACTTTTTATATGCAAGTACCACGCTATTATTTTATTTCTATTTTTTAATTGGTTTTTTAGAAAGTAAATGACAGCGGAATGCATTACAATTCTTATTACACATATACAGCACAACTTTTCATATCTCTGGTTGTATATAAAGTATGTTGACACCAATTCATGTCTTAATACATGTACTTTGGATCATGATGTCTATCACATTTTACCATCCTTGCTAGTCCCCTTCCCCCTCCCTTTCCCTCCCACCCCACTTCCCTATCTAGAATTCATCTATTCCTCCCACGCTCCTCCTCCCTACCCTAATATGAGTCAGCCTCCTTATATCAGAGAAAACATTCAGCATTTGTTTTTTTGGGACTGGCTAACTTCACTTAGCATTATCTTCTCCAGCGCCATCCATTTACCTGCAAATGCCATGATTTTATTCTCTTTTATTGCTGAGTAAAATTCCATTGTGTATATATGCCACATTTTTT